>NC_066363.1:65793530-66093530 GCF_013377495.2 Cygnus atratus | reverse complement strand
ATGGCCAAACACAATGACACCCCAGCCCATACCTCCAATTCCAGTTGTCCCAGCATGTTCGCGTGTCCATTTGCTAACCTGGCAGGCCCTTGCTCAGCGGAGCACTTGAGGAGGTGCTGAGTGAGGGGTTCTGCCAAATTCTGCCCACAGATATCAGAAGAGGTGCCTGCTGGCACAGATTAGCTCTGGGTTGGAGCAGTCCTTGCTCTGGTAATTGCATGCTATGAACACTGAGTGTACTGTTGGCATGAAATGCATATTCAGAAAGAACACTTTTTTTTTTCTTCTTTTCTTAAAATTTATTTTAACAGTAGGATTTTATTAGGTATGAAAGCACAGGTAAAACATTTGTTGCAATCTATAACCCCCAAATCACGTCCGTATAGATATAATTCAATATACAGTAACAAAAGTATTCCTCTTTGCTAAGTCAGCTACCACTCATTAAAGAAATCTCTCTTTCCTTAAAACAGGAGTTTAGGTCTATGAACATTTGCACTGCAGGTGTATATACACACTAAAGTGTTGATGGCAAAACTGTGTAACAATTTCCCTATCCATAAATTCTTCTCCATCTCTGTTCTGGGCAGAGGGTGTTGCTTTTGCTTCTACTTATCCTCTTTCTCTCTCTTGATTCAATTCAGTGTTCAGCCTTGACATATGGTACTGCTTTTGTTTTTAAAATATTCACAATTTTAGAATATTTAATCTTTAACCAGAGGCATGTCAGTAGTTCAGTGCTGTCATAGGTCTTTTCCCATGGGTGATGGCAATCTCTCAGGGATGGGTAGCCCTGCAGAAGGCTATTTACATAAATTTACATAAATTTCTTCTTTACAGGAGGCATTCTCACTTCATAGGAAGACAGTTCCATCCTGGTCACTGGTGTTTAGGGTAATGTTGCTGTTCATAGCGCTTTCTGCATAGCTAGCTGAAGAGCTGACCTGGTAGCGACTGCAGGGCCCACAGAAGCACAGGCATGGGCAGTACTTTAAGCAAACACTGTAAAGGTATTTCCTGAATTTTTCCCCAGCAAAGGCATAGATAAGAGGATTGAGGCAGCAATGACTGAAAGCAATGGTTTCAGTCAGGTGCATTGCGTAGTCCAGTGATTTAATTTGTTTGCAGTTTACAAATAACTCGTAGTGCTTTAAAGTCTCAAGAAAAATCAGCACATTGTAGGGAGACCAAAAGAGAAAAAACACAACCACCACAACCAAGGTCAGTTTTATGGCTCGTGTTTTTTTCTGATTTTTGCAGGACAGCAGGGTTTTGATGATCCCACAGTAACAATAGCATATGATACAAACTGGGATGAGAAAGCCTATGGTGTTCAGTTCCACATTGCAGAACACTGGCCAGATGTTCTCCAGCTCCTGGGGGAACACAGGAATGCAGTCATTTTCTAACAGCTGGGAAAACACAAAATGTGGCACTGAAACTAAAACTGCTGTTGCCCATACTCCGCAGGTTATCAGAAAACCCTGCTTCATGGTTCTGGATTTCAGAGAGTACGTTGCCCGGACAATAGCCAAGTATCTGTCAATACTGATCACCGTGATAAAAAACATTCCCCCAAAGAAACCGATATAATACAGCGAAGAAACAGCTGTGCATGGGATAGTCCCAAGAGTCCATCCCCGCACTGTATTGGAAGCCCAGAAGGGGAGGGAGATCACAAAGAGAAGGTCCGAGACAGCCAAGTTCAGAAGATAAATGTCAGTGATGCTTTTTTTACTTCCTGCTTTCAAAATGGCAAAAACCACCATGAGATTCCCCGTGAGGCCAAGAGCAAACATGACAATGTAAAATATTGGCAGAAATATTTTCCCAAATTCTTGGATGTCAGTTTTATCGCAGGTAAAAGCATATTCGTCATAAGTGTATTCGGTTGTCACTTCTGGGAATGCTTCTGCCATGATGAATTTTCTGGCTAGAGATGACATGAATGACAAGAGAAAAGAGAAAATTGTTAGAGAGAGATCCAGCATCTGCTATGATGCAATACTGTGAAACCTCACCAACACACTCGCTTTGGGATTATGTCACAATTTGGGCTAGTGAGAGTTGTATGACTGTGGAGGTGATGGTAGATTACTAAGATAAGTCTAGACTCTTCTGCTGTATGTACTTCACTGAAAATTAGCTCTTTAGTATAAGAAGAAATAAGTGAGAATGTTAAAGGCTGCTGGGTAAGACCGTTCTCAGCAGATGAGCAGCAGAGTAGCAGCGAAGTGAGATCCGAACAGCTAAGCTCTGCAAGTAGTGCATCGCAGTGTGAGAAGCGTGGGCACTCTCCAGTTGGCTGGGCAGTGTTCAGCAGGAAGCGATAGTCTAAATGTAGCTGCTAATCAGCATGCGATGCCTGTCAGCATCAACAAGAGCTGAGCATAACCCCAGATGTTAACCCCAGGGTGGAAGTGTGGTAAGACGCCCAGCTTGGCCATGCCTGAGCAGATGCATGCTGATGTGGCAGAAGCAAAGATTGCACTGGGACATCTGTTGGGAGCAAGCATATCTTTGATGAGTTTTTAAGAAAATCCTCTTATATCAAATGAAGAGAAACTGTATTGACGCTTTTCCTCAAGTGCCAAAGCATAATGTGAGTGCTTCTGCCTTGAGTGCGGGGTAGTCAGATTGGAGCCAGGGCTCATTAGCTCAAGGTTAGACTGCACGCAGACAGTGTATGCAGTGAGGGTGCATGATCTCTGGGTTCGCTTGTTTGCAGATCCAAAAACTTGGGGCACCCACCATTCCTCTGCGCTCCCTTGGGATGTGGCATTAAGTCTCTGTAAAGACTTTTGTTAGCAGGGAATCAAAATTGCTAGAGGAGTGCATATGTTATTGCATTAGGTCTGCTCCCTGGCTTGGGTAAAGAACTTGTAAGTATCAGTTATCTGTGCTCTCTGTAGGAAATGAAGGGAAATTGAATGTGATTTGCTGTGCAGAAGTCCAGGGCCATGACTGCATGGCCAAACCACTTGGTAAAGCTGAAACTGAAAGAAAAGATCAGTGTTAACAAAGCTGCAGCTAGTAACTACCCCTTGGTCACAGTGTTGCGAACCTCTTACAGGAACCCTCATTGACTACAAAGGTGGGATTCAGTTTAGTGACCCTAAGCTGTATCTAATAGGGATACTTTACATCTCCTGCTACTGGGAGATATAGTCAGTACAGCCAGTGAAGAGCAGTGCATCTGATTCAATGAAGGTTGGACAAAGTCTCCTTTAAGACAAGACAGACAGACTGCTTTCTGGACTCTCGTGATTGTGTTGATGAAACCCCCTTTGACTGCAAGGAGAGCAGAGGCACAGTGGTAGACACCAATGATCTTTAACTGTTGACCCTTGGAGCAAAGTGTGTGGAATCCCAGCTTACACATCCGTGTTTCACTGAGCACAATAACTTCCACAGCCTCTGCTTAAATAAGCCTTGCAGTGCTAAGCATGAAGTAAAAATGTCCTGAGGTATGTTAGAGCCCTTGCCCAAGAAGTTTCATATGATGTAGTGGTAACTACAACAAACTCCCCTGTGGATGGCTCTTCTGACTCTACTGACATTTTCTCCTAACGCTTCACTGCTAGAGTGCTGTTTGTAGTGTGGGCTGTGAAGTTCTGACCTGTCATTTTGTAGTCATTTCTCAAAGGATTTTTTTTTTGTGCCAGTACAACACACACTCTCTGTTATAAGATATCTTGTTCTGAAAGTTCAAAGCATAGCTGTTCTCCCCAAAATTTAAATGAGAAGTGCCCATAGTCATTAGAAAATAATCTTTGTGGTTTTGCACAGGAAAAATGGGCTAGAAGAAGGGCTGTCTCAGTGTTGGCAGTTTCGGGGCATGGGCATGGTGCGGGGGGGGGGGGGGGGGGGGGCTGTATGCATCCGGTAGGCACACCCACAGGCTGGGCAGCTCTCGCTGCCTCTTCAACTGGGAGCTGAGCCTGTCTGCAAGGCCATCCAGCTCCTTGCTTGTAGCCCAGTTTAGTTCGTCAGCTCCTGGAGATGTGCACAATTATAGGGAAATGAAGAGGAAAGGCCTAGCTAGGTGCTGGAGCAAAAGCTGATAGGAATAGTAAAGCAAGATTTTAATTTTCTACTGGTGAGACAACTAATCAGTGTTGCCTACAGAGATGGGTGAGAGGTTGCCCATCTCTTCTTGTGTCTGCCCAGACATTGCTTTATCTACCATGTAGAGGGATACAGAAATGAGCAGCAGACGTAGTATAAAATCCAAACAGCCCAACATTTTCTGCCTTCTCATCCTGACATTTTTGTTCACCTCTTCATAGACTAAATGCCTGCAGCAGGTCCCTTTAAAATGAAAAGAAGTGTCAGTGGTGCACTAAAGGCTCTCATGCTGAATATGAGTCACTAAGCCAGCCCACTTTGCTCCCTGCCACTGAGATTTTACTGCACCCATCTGCAAAGTGCCAGAGTGTCCTTCCTGCCCTGTGGGCTGATGTGCTCCACAGCTGGTTCTTCACTGATGTATTGGGGAGCAGTAGCAAGTGGCTACCAGAACTGTCAGGGGACGGAGCACCTGGCATACTAGAGGAAGTTGAGTGGTGGGTTTGATCAGCCTTAACAAGAGAGGGCTAGAGGACCCAAGGTCCCAATCTTCTCACTAGGTATTCCTGTCTGCAGCTACCTAGTGAGAAGGTGTAAAGGTAAAGCAGGCAATTTTTCTCAGAGGAATAAAAGGCGATGGCCATGTTACTTACTAGCTGGAAAATATTTTCACCGTGAGGGTGGTCAAACACGAGAACAGGGCTTCAGGGAGGTTGTGGCATTTCCATTCCTGGAAATGTCTGAAACTTGGCTGGCCCTGCTCTGGGCAGGGCTTTGGCCCAGAGACCTCCAGAATTCCCTTCCTGATTTGATTCTGCTACAAATCAGGACAGAGGCCACAATGGTACTGCAGAGTGCCCCAGCATCTCTGCTGTGTGAGCTCCTGTTTCAGACAGAAATTCAGAAATTTCAGAAATTAATCATTTGGAGAGAGGGAGCTTCCACTGTTTCACTGTCTCTTCTCTGAGGGCCTCTAGTTATGCTCATCATTCCCATGCTTGCTCCCTGATTTCATGTCCAGAAAGGTAGCTTGTTCCTCTGGAGGGTTTCTGTATGAGTTCGAACATACTAATAAGTTGTGTTGCTATCACAAACCAAATATATAAAAGGTATCACACTTGTAAGGAAATGCATCTTCTGCCACTGGACAGCCCTCAGGGCTGGCAGCCTTCTGCACAGGCTGCTTCCACTGGCATTGCCTGGAGAAAAAAATGAGCCTAGAATGGGCCAATTCTTCATGGGAGAGCACTCACACAGAGGTGCAGGATGAAATCCTGGCCTTACTGAAGTAAGGAGGAACTTCACTTGGGCTGGGGTTTTTCATGAAGTACTTTTCAGTGAGCTCACTGGTGGAGATAATTTATTTCTACAATAGCAAGTTATTTCCTCTACCTCAATTTCCTCTATGGGTGGTTGCAAAACCCATGGAACCTCTGCTGATGGAAAGGGTAAGATCCCGTGTAGCACATACAGCAGCAGGAGGGGACATTGGCAGCGTCCAAATCTGCTGTCACAGTCTGTGTCTTGTTCACTCTCTATCTGATGGATTTGGTATCCATCCAACTGCACATTCATATCCTCCCACTGCCACTCATTCTGCATACGCAATATGGTCAGTTCTTTTTGAAAATTTAGCACCTCTGATACCACTTTCCTCAGTTTAAGCTGATATTACCCAACAGGTGGGCTGCAACCAACCAAAGGTCTCACAAAAACAAACAAACAAACAAACAAACAACATGTCAGATAGGCATCTTGCAATAAAACTTTATTGCACTCTGGAGTGAGGATCCGAACTCTGCCCACCTTCATCCTTCCTGGCCAGGTGTCCTCTGTCAGCCTTGCAGAACCCACCCCATGCATGTGATATCTCACTGTCAGACTAAACCTAATTTCCTCTCTTGTGTTTATGACAAATGTTTAAATAAGAGAAAAAGTTAACTGAAGACTGCAGAGGATACCAAGTAAGGATGGAGTGGCTGCAATGTTTCTCAGCCAGGCATTTTCCTTTGCTGAATACAGGAAATAGTAGATTCACTTCTGCTTCTCATGGAGCTGTACAACCACTTTTCTCTCTCTCCCCATTTCCCCAGCAGCTTTGCACCCTACTCCCAACAAAGACTTCTGCTTTTAGTAATGCTTATAGCTGCCTAAAAGACAATAGTAGGCAGGATGAAAACCCTGTTTCTCAACACTGCTATTCCCAGACAATTTGTGTTGTGTGCGCTATACGTAACACATAGGGAAGTGAAATTGTGAGAGAGTTGCAAGCTCCCCTAAACAACAGAAGTTGCATTTCAGCCTTCAAACATCCCTGACATCAAGCTGTGTGACACAAGAGCAAAATCCTATCTGCACATCTGATCTTACTCATTATCAGCCTAATGCCATGTTACAAGCTTTTCTGCCAAGAAACCAGGTCTGCAAGCACTTTGGCTTTCCATGATGCCTCTGCTGCCAGTGAATAAAAAGCAGCCAACAAATAAAACAAACCAGATTTCTGCCAGAGGGTCACGCTTCAGATTTGCACAATATGCTGATAAAGTGTTCAAATCTCAAGAAGAGTTTCACACCTTAGTCAGCGCTTCTGGGTGAGGTTGAATTAACTCGCTTTTCTCATGCAAACAGGGCATGTTTTCAGCCCAGCAGGCCTGAGCTGCATACTGGCGATTCAGCCTGATGCGGGCCCAGGGAAACTGGCAGGCTTTGTGGGGACCCCTGCGAAACCCCATGGGTGCATTTGCCTTTGTCACCTTTAGATCTGAGCTGCCACCACCCTGCCCAAGTATAAGCACTGTTGCCTGTGTGCAGTCGTGGCTACAGCCATCAACCTCCCACCTGCCAGTGATTCTCGGCAAGACCACAGGGATGTCCTTGGCTACCTCCAAATGAAATGTCATAGCTATTGGTGGCACTTCTAGCATACACACACATGAAATTTAAGGGAACTAACGAGGTCTAGGTAGAAACAAGCAGGAGGGAAGTGGGCTAAAAGTCTTACTGGCAGTCCTGGTGAAACTCTTAACCAACCCAGTGCCATGCATCCACCATGCACTCACCAGGCTGCTGCAGACACCTCTAACTGTGGTTTAGATGACACCCAGAACAAAGCGCAGATGTGTGGGAAATGTGCTAACCAGAGCCGGGGCCTGGTTTCTAGTCTTACACCCAACTGGTTGGTGTAGCTTCAGAGCTGGGCAGCTCTGTCCTTTGGGGATGGTCTCTGAAACTTCTTGGTGTCATTTTAGCTAGCTAGGGCCCAAATTAGGCCCAATCCAGCAGATGCAGTTCCTGTAAATTGAGCCTTTCATCCAGTCCTGAAATAGGGACACTTTCTACAAGTGATGGAAAGAGCTGTCACAATGCCAATACTCAAAAGCAGGAAGCAAGATAGAACAGGTAGTGCAAGCTAATGCTTATCTTGGGCAAAATAAAATTTGAAGAGTAAAAGGAGTAAAGGGTGAGAGTGTAGCTAATGCTGTTGTGTGGCTTTACAA
Organism: Cygnus atratus; assembly: GCF_013377495.2. Lineage (NCBI taxonomy): Eukaryota > Metazoa > Chordata > Aves > Anseriformes > Anatidae > Cygnus > Cygnus atratus. The sequence continues at coordinate 66,085,965 of NC_066363.1, read as the reverse complement.
AAAAAAAAAAAAAAAGCTTTGGTTTGATGACAAGGTTGGTAAAAGTTATGCTGGAGATTTGCAGCTTTGGCTGGCATTGCCTGCTGATGTGAATGACACTGTCTCCAGCCCAAAGCAACATAAACCCCATAAAGCATTACAATGGAATTTGGCCTGATTAGCTGTGAGATCTCAAAAAACCGTTGTCAGTGAGGGAAGCCCTACTGAACTGGATATATTGTTTGTAAAATCTCTGTGGGAACCATGAGTACAGACTCAAAAATGCTTCAGTGGTCTGAAAGCAAACTGGGAATCAGAGCTAGCAGGGTGAAGTGATTAAAATGCTAGAGAATTGCACAGTGATTCAGCCAGCTCTGAGTAATCTGGGGTTTCTCAGATGATTCACCTTGGCTTTTATTATAGCCAAAAGTTACATGCAGGTGGGCTGAACACCACAGACCATGTCTGGAGCATGGGGGGTGCATCCGCCAGGAAACCCTGAAGCAAACATGGGCAGACACTGAAATTGAGTGCCCAGCTAGATGTTTCAGTACAAAAAGCTGATGCAATCTTTGGGTGTTCACAGCTGTACTACATGGGAAGGAGCAAAGGAGGGAAGATTTTACCATTGTAGAGCTCACTACTAGGGCTGTAGGCATACTTCAGGTGTCCGAACTTATAAGAGGTGAAGAAAGTACAGAAAAGGTATAGCCACCCAGGTGATGAATGGGCTGAGGAAAGTCCTCTCAGTGAAAAATTCACTGCTGTCTGCTGAACTTCTGGAAAGAAAGTGTATTGAAGTGAAAATGGTATCACTTTTGCTCTTGTTAACAGTCTTGCTAATCTAGTGGGATTTGGCATACAATAAACTAACACAGGGCAGTTCACACCAGAAACACACAAGCTAGAAATCAGATATACATATTTAACAGTGAAAGGTACGTGACTGGAACTTCAAGCGGGAAAAGGGGACTGTTGTACATCTGAGGGCCTCCACATCCAGAGGAGCCATCAGTCTGGGAAGCAGGCTTTAGCCAGACACAGTGGAGGAGCACAGCACAGGGGGCCTGGATAAAGTCCTACAGCCTCTGATGGGCAGGGAAGCAGAGCAAACAAGCCATTGGGACACTCTCAGATGCATCCTTCCTCCCTGCTCCCACAGGCCTTCTCTGATGACTTTAAGGTGAGGAAATTCCTTTCTTTGATATTTCTTCATTTTTTTTCAGTGATTTATTCTCAGGTCAGCTGGGCCATTTTTGTGGCCAGGCAGAGTTCTGCAAGCTTGTTAATTGCTTATCAGTTTGGGTGCTTTATGGAGATTCCCCCAAGATTTGAGGCTAAGATTTTTAAAAACAAGTAGCGACCTAGGCCACTTCATTATTAGATTTTCCAACTCAAGGGGAAGAATGCTGAGTGTTTTCCAAAAATCAGGGCATTTTAAGTAAAAAATAAAGGCCTTAGAAATGGAAGCTGATCAAACCACTTCTGATGAAGATAAATGTAAGCCCGAATATTGCAGAAGTTTGTAGTCCCTTAACACAGACATTTAGGTCAAAGAGAAAAAAAAAAAAAAAAAAAAAAAAAAAAAAAAAAAGCTCCTTCCCTGGATCAGTTCTACAGTTTTTACACCACCATCACAAATTAATTAGAAGCACTAGCTTCTAAAATTTTAAATTAGAACCAGTAGCTGCAGATGAGAAGCATGTAAATCTATAAATTTAAACCAATAATTCTTGGTAAAAAAAAAAAAGTTTGAAAAGGTCAGGTTTGGACTGGACAGGAGGGGATAGTATAGAGTCCAGGATCTCTGCCACCTTCACCTAAGGCTTTGTAGCACTGGAAAGTGCTTTCTCAAATATGCTCTGAGAGTGGTGCTAACCTGGAGATAACTTTAGGGCAGCAAGAATCCAGGGCACAACCCAGCTTAGTCCATTGCATCAGAATGAGATATATTCTGATTAAAAAAAAAAAAAGCAAAAAAAAAAAAAAAGCAAAGAACAGAAACGTGGAGCTATTACTATCTGCCAGTGGTGAAGACTTTACCACCTGTGCTTCAGAGCAACCACAGAGGTATTATTTTGAACAAGAGTTGGAGATGCTTATACTGTGGTCCCACCCAGCTGGCCAGCCCAGGGGCCTCATTTGGGGTGTTTGTGTTAACTTCACAACAAACTGGACTGAGCCCTGGTGCCAACGAGGCATCCTGCCCCCAGCCACATCCCCTTGTTAGCTTGTTTTTCTGTTCCATCAGGAAGACTTGCTGCAAGCTGCCCAGGAGGGACAAAAACACTGAGGCTGTGTGTGGTTTGCTGGGGCCATGGCAGCTTGCCCCTGTGGTTATTGCTGTATTTATAATAAAAGCTGTAAGTCTTGTAATGCTTTAAGCTCCTTCTCAACACCAGGGAGGACAAAGCGCCCCTGAGGCTGTGGCCATGAAGATAGGGTTCCATGGGTCCCACCTGCTCCCTGACATCTTTCTCTTCAAATTTGCTCAAAGCCATTCAGAGGGTCTTTTGGTCCTGCTATATCCTTAGGTTGCTCTACAAAAACTCAGGTGATTTTCTTGAGCATATTTGTTATTGCTGTTATTCTTTAGATAGCAACATAAACGAACATGGCCTTAATGGAGCAGGATATAGGCTCAGCTTTCAGGACATGACCTGTAAATGCTCTCGAGCAAGTGAAGTTGCAGATAAGCATATCAAGGCATTCTCCTGGTACGCTATCACTGATTCAAATAATTCTTCTCAATGGGAGCTAAGCACTGGGGTGCTTTTGAAAACACCACAAGGCATCAGTCTGAACCTCTAGTAGGACAAGTACCTTTAGAAGTCTGGCCCTACAGAGCTCACAGTTCTAAATATCAGTTTCAGAAATGACTTAAGCACTTTTTAAGCACTTAGGAGAATATGGCCTGACAGTATGATCCTGTGTAGACCATGCGTCCTAAAACTGAGGTTCAAAAATCACCAAAAAATGGTTCTGAATTTTTCACCCATGCCTCTCAGGGTCGCAATTTTGTGGTCTTGATGCTAGGACCAGATCCATGGATATGGGCATTAGGGTTCTATGCTGCACTTCTGCAACCTGAGATAGCTTCCAGGCAGTGTCCAGCCACCAGGGACCTGCCACAGGATGGGAAAGTATGAGAAATGTGTAAGACTCATACTGAATGCACCCAGCTAGCCGTGGTGGCTGGAAGAACCACACTTACATCCCTTCAAAAGCCATGCAGCACTGTGATGGAGGCTGCTAGTGGCTACCCAAGGTGCCCCCAAAGGGCAGTGGCAGAGCTGAAGAGGGAAGAGGTTCCTCCAAGAGCTGCCCACTGCAGAGGCAGTCTGGGGTGGTCATCTGGCTGGATGGCTGGATGGTGGTGGCCAGGATCACCTTTTTCTTGGAAAATTTGCTTCACAAACATTTCCTCTAGCCTGGTAGTTTCCCTATTTGGCTTTTCCATTTAGACAGTTGCTCGTAATGTTATTTCTCTATTTTTTATACGCATACTTGAGCGTTTTGCCTGTGTTTTCCCTTACCTGCTCTCCCTCAGTATTTCTTTTCCCCGGGCCTTCCCTTCATAAGTGGCATTCAAATTTCCTTTGTGTTTTCTGTTGAAGGAACATCAAAAATAGACAATTGTTAATAGCAGTGTGCCCTGTTTATGCTTGTTTGTAGTTACCACTGGTTCCATCCTCCTGCCGCCTTTATTGCTGCACCTATTTACTTCCTGCCCCTCGCTTTTTGTTATTAATAATATCACATTGCCATGGCATCCTTGAGAAACCTGAGAATGCTCTCCAGAAATGGGAGATCTGTTAAATCATCTTCTCCAGTCCTCCTTTTAGAGGGCAGTGCACATTATCCCTTGACTGTGTCCAGATGAAATTATCCCTGGCAAGATTGCATTATCCTCTGGCCAACCTCCCAGTTTACCGTTTGTTCTCCTATTCACTTTGTCCAAGTTTAGCCTTTTCCTCCTCCTTTTGGACTTTTTTTTCACTGCCCAAACTTTTGTAATCTGTTTCAGGTGCTCTCTTTTTTTATCCTGTTGCCCAGTTCACTGCCTCCGGCTGCATTGCCTCCACACAGAGCTTGCCCCAGCAGACCAGATTTTGGGAGCTGCTGTTTCTGCATCTATATTTATATCACACAAGTACTTAATAGGCTGCTGCAACTTTATTACCAAAATGTCTCACCAAAATGATCAGACACTTTTGTGCAACATCCTTCCCATGGAAAGAGGCTGAATCACAGAGAAATTAAGTAATGTGGTCATAAAGAAAGTTGGTTTCTCAAGTTTTAGGATTTCTGTCATATCATTACCTTGCCAGTCTGTCTACATTAGACACTTACTATTGTCTCTACCAAAATACTGTATTGGGCTGTCTTTGATCATCATTGATGTTTGTGGTGGTGGTTCGCTGACCAAAACCAAAAGCAAGCAGTGCTGGCAAGTGCAGTGTTTGTGAAATCCCTGCAGACATCCAAAAAATGAAGTAGAAGGGCTCTATCCTCTTGGTCCATCCTTTTGTGCTGATGCTACACACTATTCACCTGTCAGGGTTTTGCTTTAACTTTGAGGAATTCTAGTAGGGGTGAATATTCCTCTCACCACAAGATGCCACAAAAAAACCAGCTACCAAGTAAAATGTCTCTGCCCTGGTCTGCTTTGACTAATAAAACTGTTCCCCTTTCTACTTGCACAGTTCGCAAACACTTCCACCACTTCATCTATACCCAAAGTAAGTATCACTTAGATTCCCGGAGTTAAGCAGTGAAGAGCTTCCCAAAGTTCATGACACAACACTTCTTATCATCCTGCTGTGGCAAAGTATAGGTGAAATATACTTGTCTCTTACCTTAATTCGTAGTTGCGTTGAAAACCAATGTTTTCTTCAGGCTGAGCCTGATGGTTTTCAAATGTATATTTCCTCTTCTCTAGTGCTTCTGCCTGCCCTATGAAACCTGAACTATGAAGCAGAGCAGCTTCCTGGGCTGAGCTTCAGGGTTGAGCTGAGAGTATTAATGTACCCACTGTGGTCCTGGTGTCATGTTGTGAAATAGTGAAGCAGGATACGGCCAGTCAGGGGGGCAGAAGTGCGTACAGAAGGATTGCAGAGGAGAGAAGTAATCCCTTGGGATCTTCTCATCTTCACCCCAACCAGGTGCACGGTGCTGGGGGCATTTCATCCAAATTCTGGCCTTTGTTGTGAGGGTGCGGGTCACCCAGGACTGCACCAGGGGATGGAAGGGACCAAGCCTCAGGCCTGGGGATGGTCTCAGATGCAAGGGGCTGGGGGGAGCTTGGGTGGTGACTGGGAGCATGGGCAGCGTGGTGGTACCTTTGCTCCACAGGGTTCTTCTGCACACTGGCCCCTGGTAACCACTGTAGCCCCAAAATTACCATTGCGAGTCACTGGTCATAAGGTTTGTACTGAGTTTGTACCAAGGCTTGTCAGGCCTACTTGGCCTGAACTTTCAGCTGACCTACTGGCAGCTTTCTTTTACTTGGTTTAGCAGTTGCAGCACTTCCTCTAATTGACTAGGTGTCTATGGCTAATTTCTTTTACTTTTGTTTATCTGTGTGATACAACTACACTTTACACAGATAGTAATGAGCAGTTATTCTATGCAGAAAGAGGCGGTTTAGAGCTGTCACAGTGGTGTAGTGTAGAGAAATACAGGTCTGGTATGACAAGCAGGGGCCACGAGCTTTGGGGACACAAGGGTGCAGGCATGGGAGGCCTTGAGACTGGCATTACACTTACAATAAATTCTTGACTTTACCTATACATGCTGCTTCTTTGCCCACTAATAAGGTTTTGAGCATAACATCTCCCTGCAGACCACTGGACAGAAGGAGTATGATAGCTTAAAGCTTTAGCAAGTTCATTAATCAAGGAACATTTCTGTCCCCAGACCTGGGCACACACGATGCTCAGGGTGTGCCTGCGGTCGTGGTTTAGCACACAGTGAGGTGCACCCCAGCTGGGATGAGTGGCACATTTCCAGGCACTGTGACAGGAAGCTGTGTGTTGTATTATCGTGGGGATGCAAGGCACCGCCTCCACCTGGAGGGGTGTACTACTGCCAAGGTCCTCCAACACACGCAGGAGGACACTCCTACAAACACCTCCAGGTACTGTCCCTGCCTCAGGTGCCATGGGAGTTTGAAATGCTGGGCCAGTGACATGACTCAGTTTTGACACCTTTCTGCACCCTGTAGCACTGCTGGAGCCTGCATCTCTGACACACGGGAGGAGACACACAGGATGCTCAGCACGTTGGCTGGGGCCATGCAAACTTGGTCCCAGGCACCCTCCGTACTGCCGGAGCTGGATGGGGTTTTGAGCTGGAGAGCATCTTCCAGGTGGTCTGAGCTGTTTGCTCACTGACTGATGCAGCAGGCTACCAGGCAAACACTCTCGTATAAATTTAATCCTCTTATTTCTGCCAACTGCATGAGTTTTTGTTGTTGTTGTTGTTCTTGTTTGTCCTTTTTCTTTCTTGACTGCCAAAATTACAAATTTTCAACTTTCAAAAAGATAATTTCTGGTATACAGCATTAAGGAAATGTTCTCATTGTGAGAACTGCCAGATTCAGAAAGGCAAATTATAGCTTCCTCAATGTCAGTGATGATTTGAAGTTCCCCCTGCAGCACTACTCCATCCATGTACCCTGCAGAAAGTGCACTGGGGTTGAGAGGAAACCAAAATCTAAAGCTGTCTCCAACATCCAAGCACAAACACAGGCTGGGCAGAGAATGGATTGAGAGCAGCCCTGAGAAGAAGGACCTGGGGGTGTTGGTTGATGAGAAACTTGACCTGAGCTGGCCATGTGCGCTTGCAGCCCAGAAAGCCAACTGTATCCTGGGCTGCATCAAAAGAAGTGTGGCCAGCAGGGTGAGGGAGGTGATTCTCCCCCTCTGCTCTGTCCTCATGAGACCCCACCTAGAGCTCTGCATTCAGCTCTGGGGCCTCCAACACAAGAAGAACATGTAAGTATTAGAACAAGTCCAGTGGAGGGCCATGAGGATGATCAAGGGACTGAGTACCTCTCCTCTGAAAACAAGCTGAGGAATTGGGGATTGTTCTGCCTGGAGAAGAGAAGGCTCTGAGGAGACCTTATAGTGGCCTTCCAGTACCTAAAGGGGGCCTGCAGGAGAGGGACTCTTTTTCAGGAAGTGTAGCCATAGGACAAGGAGTAATGGCTTTGCACTAAAAGAGGGTAGATTTAGATTAGATATTTGGAAAAAAAATTTACTCAGAAGGTTGTGAGGCACTAGCACAGGTTGCCCAGAAAAGCTGTGGATGCCCCATGCCTGGCAGTGTTCAAGTCCAATCTGGATGGGGCTTTGTGCAACCTGGTCTAGTAGGAGGTGTCCCTGCCCATGGCAGGGGGTGTGGAATTAGATGGTCTTTAAGGTCATTTCCAACCCAAACCATTCTGTGATTCTGTGATTTTCCTCACAGGGATGATGAAGGGCTGCATCCTCCCAGCCTACACCTCCTGCAGATGAGTCTTACAGAAAAGGCATGGATGATCCAATATCCTGGCTGGTACTGGCTCCCGGGGCTTAGTCAGTGGTACCTGAGACAGCATCTCTGATGTTGCTCTTTGCATTAAAAAATCTTGCAAATAGGGTCAGGACTGCTCACATTACAGCAGGAGAGGTTACCTCCAGCCACTGCTTGCCTCTGGATGGAAGCAGTTGATAGGGACAGGACCTCCATGCTGATGAGTTTCTCTGAAGGCTGTGGCCAGCCCCTTCCCTCCCACACTGCCCAGCACCGAAGTGGAACCAAGCAAGCCAGGAGTAGGCTACCACCTTCATGAAGAAATGAAGTTTGCCAAATGGGATAATCACTACAAGCTCTAATGGGAGGGCGTCGAATCAGGTTGACTCTCACACATCCTCAACAGATCTTCCTTGGAAACAGAAAAGACTTTTGTTGTACTCTGCTGTTAGTGATAGCCCTAGTTAAGAGCATTACTCATTATCATAGTGTGTATTTATAGTGTAACATGAATATGTGTGGAATGAACACGGCCTGAACGACAATTGCAACATGAAGAAATATCTCTGCTTTCCATCTTGTACCTCTGCTCACCCTCTAGGCACTCAAGGCACAGCTCAGAGATAAAGTCTGAGAAAACTGCTGGAAAGACTTTTATTTGGGGCTATACATCAGGGGAAAAAGCTGGGAAGAAACAGACATTGCAACCCTCATAACTAGAGAGATTTTCCTGGGAAGGGCTAGCAGGAGCACATTGTCTTCCAGCTACAAGGCACAGGAAGGTGCCTGACAGTGGTGGCTTTCTGGAGAAAGGGGCTGTCTCAGCTCTTGAGGGCAGGGCTTTCCGTGGGGTGCCCTGGGCAAGTGTAATTGCCTGGGGAAACCAGGGGAACTGCTGCCCTCCTCAATCCTAGTGCCGCAGCACCAGAACAAGGGTTTGGCATTGCAGCAATGGCCCTTGAGGATTTAATTCCTTGTATATAAGAAGAAAAAGGGCTACTGTGGAGAATAGTCTACATGGACAGTACTTTCTGAACATAATGGAACAAAAATGTCCATACAAACTTGCAAGCATCCAAACCTTGGTGATAAAAGAGCATTCTGGTTCAAAGTTTCACAGAAGTGGATACAGCCCTGTTTTGACCTTGGCTGTGAAGAGCACTGCCAGGGATGTTTTGTTCCTCCAACTAAATTTGACTTTAAACCATGACATGTTTGGTTTCCACTTTGAAGACACAGTAAAAGCATCTCTGAATGATTGCTCTGAGGAGTGAACTTCACACAAACCTCACATACAATTTGATTTCCGTGCCTTGCCTCTGCAGGAGAGCCCAGCAGAGGGAGCCTCGTTCCCTCATGTCGCTGCCCTGCAGAGACACAAGGAGACTGCTCGGCCTGGGGGCTTCCCAACCACCGGTAGGAGACAGATTTTCTTCTTCATTACAAGGGTGGAGAGGCAGAAATTGCCCTGAAGGGAAGAGCCACAGAAAGCTGACACACTTGCATTCAAAGCTTGCACACTTTCTGCAAGCAGAAGGAGTGTGGCCCAAACAGGCATTGGACATGAAGAACACGTATCCCCACATCAGACACCAAGGGGATAAGAGCATTGAAACAGCTTGATGTGAGACTCTTGCTCATGCCTTGGTGACCGTAGCTGGGCTCCTGAGCTGATCACTAGCCTCCAGCTGCCGGGAGGGGGCACTGTGCTGCTGCCCTGGGAAGGTGATGGAGGCTCGGCCACGCCTCCTGGAGAGGTGTCCTCATCCCTGGGACAGTTGCTGTGACACACATGTGACACAAACTTCAGGTTTTACCAGAGTAATACCCATCACTGGAGAGCATTGCCAAGGCTGTGCTGCTTGTGGGTGTTGGCTGCAAAGCTGACGGTTAGACCCCAAAAAAATGATCAGTTAAGCCATCGGCTGGGCAGTCATATCCCTTCCCTGCTGGGCTCACCCAGGGTGGAGGAACAGGCTCACAGCTGCAATTCAGCAACTTCTCATTCAGAATACTGCAAAGATAAAATTCCTTTCTCTGTCCTGCCTTCCTTTTCTCCCTCTCTCCATTCCTCATGTTGCTCAGGAGACCTGTGAGGCAGAGCTGAAGGCTGATGGGTGCCTTCACACCCAGCACCTCTGGAGACAGGCTCTGGTGTGGACACTGAGGACCAATGGGGCTACACAGAATCTGGAGAAAGCAACTGCCATGAGCAAGGGGAGGATGAATGCAGCTACCTTGGACAGAAACCCAAGGAGGCCTCCCAGCCTTGCTCTCTGCTCTCTCCCTGCTTCCACAGCTGAGTTGCTGGGGCCAAGACCTGTTTCCTCAATCACCTTTCATGCAGGAAAGCGCTGCTTTGTTCCAGCAACTTGGCAAATGCTTACTGATGTCTGCGACTCGTTGCTTTGCCAGGTGCTGTGCTGAAGGCTGATGCTGAACGAAGCACAGCCTCTACAGATTCCTGTTGGTAGATGCTCAGCTGTGTCTGTGTCCTTTCCCTCTACCTGTCCCTGTGCTCACCAGCACATGCTGCTCTCTCATCCGCACCCAGAGATCAAGGTTTCTGCTGGAGCTCTTTTCTGAGCCAAGCACTGATTTCCATTGCCCCCTTGCTCCCCTTCGTTCCTCTCATCCTTGCCCCAGGGACTGTGCACCAGCGAGCCCAGAGACCAGGCACAAGAGGCATCATTTCAGCAGCTCTGCTCCAAAAGATTTGGGAAACTCTTCCCATAAGCCCTGAACAGAGGATTATGCATAGACATTTTTGCTAATGCTGCCCAGATCCATGCAGAAAAGATCCCCCTCTTGAAAACTGCCACAACCCTATCTGCTGGTCGACCAAGACCTGCTCAAACATTGACATGGACTGGGTACTGTTTTGGGAGATTGGTACTAAATGGGCATTTCACCTCAGATCATGATTGATCATATTTCTCTGAAACAGCCTCCACAGCAGTCAGTCAGTAAGCTCAGCATCAATGTTCAGCTTCAGGAATGAGTGAGGCTAGGGCTGATTCTCCATGGCAGCCACCATGCTTCAGAGAGGACTATCATGTCTTTGAAATTCAGAGGAGCCTATTCATGTCATGATGGTCTTGGTGCTGGCTTACAGAGGGTGCTGTTAGGAAATGGAGAGCTGAGCAGAGATCTGCCCTGCTCCACTCTGTTTCTTAGTTTGCCACCTCCCTTTGGCAAAGCCGGAGCTCGGGCTGTGCTTCACCCCTGCAGTTTGTTTCACATGTGAGTCCCACACCTTGGCACCACACTCACATTTGCTAGAAAGATCACCTATATCTTGAAGTATGGGTCAGCAATGGTTAGGGCTTTGAGGAATGATTATCCTTGCTGCTCTTCATCAGTTAACGGCCTTTTTTTTTTTTTTCTGTAGAGAAAAGAGAAAATAGGGGACCACGTGGCCTTGTTCAGAAGCCCTTCTGTACCTGCAGGATCCTCAAGGACAGGAATGAATAACTGGGCAGCAAATAGTGGCAGGTGTGACATCAAGACCTCAGCTGGTTATGGTGCCTGAGTGCCCTTTTCTTTCAAAACTCATGTTTTACCTTCTGCAAACCGAAGCATATGGAGGATTACAGAGACACTGAGCATCCTTGGAGAGTGCCAGCTGAAGAAAAGGTGTGTGAATAAATGTCTTTGTAATGCCCGTGTGCATGACATTGCACATATATTAATGTCAGTGGGAAGTGTGCCTGGATATCAGGGCATGGTGAGGAAAAATAGCATTTAATGAGGTAGCACAGCAGGCCTTGCTGTTGGCTTGGTATCACTCTTCTTTTGCAGGTGTCTTGTCCTACATGGGGTCTGATGCATCTGTTCATGCCAGAGTTACAGTGGCACTCTCTGACTGCACCAAAAAGTATGTTGTACCGAGGCAGCAAGTCCTGCCAGCTCTGAGATGAGAGTGGTGTTGGCTAGAGACGACACCCCAGCAGATGCATGAGTCAGCAGAGTCTGTTGAAACCCAAAATTGACACCACTACTCTGAGTGGGGATTTCTATGATGCAGCTCTGTACATTCTGGCATTTTAGCTGAGTGAACAGAAACATAGATTTATGCAAAAATGCGCATCCCTGCAGAAGTAAGTCATGCAAAAGTCATGCATCAGAACTGGCATGGTTCATCACAACTTTGCTGTGGCCAGCAGGTTTTGGCCAAATTGCAAAGCATATGTCCAGGAATAGCTCTGATATGAATGTTAACAAAAAAATGTGCACCAGTCTGCATTTCACAGAGTTACAATGGACATCTTCAGACCAAGGATATAATTCACTTTCTATTTCCCAAACTTTTTTTACATTTGGACAGAATACCTCGTCACTTTTTTTCCTTTTTATTTATTTATTTATTTATTTTTCTGTTGTGATCTATTCTGGATCTCATAGAATCACAGAATCATAGAATATCCCGAGTTGGAAGGGATCCATAAGGATCATCTAGTCCAACTCCTGGCACTACACAAGTCTACCCAAAAATTCAGAGCATGTGACTAAGTGCACAGTCCAAACACTTCTTAAACACTGACAGGCATGGTGCAGTGGCAGTGACTACTTCCCTGGGGAAGTAGTTCCAGTGCGTGACAACCCTTTCAGTGAAGAACCTCTTTCTGATATCCAGCCTGAACCTCCCCTGCCTCAGCTTGACACCGTTCCCGCGGGTCTTATCACTGGTCACTAAAGAGAATAAATCAGTGCCTGCCCCTCCACTCACGAGGAAGCTGTAGACTGCAATGAGGTCTCCCCTCAGCCTCCTCTTTTCCAGGCTGAACAGGCCAAGTGACCTCAGCCACTCCTCATGTCTTCCCCTCTAGTCCCTTCACCATCTTCATAGCCCTTCTCTGGACACTCTCCAACAGTTTCACATCCTTTCTGTACTGTGGTGCCCAGAACTGCGCACAGTACTTGAGGTGAGGCTGCACCAGAGCAGAGCGGGACAATCTCTTCCCTCAATTGACTAGCAATGCCGTGCTTGATGCACCCCAGGATGCAGTTGGCCCTCCTGGCTGCCAGGGCACACTGCTGGCTCACATTCAACTTGCTATCAACCAAAACCCCCAGATCCCTCTCTGTGGGGCTGCTCTTCAGCGTCTCATCACCCAGTCTGTACGTATAGCCAGGGTTGCCCTGTCCCAGGTGCAGGACCCGGCACTTGCTCTTGTTAAACTTCATGCGGTTGGTGATCACCCAGCTCTCCAATCTGTCCAGATCTCTCTGCAAGGCCTTTCCATCCTCATCCGAGTCAACAACTTCTCCAAGTTTGGTGTCGTCAGAAAATTTGCTCAAAACATCTTCTATTCCTACATCCAAATCATTTATAAAAACGCTAAAGAGAACTGGCCCTAAAATGGAGACTTGGGGGACCCCGCTGGTGATCAGCCACCAGCCTGATGTGGCCCTATTTACCACAACCCTTTGAGCCCTGCCCGTCAGCCAATTGCTCACCCATCGTATAATGTTTTTGTCTAGCTGTATGCTGGACATTTTGTCCAGTAGGATCCTATGGGAAACTATGTCAAAAGCTTTACTAAAATCCGAAAAGATCACATCAGCTGGTTTCCTCTGATCAACTAGATGGGTGATCTTATCACAAAAGGAAATCAAATTTGTTAAACAGGACCTACCTCTCGTGAACCCATGTTGGCTGGGACCAATGACTGCATTGTCCCCTAGGTGTGCTTCAATAACTTCAAGGATAATCTTCTCCATAATTTTACCAGGCACTGTGAGACTGACAGGCCTGTAACTGCTAGAGTCTTCTTTCTTGCCCTTCTTGAAAACTGGTACAACATTTGCCAGCTTCCAGTCAACTGGGACCTCTCCAGATTCCCAAGACTGTTGAAAAATAATTGAGAGGTCCCATGATGACTTCAGCCAGCTCTCCGAGCACCCTGGGAAGAATCCCGTCCAGACCCATGGACTTGTATGGATCCAGGTGCAGCAGCAAATACCACACATGTTCAGGGTTGGTTGGGAGTTTATCATTACCACCGTCACAGTCCTCCAGCTCATGGAGCTCGGGGTCCTGGAGCCCATCAGCAGTGTTGAAGACAGAGGCAAAGAAGGCATTAAACATCTCTGCTTTGGCTATGTCCTTGTTTGGAAGGTGACCATCCCAGAATAGTTAGTAATTTCATGGTGTTTCACTACTGATAGACTAAAGCAGCACTTTCAAGAGGATGAAAATAACACAGGATTATCCTGAACAAGACCCAGTTACTGGGGGATTCTGAGTTTTCTGCATGCTCATGAAGATACATCCCTGTGCAGGAGCATCTTTCAGCCAAGAGAGGTGTGTGACACAAATAAATGCCTCTCACTAAAATTTCTTTTATTTTTCTCATGTTTTTACCAGTTCTGATCTCTGGGCATACATGGATGTTATCACAGCAGAAAGGAGGCAAAGCAGCACTTCTGGCTGGGAGAATGTGTCCAGAAAGGGGTGTTTCTGAGACTTTCCCATATTGTCTGGGAGCTATTCCACAAGATACGTGTCTCAAGGGGAGATGATGTGACCCCTCAGACTGAACTTTCCTTTGGGGTTGATACCTCCTAAGAAAATTGAGACCATTTGCAATAATAATTGCAAAACACAGGACTGTACATCTCCACAAATCCAGGAGCAGCAGCATGTCTTCCTCTTTCCTGGTGACTTGGGGCTACCACTGAGAAAGGGGCACCTACTGAGAGACACGGACACCTTGCAGACGTGTGGGAAAAATTGCAGATCTCTTCCAATGATGTTCCCACCTCTGCTGACTAAAGCACTGTTTCAAGCTGAAGCTGAGGTTGCTGGTTTTGTATGAGAATCAGCTAAAGAAACCAACCTCACTGGCTTGTGGTCAGCATGGGTCTTCACTGCAATACACAGGTAAAGAATAAAGGAAGAGGCAATTTTTGACTGTCTGCTGTTAGATTGAAGACCTTGTCAGTGACTTGGCATTGAAACATAAGTGTGTGAAGGTATACTCAAGTCTCAGGTGTCTATAACCTACAGAGGCATTGATTTTGGTATTTTTTCCTACACAGAGACTGTGGATGACAGCCTGGGGAGTCTGCTGTCTGGAGGAGACCTGGAGGACTTGCTGGTGAGTTGCTCCCTGGCTGCTGCCCTGCGAGCTGAGCCCAGGGGCATGCCTCAGGGGCCCAGGTTTGTGACTGGGATGTGTGGGGCTTTGCTACTGGGAGAGGCCATGCTGGTGGGGACAGTGAGGGTGTGGAAGGAATCACTGTGGTCACAGTTCCCTGAAAGCAGCGTGTGTGAAAGCATCTCCCACTGAGAAGGCTGCATGTGCCAGGACCGACTGTCCCCTGGGGCAGGGCTGGCCCTAGGAGTGTCCAGGGGGGTCCCTGTGCTGGGGATGTGCCCTCACCGCTCTGCTGTGCTTGGCTGGCCATGGTAGTTGTGGCTGTGGGGGCTCTGAAGCCATTGGCACCCAGCCATCACCATTAGCCATGCAAAGGCCTTAACAAAATACAGAATTGAGCCCCAAAACCTCTACTGGGGGCTCTCAGCATCCTGGCTGTACCCATTTGGTTGCTGGCTTGGTGACGCTCCCTGGGTCTCTCACCCCACCTGCTCAGTGGCATGGGGTGGGCACAGGGCTGGTCAATCCCAAGGAGCTGTGGGGGGATGCTGGTACCCCGCTCTGGTTTACCACAGCATTTCTGCCCTTGCCCCTCTGGTGCAAGAGCCTCATCCCTGCAGGGCAGGACTGGTCACATATGTTCCTTCCTCATTTGCATCCTCTGACCTGGACACAGTATGGAGTGGTTTGTCCTAGCTGCGGGCTGTGGATGTGCACTAGCTCCACACAGGCTTTCAGTCAGGGCAAGCACACAGCCCTAGCTTCCTGCAGCTGCAAAGCATGTGCAGGAGAGAGGAACTTCATTTCCAGAGATTTCCCCATTCCTGTTTTCATGGAAGCAGGAAAAGCAATGCTATGATTTTCAGAATAGGAAGTTTATGTGAACATGAAAAAATGCACAGAAAAGAAATATCCTGATACTGTCAGCTGTCTGAAAGTTTGGTTGGTTTCCTTCTGTACATGCAGCTCATGATGTAGTCCCCTATATGGGCTGACAGTATTGCACTGAAAGCAGCCGTGAGCTGCTTTTTCTTGCTGCTATTGTTATACTTTTTTTTGCCTGGCCTGACCTGTGTGTATCTAAATTATATCCTCTTGCAAAAGCTTAGTTCAGACTAACATTAGACAGTTTTTAGGCTTATTAACTGATTATGTTATTTATTCTGAAGAGGTTCCTCTCACTATGGATTACCCGTCAACAACTCAACTCCTCTCCATTGTATAATGTCTACAACTCATTTCACAGGACAACAGATACCATGTCACCAGCACCTAATTCCTCTTCAACTTATTATGAGGACTACTACTATCCTGAAATGGCTTCCACTTGCACCACAGAACATAGGAAATCCTTTACATCTATGGCTTTTCCAGTGCTGTACACTGTGTTGTTTGTGACCGGCCTTGTGGGAAATGCTTTGGTCGTTTGGGTCCTAATGGCCTTCAAAAAAGTCAGGGCCATGACTGACGTCTATCTGCTGAACCTTGCCATCTCTGACCTCCTCTTTGTCTTCTCCCTCCCCTTCTTGGTTCAGTACTCCCTGGTGAGCCAGTGGTCTTTTGGCAATGTCATGTGTAAAATTGTCAGCTCAGCTTACTTCATTGGTTTCTACAGCAGCTCCTTCTTTATAACCATCATGAGCATCGACAGGTACTTGGCCATTGTGCGGTCGGTGTATGCTCTGCGGGTGCGCACGTCCGCCCACGGGGTCATCGCAAGCCTGGCCCTTTGGGCAGTCGCCATTTTAGCATCAGCGCCAGACCTCATTTTCTTCCGGGAAATGGAAGACAGCAACAGGACCGTGTGCCTGCCTCGCTATCCTGGTAGCAACAACGGCTGGAAGATTTTCAGTAATTTTGAAGTCAATGTCCTGGGGTGGCTGATCCCAGTGGGCATCCTCATTTTCTGCTACCACAACATCTTGAAAAACCTGCGGCGGTGTCACACTCGCAACAGGTACAAAGCAATGAAGCTGGTTTTCGTTGTCGTCATTGTGTTCTTCCTTTTCTGGACCCCTATCAATGTCGTGCTCTTCCTGGACTCCATGAGGAACATGCACATCATCGACGACTGCCAGGCAAGCCAAAGGCTCGACCTAGCCCTGGAGCTGGCTGAGGCGCTCTCCTTCGTCCACTGTTGCCTCAATCCCATCATCTACGCCTTCGTGGGTGAGAAGTTCAAGAAGTATCTCTGCGAGGCTTTTGGCAAATATGCACGTTTTCTCTTGATCTGCAACGACTACAGCGTGTTCCACAGGCACAAACTGGACAGGCACTCCTCTGTGCACATGGTGTCCTCGCAGTCATCTTTTGTTGGTAGTGTCTTGTAGAGCTGCAAGCCAAAAGCTCCCATACTTCATGCATGACCTGAAGTTGAGAAGTCCTCCCAGTGATTCAGTTAATAAGTCTTCTTGTTGCCTTAGTGTAGGAGGTTAAGGTGCAGTGGCCCATTACCAAAGTGTGACTAGGAAATCATGCAATCCTAGAGCAAGCTGCAGTGCACCTTGCTCCATGATATGCTGTAATACCATTCTGAGCAGGTATCTTCATGGATGCAATCCTTCTGAAATACTTCTCTGTTATTAGCAAATGTGAATGAGAACTTCAAACACTGAAATTAACATTGGGAAATTTATCAGCCACTCCTCTGCCCACCAGCACAGGCCTCCCCGCAGTCATCTTTTGTTGGTAGTGTCTTGTAGAGCTGCAAGCCAAAAGCTCTCTTACTTCATGCCCTGACTGCATGCCATGGCCTGAAGAGGTGGCTTGAAAGCAAGAGATTCTGACGGTGATGTAGTTTTTGTGATTTTCATGTTGCTTTGGGAAGTGGGTTTCAGCATAATGCTAGAAAAAGCCAGATACGGACTGTTTTCATGCTCTGTGATGCCATTTTAGGTCTTACTGGATGGCGGATCATCCTTATCTGTGAGTTGTCTACCCATCCTTATCTGTGAGATGTCTACCCACAGCAAGGGGGTTGGAACTCAGTGTTCTTTAAGGTTCCTTTCAACCCCAGACATTCTGTGGTCTTCCCAGTGCTAAACAGGCAGTCTTACAGGTCAAAGTTGAAATATATGGAGTAATCTGCCATTTCCCTCTTGAAAAAGTTTCGTAGATGTAGCAGCAATGTCCTCATCTATTCAGATTTTTGCTGTGCAGAGCATAGGTGGAGGCATTAGACAAAGACTCTGCCTTTCTAACAGAGACCATTAACCTGTAAGAGGCTGGATGCTGATAAAGCAACACATGCATGCAGCAATATATATATGTATATATATATTTGTACTTCTGAGAGTCTGTCCCTGAAATGCAGAGAGACATAATGGATGGAAAGACAGTTGCGCCATGCACATGAGAGTAATGTATAACTTTCCCTGCCATTTTCCCTGTTTATGAACAGAATGTAATACTCCTTTTCAGGAAAATCTTTCTACCACTTGGCTGCCTCTTTCTAGGAAGAAAGTATCTCCAGGAGTGAGGGTGACATGGCTGGAGGTGAAGTGGGCGCAGAGCACACACCCAAACTCACAGCCACCTTCTAGATGAGAGGTAATTTGGTTAGCATACTCTCACCATATTTATCGCCATGCACCTTCCCTGCCATTCCTCTAAGAGAGAGGTTGAGTTCCTCTAATTTGGAAAACACTACAGACATACCATGAATATACAGGAAGGCACAGTGGGTGGTTAAGATCAGCCTCTTGCACAGAAGTCTGTAAAGCAAGTAACATTGTGCATGTGCACATTTCCTCCAGGAACAGAGCTTTTATCCACTTCACTCCTTTGTACTCTGCATTTTACAAACACCACCAGTGAATCAAAAGAAAAAAAATATATATTTTAGGTTTAAGTTTGAACATGAGGAACTATTACTTTTGTGTCTGTTTTAAGATTACACACTGAAGCCAGAACGGGAGAACACCTGACTATTTAATGTGCTACCGTCATCGTGACTTCCCTTTAACCTGTGTCATCTCAGCAAAAAGAAAGATCATGATCGGGATGAGTGGGACCAATATTAAAATTATGGTGGGCATCTTTTAAGCAAATGTGTGATCATACATAAAGTCTGGCCCAGCCCCTGGCAGCTGAATGCTTTTCTTGGGACAAGCAGCTGCTGGGACAACCCTACAATTTGGCATCACCCTCAAGCTGCCTGGACTTAGGGCTCCGACCTGAGCAGATGCAGGTAGATGCTTCCTGCTCTCCTGTGCTGCCAGTGCCCCACAAACAACAGCAGGGCAGAAGACTCTCCACGGCTTGTCCCATCAGAAAAAAAGAGGAGCTCTGAGACCTGTAGGTGACATGGGGCAGGTCCTGCTGGCTGCACAGCCTCCGGATGTGGGTCTCACCTCCTCCCCCTTCTCAGCAAGGCAGCTGTAACAGTTTGAAGCAGCTGGGCTGCAAGAGGTGCTGAGGTTGGTCCAGCTCGGGCTCCTGATGCTGCTGCTGCAGAGGAGGAAGGCAGCAGCCCCAGGCAGGAAATCCTTCATGCTGCAGAAAGCACCTCCTGCCTCCTCAGGAGAAGGCTTTGAAAATAGGGCTGAGGCAGCAGCAAAGGGAAGATGCCCTTTAAATGCTACTGAGAACTAGAGAAGTGAAAGGCTTTGAAAAGAAGTCCCTTTTCTCATGTTCAACTTTATTTCTAAATGCGTAAAATACGAAAATATGCACTTGGACTTTTCTGTTTTAAGACTGTGCTGAAGAACATGTCTATTAAAACAGCAGAACAGTGAAAACAGCTGGAAAAATTGTCACGTCTTGGGTATAACAAACTGAGGAGACCTGGCCATGGCGGGGGGGTGGGGGGGGGGAGGGGGGGGAGGGGAGCAGAGGAGCAGAAAGACCATCCCATCCCCAGAGGTTTCCTCACAGCAAGCATCCTTCCAGGGCTGAGGATAAGGAGCTGTATGCATGCAATGAGACACTGAGCCAGTGAGGCATTCCCTTTTCGAAATACCAAGAGTTCTGGTGAGAGCTGATCCTATAATACTTGTCATCTGCCAGCTTCCCCACACAGTGTAACATCTTCCCAACTCAGTTGCTGGTGTCCTGGAGCATTACACCTCAATTGGCATCAGAAATTAAAATTTTAAATGCAGCAAAATGAGCCCACTTATGCTAGACCATGACACATGCAGCTAGGGAGGATGCTTTCCAAGAGGAGCAAAGTGAACCAGCTCACCCAACCAGATGAGGACAGGTTGTAGGAGGACCACAAAGGTATTTTGGATGCTTGAGTGCTTTCAGCACTCATGTGTCTCACTTGAGATTACTCTTAACACCCTTTACCATTATTGCAGTAACAGGAACTAGAGATTTCTTGAGTCCCTGTGGTATGTTTTTGTCACAGGATGACACAAATGACTGATAGTAACCCAAATGAATACTGCACAGATCAGAAAGTTCACTGTCACCTCAGAGTCACTCACAATTACAGCACATCCCAGAACCAAGAAAATCTCAACGCCCACCCCCCCCCACACACACACCCCTGACCCTGTTGTCCTCTCCTGATGTGCTCCTGTTCTGCAGCAGAGCCTCACTCTAGGCTGTGCACATCTTATTTTGGTGACCTTGCCTAACCTACACCTCCACGCACCCTTTTCAGGACTGTATGGAGTAAGACAACTCCTCAGTTTGTATTTTTGACTATTACTGGAAAATGCTCTCTGGGAGTACAACCTAAGTACTGATCATGAATATTGCTGAGCTTCAGAAGAGCAAGTCTTCAGTTGCCTGATGTGGTCCAGGAGAGGTAGGGATGATTTTCTGTAAAGCTTAGAGACACATCCTTCAGAAAAAAAAAAAATATATATATATATATGTGTGCATGTGTGTGTGTGTTGGTCTTCATCTAAATGTCTTGGATCCCCCTTAGGCCACAGGTTAACTTGCCAATCTTGAAAAGGCTTCTTCTAAAAGGAAATTCTCCATCCTGCATTTGCATGAGTAAGGGGTTGCTCCATGCTATCAAATTTGCTGGCCATTTCAGTGTGACTGCAAAATTTGAAATGCCAGTGCAAAGAAGGTGCATTGACCAAATTTTGCAGAAAAATGGAAAAACACAAAAAATGTTAGGGTTTCTTCAGATCACTTTTGCATTTACTTTGTGTCAGTGTGCAAAAGGGGAAGGGGAAAAAGTGCAAATGGAGGGCACGTGTTCAACAAGCCAGGAAGCTCCCCTGTGACTGCAGGGATGTTTTTTTCCAATCCATGCTGCAGTCCTTGCAGATGCCCATTCCCTGACCTCACTCTTCTCTGGGTATCACAGAGGTGATGCTGGGGAGCAGCTCTGGAGGGCTGGCAGGGTGGGAGCATAGGCAGTGAGAAGGGATGAAATAATTTTGCATTTCCTGTTATTCTGCAGTCTTGAGGGTACTCCTATTTTCCTGCAGTGAACTGGTGATGGAAATTAAATGACTGTGCCAGCTACTGGGGGAAGAGCTGTGGGGGTAACCACTGCAGTGCAAGGAAGATTTTTGCCTGCATGTCAGTGGTGCAGAATCCTCTGTTGCATCACTTCTGGAGGAAGCAAGCCGTGAAATCCTACAGTATTGTACAGACACCAACATGTACACCACTGTGGGGATGCAGAACTTGTTTCCATCTCCTGTGCTTCCAGCAAGGTGCAATCTAGGGGGCTCATGCTGCAAAGTTTCAGGGGAGAGAGATAGTTGATGCTGTCCTTCTGCCCACCACCCTTTGTCTTTAACCTTAATGTCTGTGAATCCTGTTCTTGGACATCTAAGTGTTTGCACATACAAAGAAAAAAGCCTGGTTGACCATGGGTGGTGAGGCACCTGAATGGCAGGAGCAGCATTGCAGGACTGGCATTAAGGAATCAGTTAAAGGTTTTCCTTTATTCACTGTCTTTGCTTTATAATTTGCGGAATGTGTCATGGCCCACATGAAAGAACATTTGTTTCTTGCACATGCAGTGTTACCAGACTGTTCTTGCAAAAAAAAAAAAAAAATGTATCTTGCAGATTGCAAATACTAACACATATTGAAATAGTAAACCCTACCTGAAAAAGATCAGTGGCTAAACAGAATTGTCTTTTGTGTTTTGTTGGTTCTTCTCTAGGAATTAACCACAGTATGTGTGGGGATACTGCAAGGGTAGACTCTTACAGTGAATTAAATTGCTAGAATAAAAGATAATAAGATAATCTTCTCTCAGCCTCTTTTTCCCAGGGAGAGGGGGAAGAGGGAGAGAGAGAGAGGAGGTAGAGAAGAGGCAGCTGGAGGGATGATCAGTTGTGTAAAACTGCCTGGGACAGAAGAAAAAAGCATAGGCTGAAAGAATCAATGACAGGACAAGGAAGTTCCTCAGGTTCTGGGATTGTTCAATCACACTGCATACAGTATCTTTATTATAAAACTTCAAATAGGGTCATATCTTGTAGGGAGAAATAGACCAGAGCCAAAAACTTCAGAACATCATTGCATTTATCTATCAATATTTGTGTGTGTGTGTGTGTATATATATATATATGTATACACATATATATTCACACACACACATATTTAATATATATGTACACATATATATATGATTATATTTTTTACGTACACATATATTATATATATGTATATGCATGGTTAACCATTCACATATATATCATTCAAGTTACCAAGCTCGAACAGCAGTAGGGAATGTCTCAAGAAGCTCATACTAGTGCATCAGTTGTTTAAAGTGTTCAGAAAGTCTGTCTGGGTTTTAGGCAACTCTGAAGTCTCTGGCCACTCACTCCAGTCTGTGCCATCTGCTTTAGATACCACCTGAGTTACAGGCTCTTGGTGTATTTCCCCGTTTGTCTTCTCTCCATCCTGTTGCAGGCTTTCAGCAGAACAACCACCCCTCAGCTCATGGGTCAGGGCTCTGCTGAGAGCAACCACCTCCTTGGCCACCTCCAGCAGATCTCCAGGAAGTTTTTACATATGACCTTTACCACTCTCTCAGCTTACATTCGGTGTTTTCCACTCTTCAGTCTCTTTTTCCTGGTAACTATTTCTCCACTCATACCCAGGGCACTCATTCATTTCCATCAGTTTTTTTTTTTCTTAAGACTCCCACAGTGTCATTTCTCAGCTGTGACTTTTAAACCCTTCCAGCCCAGTAGCTGCAGGTCCTGGTAGCAAAGAACTTAGGCAGATAGGGAGGCAGGGTCATACCTAGATATTCTTCCATCTTCATGTTAACAAAACCCAGGCATAAAGTTAATTTCTTTTTTGCTTGACTAACTGATCGCTTACTAAGCACTTTCTGGGCTGGGAACATTGTTTAGATATCAGGTAGAAGCCAGACCCTGGAGTGATTCCTTAAATGTGGGGACCGTTTCCCTCCCAAAAGCGTGTTCCCCCTCCTGTGTTGAGCCCAGTCCCTACCTACAGAGCAAATCCACTCTGCTTTAATTCCCGGTGCCGTTACCATTGTCTATTCACATTATTAGCGTGCAAACCACTTTCCTTGGAGGGGAGTTTGTTGTTTTAATGGACACATCTGTCATCTTCCCTACACACAGATGATGCAGCCAGCTCTGAGAGCAGTCCAGGACTAACTGCCTCCCCCAGGGGGGCAGCTCACTGAGGAGGCACTAAGAATTAAATAAGCAATCCAGAAATAAGTATTATGCCTTTGTTTTATCAAGATCAGGAGTATTTAGGTGTGACCTTGACTCCCTGTCTGCAAAGACAGACTGCTTCCTCCTTGTACTTCGATGCACAATTTCATGATTTCATTAGAGATATTTGAGGGCCATGTGTCCTGTGCTGGAGGTGCTGGGTGCACCTTTCTGTACTGCTAGGGCAGTGCAGAGTCTGCTGGTAATTTTGGCCTCCTTTTCACAAAGAAGGTAGAGCAGGAAGTGAACTCCAAAGGGAACCATGATACAAGTAAGCTTAAACAGATGCTTCCACTTTTCTGGTACATCCTGTCCTAAAAGGTTCCCTGAACAGTGCGTCTCTGTGCTACTCTGAGAAGGAGGCATGAATCTATGTTAAAGGATTCAGCTGGTGGGCAGAGGAGTGGCTGATAAATTTCCCAATGTTAATTTCAGTGTTTGAAGTTCTCATTCACATTTGCTAATAACAGAGAAGTATTTCAGAAGGATTGCATCCATGAAGATACCTGCTCAGAATGGTATTACAGCATATCATGGAGCAAGGTGCACTGCAGCTTGCTCTAGGATTGCATGATTTCCTAGTCACACTTTGGTAATGGGCCACTGCACCTTAACCTCCTACACTAAGGCAACAAGAAGACTTATTAACTGAATCACTGGGAGGACTTCTCAACTTCAGGTCATGCATGAAGTATGGGAGCTTTTGGCTTGCAGCTCTACAAGACACTACCAACAAAAGATGACTGCGAGGACACCATGTGCACAGAGGAGTGCCTGTCCAGTTTGTGCCTGTGGAACACGCTGTAGTCGTTGCAGATCAAGAGAAAACGTGCATATTTGCCAAAAGCCTCGCAGAGATACTTCTTGAACTTCTCACCCACGAAGGCGTAGATGATGGGATTGAGGCAACAGTGGACGAAGGAGAGCGCCTCAGCCAGCTCCAGGGCTAGGTCGAGCCTTTGGCTTGCCTGGCAGTCGTCGATGATGTGCATGTTCCTCATGGAGTCCAGGAAGAGCACGACATTGATAGGGGTCCAGAAAAGGAAGAACACAATGACGACAACGAAAACCAGCTTCATTGCTTTGTACCTGTTGCGAGTGTGACACCGCCGCAGGTTTTTCAAGATGTTGTGGTAGCAGAAAATGAGGATGCCCACTGGGATCAGCCACCCCAGGACATTGACTTCAAAATTACTGAAAATCTTCCAGCCGTTGTTGCTACCAGGATAGCGAGGCAGGCACACGGTCCTGTTGCTGTCTTCCATTTCCCGGAAGAAAATGAGGTCTGGCGCTGATGCTAAAATGGCGACTGCCCAAAGGGCCAGGCTTGCGATGACCCCGTGGGCGGACGTGCGCACCCGCAGAGCATACACCGACCGCACAATGGCCAAGTACCTGTCGATGCTCATGATGGTTATAAAGAAGGAGCTGCTGTAGAAACCAATGAAGTAAGCTGAGCTGACAATTTTACACATGACATTGCCAAAAGACCACTGGCTCACCAGGGAGTACTGAACCAAGAAGGGGAGGGAGAAGACAAAGAGGAGGTCAGAGATGGCAAGGTTCAGCAGATAGACGTCAGTCATGGCCCTGACTTTTTTGAAGGCCATTAGGACCCAAACGACCAAAGCATTTCCCACAAGGCCGGTCACAAACAACACAGTGTACAGCACTGGAAAAAAAATCAGTGCAAATGCTGGAATAGTTTCAAGTTCACAGTCAATGTCCAGTTCAGAGTAGAGGAAGATGTCATCATAGGATGCAGAGGAGTTAACTCTTGATTGATAATCCACCTGTTCAAGGACATTGAAGCTCATGAGGCCCTAATCCCAAATTATAGCCTTAGTAAATATACTTGGCAGAGTTCATCTCACACCAAACCCACAAGGAAAAATCAGGTGCGCCTTGGCCAGGTCAGAGGATGCAAATGAGGAAGGAACATATGTGACCAGTCCTGCCCTGCAGGGATGAGGCTCTTGCACCAGAGGGGCAAGGGCAGAAATGCTGTGGTAAACCAGAGGGGGGTACCAGCATCCCCCCACAGCTCCTTGGGATTGACCAGCCCTGTGCCCACCCCATGCCACTGAGCAGGTGGGGTGAGAGACCCAGGGAGCATCACCAAGCCAGCAACCAAATGGGTACAGCCAGGATGCTGAGAGCCCCCAGTAGAGGTTTTGGGGCTCAATTCTGTATTTTGTTAAGGCCTTTGCATGGCTAATGGTGATGGCTGGGTGCCAATGGCTTCAAAGCCCCCACAGCCACAACTACCATGGCCAGCCAAGCACAGCAGAGCGGTGAGGGCACATCCCCAGCACAGGGACCCCCCTGGACACTCCTAGGGCCAGCCCTGCCCCAGGGGACAGTCGGTCCTGGCACATGCAGCCTTCTCAGTGGGAGATGCTTTCACACACGCTGCTTTCAGAGAACTGTGACCACAGTGATTCCTTCCACACCCTCACTGTCCCCACCAGCATGGCCTCTCCCAGTAGCAAAGCCCCACACATCCCAGTCACAAACCTGGGCCCCTGAGGCATGCCCCTGGGCTCAGCTCGCAGGGCGGCAGCCAGGGAGCAACTCACCAGCGAGTCCTCCAGGTCTCCTCCAGACAGCAGACTCCCCAGGCTGTTGTCCATAATCCAACACTGCATGAAAGAATGCCAGGAAAATTTCTTTATATCTAAAATAAATCTGAGAGGTGAATATATCTTCATACATATATACTGGCAGTACTTTGCTTACTTTGCCAAGCCACTGGCAAAGTCTACACCCTAACAGCCAGCAGTCTCAAACTGCCTCTTCCTCTGTGTGACAGATGTTACATTAAAGGTGTGTAAAACCACAAGCCAATGAGTTCAATGTCTTTAGTTCACACATACAGAAACGGAAATGTTTAACTTATCTTCTGGATGATCATTCTGCCATTTCACAGGAATAGGAACGTCAATGTAAGAGATCTGCAATTTGTTCCACGCATATGTGAGGTGCCCCGTCTCACCAGCAGCTCCCGTGCCACAGCCCCACATCATCATGAGAGGAGAGAAGAAACAGCACTGCTGCTCCTGCACACCAAGAACTTTTGGTGAAGATGTATATCGGAGATGGCCCAACACTGCTGATAGCCAATGATGGTGAAGGACACCATGTTTGCCTGGATGGTTTTCCTTGGAAGGGCCCTCTGTCCACCCTGCACCCACCACAGAAATAGTCAAGTTGAGATCATCTCACACTTCCTTCTCAAAACACCCATTCTGCAGGATGCTCTCAGAGACCAGCAATTCAGTAAAGCCCTGAACAAGATTGGATTCCCACCAACTCTGCAAGATATCTGCTGGGGACCCAACACGGCTTGTTGGGATGTGCCATGGAAGTCTGATGTGCTTTGCAGCTGATCTAATTGTTCAGATCATGGTTGTCAGTGTAATGTTGGTGTGAACAATTGTCTCACCCACAAAAAACAAAAGTGATAAATCTCTGAGCACAAGCACCTAGAAAATCTGCAAATATTTCACAGCTGCCTTTTGTTAGCCAGGGTGGGCAGTGTCACATTAGATGAAAGTATTGTGTGTGAGCCAAGCTGTAGGTATATGATAGTCTGCCTGACAGCCACGGCCTCCTGGGTATTATTACTCTTGTAATAACTGAAGACAGAACATTTCTCATAGCAGTGACTGGTAGTGTTGAAGTGTTATCTCCATTACTGATTTTCAGGTTTAACACATCCATCAGTGCTGGTGGCACAGAAGGTACCCAAGAATCATGCAATGTATAAAAAGAGGTGACAACCAACTACATGAATTTGGCTGCTCTGGCAGCTCTGTACATCTCGTCTCCTAAATGTAGATGGCAGGCTGCCCAACCACAAGAAACAAGCAGCTCCCAGAAGAACTGAGACTTCAGTGGAACTGTGAAGTGCACAGGTATCTCCCAATGCAGAAGAAAAGAGAAGTTCACAGGCAGGAGCTGGGAGTAAAGGTGACACCTCAGGTACTCACACTATATGTCTTGCTCAGGGGATGCATCTCATTGAGTCTGGGCAACACAGGAGCAGGTTTTCTGTGGTGTTTAAACTGAGGCAGGTGCTGGCTGTCCTGCAGGAACCTGTCCCAGTGTGGAAAACAAGCTGCTCAGAGACCCCAGGTCATGCAGACAGGGGGCCTTTGACTGTGAGTTCTCATTTCCTGCCTCAAGAGCCTGAAAAGGCTTTCTTAACTTGTAACCACAACTTTGGCAGCATCAGCAAAAATGTCTGTACATAACCCCCTGCTTGGGGCTCATGGGCAGAGTTTCCCAAATCTTTTGGAGTAGAGCTGCTGAAATGCTGCCGCTCATGCACGCTCTCTGGTGCACAGGTGGAGTGAGGCGGCGGGGAACAAAGGGGAGCGAGGGGGCAATGGAAATCAGTGCTTGGCTCGGAAAAGAGCTGCAGCAGAAATCTTGATCTCCAGGTGCTTGATCACCAGCAGCACGTGCTGGTGAGCACAGGGACAGGTAGAGGGAAAGGACACGGCCATGGCTGAGCAGCTACCAACAGGAATCTGTAGGGGCTGTGGTTTGTTCAGCATCAGCCTGTGTGGCCTCCTCGAGTCTCTGTCCATGCTCACTGTAAGGCAGACACATTTATTCTCCCCTTCCTCACAGCATCTACTTCCACATCAGTGCTGTGCTTCTCTGAACATCTCTTAACATCCTCAGATGTGGGCACTGGGGTATATCCTTCTCAGCTTCCCTGCTCACTGTGGGGTCACCTGAGTAACCAGCCCCCATGCCTGTGTGCAGTACCCATTTGAGATTTTCCTCCTCTCTACTTTCAAGGAATCCTAGAATCAGGATTTTTGAGTTTGGAAGGGTCCTCTGGAAGTCACCTGGTACAACCCCACTGCTCAAGCAAGGACACCTCATGTGGGTTGCCAAGGACCACACTGAGGAGGCTTTTGAAGATCTCCAAGGAGGAGACTCTATAACCTCTCTCAGCAGCCTGTGCCAGTGCTCAGTTATTCACTAGCCCTCTTCTATAATGGTATTCTTCTCCAAATCCTGTCCATAATACCAAATATTCAGCATTAGGGTGACAGGGGCAAGAGAGATGGGGCAGGGCTCTTTCTGGATCTCAGTAAGAAAGGTCAGACAACAAATGGCTTAATAAAAGAGCTGTTTTAATAAGGCAGAATAAAAAGAAGAATATAGGTAGCGAATAAATCTTACTTCCCTTTCAGTTTTGGGAATCCTGCATGTGTTCAGCATTAGATGGACACTAGATGGATTTTTCCATAACACACTGCACAGATCCCACCTGTCATCATTCAAGCTTTACGTGACTTGCTTGCAAGAAAACACCTCTATTCATCATTTCTATCAGCAAACAGAAAGGATTTTCTCACAGAAACTTCTTGCTGCACTTTTTGACAAAGGCAAGGCCACATGGTTGGTGTAATCACTGGTACCAAGTGGGAGCTGCCCACAGGTTCCTCTGTTACTATGAGCTGGGGCCGCCCTGGACAAGCCTGAGCCCACAAAGGGCCACTGCTGTCTGGGTCACTGGCTCCTTGGTGTGGAGTGGTCTCCTGGTCAGCAGCACTGCAGCCCTCATGGCATGGTGTGCACAGGGATCCAGACACATGTCATGGTCCACCTCCCTGGCCATGGCCAGACCAACTGCATCTGTGTCACCCCAGGGTGATGCTCATCAAAAAGCCACGCAGACCCACCACAGAGGAGAGATGTCGACTCCTCAGTCCCAGACCCAAGGGCTCTGGCAGGAGGTGGTTTTGCAGGCACGCTGGCACTGGAGATGATCTTGCTGGGGGTCTCCGTTCCCACTTGCCTCAAAGCAGTACCTAGCTCTGCAGGGACACTCCTGTCCTGCAGCAGGATCAGCAGCTTCACCTTCCAGTTCCTGTCTAACACTGGAAATTCTGAAACCGGGGAAATCTGGGGCCATGACAGCACTGTGGTGCAAGGTCCTGGGGCAGGAAGGCCCATGGGTGCTGGCAGAGCCATCCTGTAGCTTAAACCAGCGGGGCCCGGGTACCCCCAGCTGCAGACACTCCTGAGCAGGGACCAGTCCAGACCTAGACCATGCTGGTAATTTCTGCTTCTGACCTTTGTAATGAGGAAGGATAAATGTCTCCCACCAGTGGCTGGAAAGCCACCAGGCAGAGTGGTCTTGCATCTCTGCAGGGAAGTGACATGAAGGAACAAAGCTCCCTCTGCTGGGTTTTTCTTCACAGGCAAGGCACAGAAATCATCACCGCAGAGATGTGTGTGACCAGTGGTGCTGGTTCACCTCCTTGTTCATCATGAAGCTTATTTAAGGGAGCAAAACTCTTCCAGCTCCACAGCAAGCCAGGGACTGGGAGACTGTGGTTACTGCCAGGGTTTCAGTCTGGAAAAGCTCTTTCTTGGGATGTGACCCATTTGGCCACTACAACTGCAGTCTCTGGTTTGCGTCAGGAAGCAACACAGATGTCCTTTGTGGCTACACCCATGGACAGGGAGGAAGAGAAGCCAGACACACCACCCTCAGCTCCACACAAAAGCTCCACACAAAAACATTTCAAATACATCGTTTGGGTTTGTCAGCCTTATCAGAGTGGTTAAGCTCTAAGCGATCAGTTAAACATATTGTTTATGTTGTTATTGTATTGTACTGTGTTGTATTGTTGTTGTATTGTTATGTATTGTATATTTATTGTGTCTTCAAAGCGAAAGCCAAGCCAGGTGCAAACTGCTGTGGTGAAAGTATGAACTAATTCCTAAGAACAAGACATCCCTGTAACTGCCCTGATGATACAAGCTCAGCACAACAGAAAGACACCAAAGGAAATCACCCAAAGGATCTTTTCAAAACAATGCATATCTCCAAGCCATCCTCCTTATGTATCTGTTGATTAATTATGCATGATACGTGTGATCCCATAACAAATTCAGGATGCCATAGGTTAGTAGCTGAACATAGTTTTCTTTCACTCCAGTCTGGTACTCCCCCAAAAAGAGCACAATAGGGCAATGTGGAGAAGAGGTTCTCTCTGAATTATTTACTATGTAAATTTTGTCCAGCACTAGTCTTCCTGCCCCTGACCACATTTCCAGCCTGAAACTTTGCACCATATCACTTACAACCCCATGCTAAAGAAACATTTCTCATCCGTTCAACACCTCCATTGCTTTTCTGCTTCTTTTCCCCAGGCCACCCACCCATCAATGCTCCAGTGCAGCAGGAAGGGCTGCACTTTGTCGCCAGGCCTTTTGCAGTGGCATGCAGGGGAGAAAAGGAGCCAGGATGTGTCAAGAGGAAGCCAGGAATTCATAGTGTGATAAATTAGCGGGTGTTTGTTCATTGTCTCTAAAAGGAATGCAGAGAATATACTGAGAAGATAAGGTTTCACAATTTATGGCCTTGTTAAGGGGGAGGATTAAGAAAGTAGATAGTGGGGAAGGGGGTGCTGGGCAAACATCCTTGATGAAATAAAGACTCTGTGATCGCAAGGCATCGCTTCACTACCCCCTTTCCTGAGCACGAGCATAACGCATGAACACTGAGAGAGGAGCGACGACCCCCCCCAACAACGGACTGCGCAGCCTCAAGAGATTCAACAGGAACTTGGATGCTATAAAACAGCGATGCGAAAAAAGGAAAGTTGCGTGCTGTGGCAGAGCGGAGACTCCCTGGCCGCCCAGCGCTGTTTTGCTTGTGCCTGCTTACTTAATTAATAAAATATTTTTGATAGACCAGAAAATTGCGTGGTCTCACTTATGACAATAGGATTGGGGAAGTGGAGCTGGAGAGGTCTGGCAACTGAAGAGGAGCATGAAAGTTGAGCTTGGTACCACCTGCAAGCCACCTGGGGGCATCTCCTGAGCCTTTGAGGGTCTTTGGATGATTCAGGAAAGCTGGAAGCTGTTTGGAGCCTCCACAGGGTAGACTATGGGCTGCACGTTGGCACAGGACTCCCAGGTTCATCTGAAAGACATTCAGAGCTGCACAGCCCGAACCACCCTGGGGCACACCACCGCAATCAGCTGGCGATACGCAGGGGCTGCAGGCTGAAAGCCAACAGCCTTTGGCCACGTCTCCTCCTGCTTTGTGGAAAAGGAACAGCTGGTTCTGCAGCCACCTTCAGCTTCTCAACTTCTTGAAAGCCTTTGGCTCCCAAGAGCTGAGGCTCATGTTGGTGTCCCGCTGCTTGGGTGCTCCAGTGGTGGGGGATTATGGTGTCTTCAGGTGCCACCAGAACAGGATGTCCAGCGGGAGGGAGTGGGGGGGAGGGGGGGAGAAATGAAAGCAACGCTTCGTAATCGCTCAATTTTCCAGTGCCCGTGCCTTGCAGAGGCCACTGGGCCGAATATTTTGCTGCAGGGGAGGTTTAGGTTGGAAATGGGGAGAAATTTCTTAGGAAGAGTAGTCAGGCATTGGAACAGGTTGCCCACGGAGGTGGTGGCGTCACTGTCCCTGGGGGTGTTCAAGGAAAGGTTGGATGTGGTGCTTAGGGACACGGTTCAGTGGGTGATATTGGTGTAGGGGGATAACAATTCTGTGAGTCTTTGATTGCTGCAGCACGTTGGCTGGGTACCAGAAAGCCAGGAAATGGGGCCAAAACCAGATCCCAGCCACCGACTTAAACACATGCCCCGTGCTTTTCACATTTCCGCGTTTTTGCACGAAGGCCGGCCGCAAAGCGCGCACCCACTCATGCAGGTCACATGTCACGACAAGAGCGCACCCAGGCAGGCACATCACGTGTCACGACAAGCGCACCCCCGCAGCACGGCGCCCCCTCCGCCCGGCACGCCAGAGGTTAACGGCCGCGCAGCCGCAGTAGCCGGGCCGCGCGCCCCCCGCCTTGGCTGGGATTGGCCCGCGGCGGGGGTGCGCCTGGTGCGTCACTCTTGCCCGTCGCGCTCACTGGTTGCGGAGTGGCCCTGGAATGCCGGGGCGAGAGGCAGAGGTAATGACGCGCGTCCGGCCCAGCTCGGTCCGGTGCGTTGGGTTCGCTCGCGAAGCTAAGGAGGGGCCCCGCGCGGCTCCCCGTGGATGGGAGTCTGGCGGGGACTTCGCGTCGCGACATGGCCCCTGCTGCAATTCGATCTTGACAGGAAGTTAACCGGCCGCCTCCCCTCCTCCTCCAGATGCATCCCGTCCTGAAGGCCTTCGTCTGCGGCTCCATCAGCGGGACCTGCTCCACGCTTCTCTTTCAGCCCCTCGACCTGCTGAAGACCCGCCTGCAGATCCTGCAGCCCCCCGCGGGCGGGTAAGGGGCCCGGGGGGGCGGGGGGCCGGGAGGTGGGGGCCGTGCCCCAGCCCGGCCGGGGCTTGGTGCTCGGGGGTGCCCTTCAGGGACTGAGGGTCCTTCTGGGATAGGATGGGGTCTGGAAGGAGTGACCAAGAAGTCTGTAGGTCTGAGGTGCTGGAGTAATGCTTGGAGATAAAAGTAAGGTGGTGCGGCATGCGTCTGCTGGAGGGCAGAAGTAGGTCCTCGCTGCAGTTCCTGTCTTGTCTTCCTTTCAGGTCCGGCCGTGTTGGGATGGTAACGCTGCTTTTTAGGGTGGTTCGTACTGAGAGTCTTCTGGGGCTCTGGAAAGGTGTCTCGCCAGTAAGTGGCTGTTTTAACCCTCATCTCAAAAATACATACATAAATAGACCTACCATTTATTAATAACCAAGGACTGGATTTAAGTGGCTAGCTCTTGTACAGTTTAAGTGAAATCATGTGATAGGTAGATAGTTAAATCTCATTTTAAGGAGTTAATGGTTAATGTTGTGAGTTCCACTGGTTTGGTCCTAGCAGCCATTGTTGATTTGCAAGGCTGAGCAGCTGAATGTTTGAATAACTTTGCAAACATGGTGTGGTGAGTGCACTAACCTCATTTTGCTTTGGAATACCTTGTTCCTAGAAAATTGCAGATGAGGAGTGTGTTAAATCCTGGCATCAGTTGAATCTCTTACCTCTCAGTGGCATTAATTGCTTTTCTTTGTCTTCTTTTCTTAGCTTTAGTGATCTTGTAGTGATTTTTTTTTCATAAAGCTTCCTATCACATTTAATAGCTCCTGAAATGTTCTGTAGTACATTTTGTCTTGTGTGCTTTTTCTGTCTTACTTTGCTACTGTTTCTTTGCAGTCTTTTGCAAGATGCATTCCTGGGGTTGGGATTTACTTCAGCACTTTGTACACAATGAAGCAAAATCTTCTAGTGGACCGTTCACCCACAGCCCTGGAGTCTGTCTTTCTGGGTGCCACTGCACGTGCAATATCAGGGATTTGCATGTTGCCAGTAACTATAGTGAAGACCCGGTATGAGGTTAGTATGACTTTAATTAATTCCTTGTTAATAATATCACACCCCTTCCTCATGATGACAAAGAAATTCTTGTATCTGGAGAAGGTTGCTGGTTACCTTCTTGAAAGGCTCTTTTAAAGGCAGAGGCGGGTGGAATGAAGTTTTTGCCTTGGGCTATCCTCTCTACTGCCATCTTAGGTATTACATGAAGCACGTAGCATTGTTGGTTTGAACATGGTTACCTCAGGCTGAGAGCAGAGCTCCTTAGCCTGTTCCTAGCATGTGAATGACAGAATTTTATTTGCCTCTGCAGAGTGGAAGGTTTGGCTATAGGAGTGTATACGGAGCTCTGAAGAATATTTATCAGACAGAAGGGGCTCGTGGCATGTTCAGTGGGCTCACCGCAACGCTGCTGCGGGATGCACCATTCTCTGGGATTTACCTGATGTTCTACACACACACCAAAAAACTCACACCTCAGGGTAAGGCTGAACTTTGGAGGCTGTAACAGAAGATAATACCTTTCTTGCATCTTGCCCTACGATTCCCTGCTCTGCCTATTGCACTCAACCTCAGCAGCTAAATTAGTCTCTTGTAGGACTTCAGGTGAGATGTTTGCCTTTTACTTAAAGAGAACTGTAGACTTATAGCTCAGGTCAGTGTAGAAATGGAAATTGACCCCAAATTAATTGATTGTGAAGACTGATGCTTAATATAAGTAAATGATGCATAAGTTAGGTTAGTGAAGAACTGAGAGGATGTGTTCAGCAGTGTTTTATCCTGTTGGTTGTCTTGTATACTGATTAGTTCCCACTAAACTGGGGTTTCTCTGGTGTTAGAACTGGCTGGGACAAGACTTACACATCTTTTCCTTATCTGAGCTCCAATTAAATTCAGTTCCTCAGCAGTGAGCTCTTTGTGCAGTGTTATCTTTAACTTGTTGCTACTTTTCCTTCCAAGGTCTTCTCTGCCCTGCGTGGATTTTGTCTTCTCTTGGACTCTGCCATTGATACCATCATTCAGTAGCTTTTCAGTTTGTCATGCAACGTAGCTTGTTTTGTATCTGAGTGATTTGCCTTTGCTCTGCTGCAGACCAGCTGGATCCAGTGCTCATGCCCTTGATGAATTTTGGCTGTGGGATCTTTGCGGGAATCTTGGCTTCACTGGCAACACAGCCTGCTGATGTCATCAAAACACACATGCAGCTGTCCCCTGAAAAGTACTGCAGGACGAGCCAGGCCATTGCCTTCATCTACAAGGTGAGATGAATCCCTTGTAGCTAGTGCAATTGCAGCCTCGCTTCTCACTTACTTGCCCGAAGCACAGCCATGCTAAGAAAGTTGTTGCCTTTTAAAGTAGGCGAACAAATGTGACTGCTCATTGAGTTCTTACAATCAGGCTAATTAGCATGAGCATTTTCAGAAGATGAGATAGAACATGCTGCAGGAGACTGAGGCTGAATTTTGTGTCACTGGCTTATGGGCTGCTCAGGAAAATAACTGGAGAAGTAATGTTTTTGATGGCTTGAAAGCAGTCAAAGGCTTCAGTCCGTTATTCCTTGGTTTTCCTTGTAATTAGTGAGGCCATTACTGCTATCAGATTTTTTTTTTGCTCTTCTTGGACAGATTACAAGGCTGTGAACTTGCTCCCTGATTATTCTTGCCATTTCCCAGTCCATTATCTTTTTTTTTCACAAAATTACAGAAAATGGGGAATTGGAGAGCAAGCTTAGAGCACAAAGGTGGGCGTATTGCAGCAAGCATCTCTCCACAGAAACTTGCTTCATGTTTCCAACTACTGAATGATTTCACTTAAGTTCTGTCTTTCATACCTTGATTCTTACACTGGTAGTGATGGAAAGCACTTGGATTATTTCATTTTAGCTCTGTATGTAAGCTTGGTGGAGCTGTGCTTGCAGCTGCTGTCACCTCTGGCTTATCAGTGCAGGCACATCTGTAGTTACCACACTGAGACAAAGGGTTTCTTTAGTATGTGGCATGAAATGGCAATTTCATATATAAGCCAGTGAAAAAACAATTCTTTTCCCTTAAAAGAGAAATAAAATATTAAAAGACACTAAAAGAGAAATAAATATTCAGGTCTGTATCCAAGGAATGGGATGGAGATGTACTCAAAATCCACCTTCCCCTTCCTGCCCTCAGAAGGCAGCTTTACTCTGTTTCCATATTGAACTCTAATCCTAAACAGGAATATGATTTTTTTTTTTTGTACGTGGTTCCTTTCCTTGTATCAGATTTTTTTTTCTTCTTCAGTACTTATAAACTTCAGTTTTAAGTCTTAAATGATTTTTGTAAATATGAATGGCCTCTAAACTAGGACAAGTCACTTTCCTCAAGTGGCTTGAAATTGTTACTCCCTCATCTTCTCTCTTTAAGGCTTGAGTGTGGCTTTCCCTATTGTTTGTCATCCTAACACACCCTTCCCCTTCCTTCTTCATCAGTAGCCCTGCAAGTGCACAGTGTTATGGGTTCTTCCTAAAGGTTGAATGCAATTTAAGCCTGGATCTTTCAGAGGCTGATCTGGATCAGAGCTGAAATACATCCTGGGCTGTTCCATGTAATAAATGATGAGAAGTTAAAACACTGGAGGCAGATGGTAATGGATTGATGTTTATCTCCTGTTGCAGGACTTTGGGCTGGTCGGCTTTTTCCGAGGTGGAGTGCCCCGTGCCCTCAGGCGTACTTTGATGGCAGCAATGGCATGGACTGTATATGAACAGATGATGGAAAAAATGGGCTTGAAATCTTGACTGACTTGCACTAAAACTGACCAGGTTCACTCCTTTTCCTGCTTGCTGTGATCAGCTGGCACTGGGAAGTTCCCAGTTGCACAGAGGAATAAGCCTTACTCAGTTGGGAGGAAGAAAGTCCTTCTGAGACAGAGGATTAGGCCTTTTGGCAAGTAGGGGAAGGAAGAGTTGAATCTTTGCATCATTTGATCAATGCATTCCAGAAGGACTGTACTTGCAGACTTCCTTGGGAAATGGCAGGGTTTCCGCAGCCTGGTGTCTGTGCTGAGAGAAGGCTATTTTAAAGATTGCTCTGTGCTCACCACCTTAATGCAACGAGAAATTGCTGAACAGAAGTGTTTGAGGAGAAAACAGCAAGGACAATGCTGATTGCAGAACCTGCCAGCCTGTTCCTTGCTGGTCTGGCCAGTAAGGCCACTGTGATCCACCATCTGCTGTAGATCCTCCTTCCTCGTATGCTTTGTTCTCACAGGGGAACACTGCAGACCCAGTCAGGAGACTGGATTTGTCTCTTGAGGTTTACAATGCAGGAGTGGGTGGAAGAGAATGAAGTGCTGAAGGAAAGCTCTGTCATCATTTTTGTACTGTGCTTGATAGCAGAGAAGGTAACTCAAGCCTCCTAGCTGTGTCATATGCCACTGTGTAACCGAGTATCTTAACACTTCAAATGTGCTTCTACGGCTACAGCAGCATTTGCACTAGAATTAAGAAGCATAAGACGCTTCAAAGCAGAAGTAGAGAGCGTGCTAGTTGCTACCAAAATTCTACTCATTCCCTGAAAAACACTTTTCCTGATGATGTGATTACATCAGGAATACTCAATTTTTTTTATCCAGTTGTACTAGAGCTTTGCTTCCTATTATTTGTTTGATCCCTGATCTACATTCTGCGTGAGCTGGTCCTTAGATGTAGCTTTTAGGATCACGGCTTCTAGTGCATAAATGTATAATGGAAGCAGATACAGATACTGACACTTCAGATTTCTCTCAGAAGCCGTTACTGATTGCATGTGGAATATCTTTAGTTTAGGAGAGAAAAGGCTGTTCTTTTCTGCAAGCTTTCTCCAAAGTTTGAGGTGTCTGAGTGTTTGGTAGGGAACTTTAATTCTATTTATGTTCCACACAAACTCTGGGTGGGTTCTGAGATGATTGTTTTCTCTTAGCAGGTTCATCTATTCATGTTTCAGTATTCCTGAGTTTAAGCTTGGAGATCAAATACACTTTTTTTCATCAACTGTGCCTCTTTCCTCATTCCTACTCCAGACCTAATAGCATGTGCTTTCCAATCTTGGGTACAGCCTGCTCCCATCTTCACTTGTACCTCTGTGGGCTGGCTGAATTGGGACTCTTGCAGCTTTGCTGGTGTTGTCACAAAGCTAGGCATGGAAGTATGTGTCCTGTTCTGTAGTGTACCTTGCAGAAAACATAGCATTGGTTTTTATTAAATATCTATTGGTATTAAAATTCACTTTAAAAACAGAGTAGGTGTCTCTAAATATGAAGATGTGGCACACTTTAGCTGTATGAACTGGTTTGACCTATCGTTCTTAATACTTAAAATGCAACTTGCATAATCAGCGCCTGCTCTGGCAGTCTCCTGACCACAAGAACAGAAGGGATGTGGGTTGTAAAAGATGTTCTTCAACAGATTCCAGCTGCAAGAAGCTTTGATGATTGACGTGAAAGTGAAGGCGTAGAAAAGTTTAAGGGACAAGCTGGCAGATTGTCAGGTGAGTGGCTGGATCACTTGCCAAATCCTGAATAAGAGCAGTTCCCCTTTTTGCAGCCCCTCTTACCCTCTTACTTGAACTTACAAATGCACGTGGAACAGTGGTAACTGCACATGTTGCTGTTTGTTACCCTGAGTACTGCTGACAGAGCTGGAGAACCAAGTCTAGATTACTGACCTGGCAGAGTCTTCTATTCTGCTATGCATGGGGTCAAAGCCTGAATTTATTTGGGGTTTCTCAATCTGGTGAGTGAGGTAGATGTGTTGTTCACCTTGGGTTGTGGCAGTCAAGGGCTGCACATGGTGTTGCCTGCAAGATGCTTCACAAATATTTTAGTTGCTGATTAAGCAATTGCAAAGTAGTATGCAGCTTGTGCAGATAGAAGCTTAATGAGGCATGTGGGCAAAGAGTGCCAGGTGATAAATCTTGTATTAAGTAATGTCCTCATCAGAAATATGAAATGCAGGACTGCTTTGGTGGCTTTTCATGCCCTCTATTCCTGCCTGGTCACGTAACAAAGGAGGAACTAGAGAATCTACTCAGACCTGCTGGTGTCTTAAAGTCTACTGCCCTAAAGCAGTATTAGCTTTTTCTTTTGGAAGGCTCTTCTATTCCCTTCACTTCATAGAGAATGAGGAGGCTCTTAGTTGTTGCAGTAGAGTGAAAAGGTGTATGTCTTTCAGTTGTGAACTAGTTGGGGCTCTTTGGACTTTTACAAATAGAGAATCTAAACTGCACTGGGCTTCATCAGCCCTTAGTGCTGCAAATCCAAAGACTTCTCTCACACAAGCTGGGAATAGTGAGTTTTGTGGTACAGGTTTGTTTGGTTTTATTTCTTTTGTCACTTCCCTTACATATAGGGGAAGGGAAAGCTTGAAGTTCTTTCTACTTCACAATCTGAAAGCTGTATCAGGCAGATACAAGACTTTCTCAGCTCACTTTATCATCTTTCACCCTTTTCCTTTTTCAAAAAAAAAGACATTGTTTCTAAACTGATGAGTTGAAGTTACTTTTCAATAGTTATGGTGAGTGTTTAGCTATGTTTCTGGTGAGGTTGTATGCTTCTAATAAACAACAAATGGTCACTATACAACCTAAACACAAAAACCAGAGACAGTCCCAGAGGCAGGTACTGAATCACCTACCTCCATCACCCCAACAATTCAGCACTAACAATCCCATTAGATAATCATTTACAAAATCTAAGCTAAGATGGCTTTGGAGAAGGTGGTGTGATGAAGTGTGAGCCTTTTTCTATTATGGCAGGATCACAGTCAGATCCCTCTCTGGGTGACCTCAGTTGCTGGCAATGCACTCTTAGTGAGTGTGCATTGGTTCTGTTTGCCCCTGCAACTGTGGTATAAGAATGCAACTGGCTAACACGTTGAGGCAGTCAGTATTTAACTGACTTGTAAAGACACAAGAGAAATAGCCTGGTTATTTATTTGTTTCATGTTATTGCTGTTCTGCCTGTGGTGGTCATATTTTTTTTTTCTCTTGCACTGTTTAAAACAGAACTGGAGCTTTTGAACATTTTATAGGTTTGAGTGTTTTGAGTGTATGTCTACATAAAATGTTTGTGATAAAGTCTATATTTCTATTAAAAGCTGTGGTTGCCAGAATTATCAATTTCATCCCCTCTATTTCTTCAAAAAAAAAACAACCCACTAACAACAACAAAACAAAACAAAAACAACAACAACAAAAACGTAAAAAGCAAAGGGATGGGATGGAGAAAAAGCCTAATAAAGCAAAAGAAGTTTCCCAAGAGAACAGAATTGTTGGGTGAGTTCAGATTAATATGAGGCCATGTGTATTCCCTTTCTCTAGGGCACAATAAACAGACTGTGCTAATGCAAGCTGAATTTGCATTACTTAAATGGAAAAAAATACACAGCAGTGGGGACTCGTCTTCCTCACAGCTTCCTCTGCGTGCCTGTTGTGTGTTAAGGCTGATAGAAAGTGAATCTCACTAGCAGATGGTGAAATATCAGCCTTTAGGACAGTGGTGTTTTGAGTACTCTGAGTAGAAACTAACTTTTTAATCTCCTGCAAACCAGCTCTTTGCTAATCAGGCAGTCTGATCTCAATGGAGGACCAAGACTGTGCTTGTGACTTCATTTTCACTGTGAGGCATAGTGCAAGGGCATACTTGATTGCTGATCTCTTACCAAAGCATGGCCCTGGGATGCAGTAGTGGGCAGGCTGCACCAACTCTTGCATGCAGGGCTCCCCAGAGCTTCTGCTGCCTTGGAGACCTACATCCAGTGTAGAGGCATTTCTGTTCAACTGGTGCCAGCTGCTGCAGCTGTGAGGAGAGATAAGGGACAAGCTCCCTAACCCTGTGGAGGGTGGGAAAGATAGAAGAGGAACCGTTAAAGTCACTATTCTTGTAATAGAATATTGACCTATGGTTCTGCCTTCTGCTTAAGAAACAGGTAAAATAAAAGGTTAACAAGGAGACCTCTGCAACTTTTGTAGAACTGGAAATAAGGATTTGCTGAAGTCTGTTTCCCCAAACCATTAAAGAAATAACAAACCTTTGAAATACAAGCGAAGATGGAATTTACAAAGATGATACTGCTCTGGGTTTAGTAGATGCCAGTTGTAACTTCAGTAAAGATCATTCAACTGTGAAACCATTTTTCTCTTCTGAAACTGCAAACTTCAAGGGAAAACTGCATCTTTAGAAAAATAACCCTACCTCCACTACTGAGTGGGCCAAGTACTAAACTCAAAGCTCCCCGGAGCTTTCAGCACGTGAAGAAACTGTAGCTGCTTCCAGAGGCAGTTTCCATACGAGTAGTAGCACTATGTGCAGTGACAGCCTTACAAAAGATGAACATTTTTTTGAATAAAGGCAAATGTGGGACCACCTCTGGCAAAGGTGAACAAAAGAAAGCCACACAGTCACAGTAGAACTGTTCTTTCCTTGGGATCGGGCCTGCAGGAGATGCAGCAGACTGCACAGGGCTCTGCCCCCAACATAAGGGATCACCAACAAGTACGTACATCATCTTATCCAAACTTTTAAAAGAAAAAAAAGCCACATACTAAGGAGTAACTTTTAAGTGTGCTGAAAATACATTCCATGGTGTTTGGAGAACCAGACTGCTGTCTCCGGTATTAGATACTGTGGTTATCAACTGTATTCCTGAGAAATGTGCATAGTGTGCATGCCTATAAAGTTGCAAATTAACCAACAGGCTATGCTGTATCTCTGGCTGAGGGCCACCATGCTGCAGCAAAGCTAGCAGACAGGATCATGTAGTAGATGCTCACCCACTGTGGTGTCATGTCCCATTCGCTTGACTAAACTTGTACCAGGAGCGACCTGTAGTTCACCTGCTGGGCTGTACACTGGACAGGCTGCTAAGCCGGCACATATTAATGTCGGCTAAGCCTGCTACTGTATGGTTTTGTGCACCTTTGCTGGAGGAGGATAAGCAAAACCAAGAAGTAGTAATAAGGTGTGGTCACAGAAACAAATCTGAAGTGAGAGTAATGAAGATAATATATTGCTTCAAATAAAAACAACTTTTAGAAAAACACTTCCAGAGCCACCCTGACCTTGGTGGCCTTCCACCAGCTGCTTCCGCTCCCTGCTGCAACAGCCCAAGGGAAGCAAGGGCCTCCCCTTCCTTCTCCCTGGGGGCTCAGTACAGAAAACATGCTCCGAGGACAGGGGGAACAACATGAGATGGAAAAGGTCTCACACAACATCTGAAAGATATCATATCTGTTATTGACTATGGGAAGACTGTAAGCTGGCCAACCTGCAGGATTTCCCTCTTCCTCACCCTGCCTCAGCTGCAGGGTGCTGATGGGGCAGGGCTGAAGCACTGTAAAGCCACATCCTCGTGGCACACTGTTCCTGCCTCTTTGCCAGGGGGATCCCAGGCGCAGTGTTGCAAAACTCTATCCTCTTCACTGAAGGTTAATCGGTTCCACTTATCGATTTGATGATGACTGGGACAGTGTGGGACAGGGAAGATGGGCTTACACAACACCTGTAACTCAGGAACTCTGTTACAGGTTGCAGGGAAGCCTTGCATAGGCCAGGTAAGTTAATGCCTTCACTTCGCATTTCCTCACTCTGCCTCAGCTGCCTTCTGGCAGGAGACTGGAGCCCTTTCAAGGCACAGGGCCAAGGCTGAGGCACCAGAGAAGCCCTAGTCCTCTTGGTAGTGCTCCCACTTCTCTTTGTTGGGGGAATCCCAAACACAACATTGACGCATACAGCTTCGCAGGAGGTGGCTGCGTATCTGTGTTCTCCTTTTTGTCTTCTGGAGGATCCAACTCCATGGACTCCACACCATTCCCTGCATGACACCCACAGGCATGTCCCATGGCAAAGATACTGCCCAAAGGTCTTTCTTACTGAGCCTCTCTCATGTTCTGTCCAGATGCAGCAGTCGATCCACTCTTCACAGGACCCCTTTGGGCAGCAGGAGATGTCTTCACGGCAACTCAGTGGCTTTCCCACCACTGGGGGGCCTGTTACAGCCCCCTTGCTCACAGACCTCCCCTGGCAAGGGCTGCTGCTTTCTTTCACAGCCTGGGCTGGCTGTTGGGGAGATGGTCTTTCTGCGGCATTGTAGCCACCCCAGGAACCTCCTTGAAGTTCTTGATGCACCACTTAAAGGTTGGTAGTAACTCTGTGATGCTTCCCTACACCTGCCTACTCCAAGATTCCTTGCTGCTGCAGGATGACCGTAGGCTGAAAGCCACTTTCCGTGGGTTCACTCCCACATGCCATTTTGCTTGCTAGACAGAAAGGCTGCTCCTTGTGCCCAGGGACCGCTCTCATTGTTCCTTCATGCATCCTGGACTCCATAACAGGGGTCCTACAAAGGGTTTTCTCCAAGATGTCACTGCCTTGCTGTTACTGACTGGATGATCCAAAACAGCCCCAGATGCAGAACCGTAGAGTGATTCTGTGAATTGCACGGGACCCACATGGATCATCGAGTCCAACACCTGGCTCAGCACAGGATTACCTAAAAGTCAAACCATATGTCTGAGAACATTGTCCAAACTGTTCTTGAACTCTGGCAGGCTTAGTGCCATGACCACTTACTTTCCTAGGGAACCTGTTCCAGTGCTTGAACACCCTCTTAGTGAAGAGCCTTCTGCTAACATCTCATCTGAATTTCCCCTGACACAGCTTTGTGCCATTCCCTCAGG
The DNA here is from genome assembly GCF_013377495.2 of Cygnus atratus. NCBI lineage: Eukaryota > Metazoa > Chordata > Aves > Anseriformes > Anatidae > Cygnus > Cygnus atratus. The sequence goes on along the minus strand of NC_066363.1, from coordinate 66,042,778 downwards.
TCCTATCTCTTGCCCTCTAGACCCTTCATCAACTTTGTTTCCCTCCTTTGTGTGGGAAAGGAATTCGCAGGGAGCTTTGTGCTGTTTCACACGTCCCTGAGTTAGAGATAATGAGGAAAACAGCGGTAGAACCAAAAACTTGAGCAAGGTCGAGATAAAGTAAATTGGCTACAGTGGTAAAGATGAGCTTTGGGCAGTGGCCAATTGCTGGCTGGCTCAAGGCGCATGTCGGAGGGTCTCTAACCAATTGTAAGACAGATTCGGGCGCGTGGACAGCGTGTGGGGCTACGGGGAAAGTACATGTAGTGGTGAAAAATGGCAATAAAGGTCCTGCTGTTGAAGAGCCATCAGGAGCCCGTGTCATGCGTGCCTTCAATTGGTGACCCCGACGTGATCAGGGAGGAGCAGCGCTGCACGAGAGTCTGAACGGAACCCAGCAGAACGGATCAAGCTTGCAGCTGGACTGCAGCTTCAACCCTGGAACATCACCTGAAGGACAGGTGAGCGGCTGGGCATTAATCATGGGAGCTAGCCTTTCAGCAGAGGAAGCAGCTATAGTGAAAATACTAAAGCAACTCCTAATAGAAAGGGGAGTAAAATATGATCCGATCCGTTTAAGATAAAGCTATTATTGAAAATTTTGCGAAAACAAGGGTTCCCCTCAATGGCTTCTACAGTATTTGATGTAAAAACTTGGGACCAAGCGGGGGAAAAAATATGGGAAGCAGCGTCCTGTGGGGATACTAATGCTGCTGAGGTGATGACTACGTGGCGGCTGGTGACAGAGACTTTTAAGAGCGTGGCAGGCAGAAAAGAAAGTACAGAACGCCGCTGCCCAGGCAATAAAAGCAGCTGAACTGAGATCAGAGCCTGCAAGGTCACCAAAGCGGTGCAATTTGATAGACCTGGGGGATGACAAGGAAGAGGGCCACAGACCGCAGAGCCCCTCCCCGCTGACCCCCCCGGCTTCCGCCTTGCCTGCCCCCGATAATGCCTCTCTGGGAGCCCGAGCTTTCGACCCGTGGGAACGATGGGAGCTGGTGCGCCGGGAAGCGCTAAAAGACGGGGAGCTGGTGGGAATGGCTTTCCCGGTGCAGGTGCGACCCAACAGTCCAAATGAATATAATGCCTTCCAATGGAACCTAATTAAAGAGTTGAGAAAGACTGGGACTACATATGGATTACATGCACCATTTACTCAGTCATTGTTAGAAAACGTTATGACCGGTCACTTGCTGGTGCCGTACAATTGCCGTCAGATAGCCGCGATGATTTTAACGCCAACACAAAAATTACTGTGGGAGCAAAAATGGAAAGAAGGGTGCGAATTGGCCGCCCTGCGTAACCTGGACCGGCAGCCCGGCGACCCCCTACTGGGAGCCGGGATCCCACAGTTGATGGGGACTGAGCCGTTATTCGATCCGAGATTGCAGGCTAGGCTCAACGATGCCGTCCTGCGGCAGTCCGCGTCTCTGGCCTTCCAGGCTATGTTGAAGTTGCCTGAAGTTGGAAAAGCCGAGCCATCATTTACCAGCATTAGGCAACAAGTTACCGAGCGTTATATGCAATTCATTGATAGATTGCGAGACGCTTTGGACAAACAAATTGACAACCGCGAGGCCAAAGAGGCCCTTATACTAAAACTGGCAGTGGAAAATGCAAACACAGACTGTAAGAAAATACTCCAAGCCCTGCCTGCTAATACTACATTGGTACAAATGATAGAGGCTTGCAATCGAGTTGGATCCATAGAACATCACACTGCCGCTTTGGCCGGAGCTTTTGCTACTGCGCTTAAAACTGGGTGTAAACAGCGTTTTCGCTGTCGAGCCACGGGGCATTTTGCCACTGAATGCCCACAGGGAGGAGCGGGGGGGGGGAACGCGGTAACCCTGCTCCTCCCACTATTTGCCCACGCTGCGGCACGGGATGGCACTGGGCTAGCCAGTGCCGTTCACCGCATAATGCAGAAGGACGACCTTTACAACCGTGGCAGGGAAACGGGAAGCGGAGCGCGGGGCGCGGCCGCGCGACGAAACAAGTTCCCCGGCCCCCCGTCGTGGGCGGGCCGTCCTCGCGGAAGTCACCGCCCTGGGCGATGATGACTACCGGGCTGCGACCGCAGCCGCCCACTGCTCCAGCGATCCCACCCACTACGTCAGGGTGGATTCCCTCACAGCCAAAATGCGAGGAAGCGCCGGATTGGATGTCTCCACAGTAACGAGCTGCACCCTTTGGGACACTCGGGTCCGCAAAATACCTCTAAACGTAAAGGGTCCAATAGGGAAGGGATGCGGCGCCCTCTTGCTAGGGCGGTGTAGCACCACGCTACCGGGTCTTTTTGTACTGCCTGAAGTCATTGACGCTGATTATGAAGGCATAACACAAGCAATGGCATGGACTCCCTCCCCTCCGATGCTCATACCCAAGGGGACTACAGTTGCACAGTTAATACTATTTAAAGCCATAGTTCCACAAGCAGAGACACGTGACCGACACGACGCGGAGTTTGGATCAACGGGACCCCCATCAGCTTTTTGGGCCGCGGCCATCACCATCAAGAGACCTATGCTGACCCTAACACTTCATCACCCAAAGGCCGACCCCTTGAGCGCGCAAATAACTGTATTAATGGGTACCGGGGCAGATGTTACAGTAATTGCTCTTCACGATTGCCCCAAAGGTTGGCCTTTAGATTCCACCACAAAAGGCCTTGTGGGAGTCAGTGGTGTCTCCAGTGCTTTTCAGAGCCGGTATATGCTTACCATTAAGACTCATGAAGGCTCGCTGTATAACGTCCGGCCGTATGCTGTCCTCATACCTGTCAGTCTCCTGGGGAGGGATGTGATGGGACAGGGCGAGTTCACCTTGAGCTTTCTGGAAAATTTTCGATAGCGGCCATTGACGAATGACCGTGCATGAGACTCAGCTGGAGAACTGATAATCCCGTGTGGATGAATCAATGGCCGCTTCCTGTGGAAAAGGTCGCTGCTCTCCATGAGCTTGTCCAAGAACAGTTACATTTGGGACACATTACCCCCACAATCAGGCCCTGGAATTCACCTGTGTTTGCTATTAAAAAGAAAAGTGGGAAATGGCGATTACTTCACGATTTACGTCAAATAAACAATGCAGTGGAAGACATGGGAGCTCCCCAGCCCGGATTACCTTCTCCTGCTATGGTCCCTCAAAATTGGAATATTGTGATTATCGATTTAAAGGACTGCTTCTTTACTATTCCGCTTCACCCTGCTGATGCTCCTCGATTTGCGTTCTCGGTCCCAAAAATCAATAAGACCGAACCAATGGATAGGTATTATTGGACTGTGCTGCCCCAAGGGATGAAAAATTTCCCAACAATTTGCCAAACATACGTAGCAGGAGCGCTACGCCCCGTACGCGAATGATTCCCGCACGTATACATCTATCATTATATGGACAACATATTGCTCTCCAGCCCGACAGAAAACTTAACGCAAGAAGTACTGCCTGTTCTATGGCAGGAGTTACAGACATGGGGATTACAAATCACGCCAGAAAAAATTCAAATGGAGGTGCCTTGGAAATATTTAGGCTGGAAGATACTGCAGCAAAGTATTCAACCCCAAAATGTAGCCATTACAACGTAAATTCGCACGCTCAATGATGTCCAGAAGCTTATAGGCAATATAAATTGGATAAGGATGCAATGCGGAATTGACAACCATACACTAGCACCCCTGTTCAAGTTGAAAAAAGGGGACACTGATATTAATGCGCCCCGCCGGCTGACTAATGAAGCCAGGGCGGCACTAAACCGTATAGAGGAGACGATCTCTGCCCAAGAATGCCAGCGGCGAGCAGAAATTTCACCCATTCAGCTCTACATATGCAACCAGAATCCACAACCTTTAGCTATTATTGCACAATGGGACTCCAACGCAACAGACCCGTTGCTGCTATTAGAATGGGTGTTTCTACCCCACCAACCAACAAAGACACTTGCCACCTGCATTGAAATGTTTTCAGATTTGATTAGGAAGGGTAGAGAACGAATTATAGAAATGGCCGGAGAAGAGCCAAAATCCATTATCATTCCGATAGTTAAAAACTATCTTGATTGGTGCCTCCAGAATAGCTTAGAGCTACAATCAGCCCTTTTGGGTTTCAATGGTCAACTTGATATACATCTCCCGTCTCACAAAATGCTTACCTTTTATAATAATGTACACATTGAGGACAAGCCGCTATATCGATGGCACCCAGTCCAAGGACAAACAGTATTCACAGACGGGTCAGGGAGAATGGGAAAAGCTGTAGTCATGTGGGAACAAGGAGGCCACTGGCAACGTGTGATAGAAACAATACAGAGCTCCCCTCAGATAGTAGAATTACATGCGGTAGTAATGGCATTCAAGCAATGGGACCAGGTTCCACTAAATATTGTCTCTGATTCACATTATGCAGTAGGAGTGGCACAACGAATTGAAAGATCTCAGATCAAACACATCCAGAACAAGGCGCTATCTTTAAAATTTAAAGAGTTATTATTTCTTGTAGAGCACCGTACCCACCCGTATTGCGTGATCCACATTAGAAGTCATACGACACTCCCGGGATTCTTTGCAGAAGGAAATGCCCGGGCCGATCAATTGACTAACATTGCATTGCAAGTCCCAGTGCCAAATACATTGTCCCAGGCTCGTTTATCACATCAATTCTTCCACCAGGCAGCAAAAGCATTGTCCAAACAGTTTGCCATCCCCATAGGAGGTGCTAAGCTCATAGTACAGACCTGCCCAGATTGTCAACAACGACCAGGCCCACCGACTACAGTTAATCCTAGGGGCCTCTCTTCTCTTCAGCTTTGGCAAACTGACGTTACTCACGTTCCCAAGTTTGGGAGGCTAAAATATGTTCACGTGTCTGTAGATTCTTTTCCGCACACACTCTGGGCCTCTGCGATGACGGGCGAAACAAGCCGTCACATACAGTTGCATTTCCGTGCAGCCTTCGCCACCCTCGCAATCCCTAAAGAAATAAAAACTGATAATGGCCTGGCTTATGCAAGCCGCTCTATGCGACTTTTTTTCCATACCTGGGGTATCACCCACAAGACAGGCATCCCACACTCACCCACAGGACAAGCAATAGTAGAACGTGTTCACCGCACATTAAAGGACTTACTGGCAAAACAGAAAAAGGGGGAGACACAGGAGACCCCACAGAATAGATTGAACAAAGTGGTATATGTCATAAATCATTTGACACTACCTTTTCAATACGAAGAAATACCACCTATAATTAAGCATTGTAAATCAATGGAATCAGGCCTAACGTCCGTTCCAACAGGAAAAGCGATGGTTATGATGAGAAATCTGGATACTGGGGGGTGCGAAGGACCATATCCCTTAATAACTTGGGGGCGAGGGTACGCTTGTGTTTACACAGGGCAAGGACCATGATGGGTGCCGGCGCATGGTGTGCGACCATGGTTGGGACCATCATCCTCGTCTGCCTCTGCAGCTTTGGCACCTCCTGGGTCTCAATCCAGCCCAGACGAAACATCTGGGTCACCCTCGCCAACATGACCGGACAAAACCATATGTGTCTGTCTATGGCCAGCGCAAGAAATCCGTTCACAACCTGCCTGGTCGGGATTCCGCTGGAAGACAAGGATCTGACAAATTTGGTTAGCAGCACATCGACAGGGCCACACCTTGTGGGGGGGTGGAACCTCTCAGATACAGGAAATGCCTCCAGAGAGGCAATGAACAACTGGGATGGTTGGGTGGTCCAATTACCGATAGCCCCGTTGGAGTCTCAGGAGCTAGATATCTTGGGAAGTGTTAATGCGCTTGCCTGCTTAAAGTTCAATTATACTGGGAAAAATATCGCTGCGGTTAACATCACGACCAGCCTATCTGTGTACCAGAATGAATCTAAATGGTGCAATTATACCACCCCTAACATATCTAGGTCCTCAAACGCACCACTGGCCTTGCCAGCCAGGGTGTTCCTTGCTTGCGGTGACCAGGCCTGGCAGGGTGTCCCCTCACATATTGCGGGAGGACTTTGCACCATGGGGCGTTTAACTTTGTTGACGCCTAATATGTCTATGATCTTGAATATCACGAAGCTCCATAGGCGGACGAGACGAGCGGTCAATCACTACCAGAAAGACTGCAAGGACAATCTTGATTTCTGGAAGGCTGATAAGGTTATCGTAGCCTCCTTCCTTACACACGGTGTTGTGGCCGCCCAAGCTCTGACAACACTCAATAAATTAGGGTGCTGGCTTGCCAAACAAAACAACGCTAAGTCTGCTGCGCTAAGTGCGCTCTTGGCAGATACTGATTCTATTTGACACGCTACTTTGCAAAACAGGGCCGCTATTGACTTTTTGCTATTAGCCCAAGGCCATGGGTGTGAGGAATTTGAGGGTATGTGTTGTATGAACCTGAGCGATAACTCCCAGACAGTGTTTCAACAGCTGAAAAAGCTGAATGAACTATCCGACAAGCTAACAACGGGCTCGCTGGGATTAGATTAATGGTTAAAGGGGTTAGGAATAACTGGGTGGTTGATGGAGCTGATAAAAGGAGCACTTATCCCACTTATCGCATTTGTCGCAATCCTAGCAGTCGTGCCATGCCTGTTGCAATGCCTGCAAAAATCAATACGCACAGTTTGGCTAGTGGGAACAAAAAAAAGGGGGAATTGTGGGTGACCCGTTCGGTGATAATCTGGAGCTGGTTAATACAGCAGTGCACTAAAGGTCAGATGGGAGGAGGTTCCTGGATCTGGTGGAGCCAATGAAACGACCTATCTACGACATGTCTGGTGAGGAACCTGGCGGATAACAAAGACTGGACTGTCTACTTATCGCAAGCGCCCCTAGAGCCACAGGAATTAGATATCCTGAGATGTGTAACAGCAACAGCATGTGTAAGGTTTAATTGCTCAAAAAAAAAAAAAAAACAAAACACGCCACACCTGCTCCTTATTGCAATGCATCTCTTTGCTGTCATTATACAAATTATAAGAGCATCCTTCCTTGCGCCAGGAGCCGCTCTGCTCGGCTGTGGGATCAACTGTGGAATGGACGCCCCTAGGTGCACCCCGAGCATTTTTCCTTGGAGAGGTCTCCACTCTCGGCCACTCACCACGGGAGTAGACAAGGACCTCCTGAAGCCGCGGACAAATTATTTTAAGTGATATTTTCTTGTGGTATGAATGAGAAGTGCAAGAGGCCTCTTTGCGTGATTGTGTGATTGTGCTGTGCGAGTGAGAAACAGCATCGTTGCGAAGCAACATCCCTAGTGCTTAGTGGCTTGTTGACTGATGTAGATTCTAGTAGGCACGCTACTTTACAATCGTAATTCTGCATGTGATTTTCACCCTGTTGCTTATTGTACCTTGCTTATTGCAGTGTCTGCGGCGATTGATAGAAAAATCTATAGAAAGCGTTTGGTTGATTGAAAATAAAAAGGGGGAATTGTGGGAAAGGAATTCGCAGGGAGCTTTGTGCTGTTTCACACGTCCCTGAGTTAGAGATAATGAGGAAAACAGCGGTAGAACCAAAAACTTGAACAAGGTCGAGATAAAGTAAATTGGCTACAGTGGTAAAGATGAGCTTTGGGCAGTGGCCAATTGCTGGCTGGCTCAAGGCGCATGTCAGAGGGTCTCTAACCAACTGTGAGACAGATTCGGGCGCGTGGACAGCACGTGGGGCTATGGGGAAAGTATATGTAGTGGTGAAAATTGGCAATAGAGGTCTCATGTTCAAGAGCCATCAGGAATCCGTGTTGTGCATCCCTTCACCTTTGGACAATAGTAGTTTTACATTCTTCTTATATTGTGGCGCCCCAAACTACACACAGTACTCAAGGTGAGGCTGCACCAGTGCAGAGCAGAGTGGGACAATCACTTCCCTCAACCAGCTAGCAATGCTGTGCCTGATGCATTCCAGGGTACTGTTGGCCATTTGGCTTGCAGAGCACACTGTTGACTCATATTAATTTTGCTGTTGACCAGAGCCCACAGATTCCTCTCTGCAGGGCTGCTCTCCAGCCTCTCATCCTCCAGTCTGTGCATATATCCAGGATCATCCCATCCCAGGTGCAGAATTTGGCACTTGCTCTTGGTAAATCTCATACAACTGGCAAGTGTCCAGTACTATAACCTATCAAGACCTCTCTGCAAGGCTTCTCTGCCCTCAGAGGAGTCAACAGCTTCTCCTAATTTAGCATCACCTGCAAACATGCTTAGTATGGCCCATATTCCATCTTCCCAGGTGTGCCATTTCAGCCTTGCCTGATAAACCAATCTATCGAGAGAGAGAAAAATCATCACATTAGCACATCTGATCAGTACACTGATAACATTCATTTTGAGATTGTAAAAAAGACCTGAATTAGGCCTAGGTTTAATGGGAAATAATCCAGCACCAGTGGCATTCTGTTACAAACTCTCACAATCTAGAGTAACTGAGTATAAATACATCTTAAAACCACAATTAGGGTTCGGTGTGCTCTGTAATGCTGTAAGCATAGTTTGCTTTCCCCTTGGTAGAGTCTGCCACTTCTCCTGAACCACTGCAGTATTTCATGACTTAGTTTCAGAACTCACCATCCAGCTGGTGTGTCATCTTCCTCCCACTGGCATCTGGCTACAGATCCTTCCTGCATTGTAGCTCTGCACAAAAAACAACATACAACTGTACATAAGTTGTCTGCTCATCCTGACACACAAGAAAATCAAAGTGAAGAACAGCTCCACTGGATTTTATTAGAACAGCCTGTACTAGCTTATGAAGACGTTACCCTTATGAGAGAATGCACCAGCTGGTGAAGGAGAAAATTAACTGCAGCAACCAAGCTGAGTTTCATTCTCTGTCACATGAGAAACATGCAGAGCTGACTTAAAGCAGGTTATGAACAAGAGCTGGAGGTCAGTTTAAACAGCAACAAGCACAACACTTCTGTGGACTAGAAAAGCTGTTCTTTCCCTGCTTTAACAAAACTGCTTATACCAGCAAGAATTTAGCTGAGGCCTCCTTCTTTGCACCATTCTGTGAAAACTGCTGCATTTGTTGGCTGGGTTTTCAGCACATCAACACATGTGAATACAGGGCATATTTTCTCTGCTTCAAATTTCTGCATCTTGAGTCAATGACACCTTTGAAACAGACAGCCCTTCATAAACAAGCAAGTATTTGGAAGCCAAAACTGATGCCTTTGTTCACCTGACCAAACAATGATGCTTTTCTGTTTGTGTAACCCTTCAGAAATATTGTGCATCAGAATTTCAAAGCATTTCAGTCACCTCCAAATACACTATTGTTAGCATTCATGAAGACACATAATCCACAAAGTGATTATATGAAGGTGCTTTATTAGGCGCCGGAAGTTAGGGGCATGCCTGCCCAAATCTAACTTCGTCCGATTTGTTCGGACTCAGTTCTCTTTTGTCTCCTAAAATATTACATATGCATTAAGTTTCACAACACATCTATGCATATTCATTTCCTAGCTCTGCCTAGCCCCGCTTTGTATGCTAATTATCTTATCAGTCCTTCTGCGCTTGCATATTACTCTCTGGTGGTCGTCCAGGTGGTCATCGGGATGAAGTAAGATGTCTTCATTAGAGTTGAACTTTTTAACCTTTTCTTCTTACGCATGCTCTCTGAGCCCTTGGTCTCAGTCCAAACCACAAGGTTGGTTTGATCCAGTTCCCGGAGTCCGAGAGGCCCCAGTTATCTAGATGTCTTGCAAATTGGGCATTCTTTTAGTCCTCCTCCTTACTCCTCATCATGAATCGGTGCATTCTCTCATGCTATCCTTGCACATATATTTTGTATCTTCCAAGCGCAGCCCCGGAACAGTACGTCGCAAATGTAACACATATTAAGCAATATTGTATATTTCATCTTCTATTACCAACACTATGAGCAAGTTTTACATTTAATATTTAGCCTGAAGTACAGCTTTGCATTTTTGTTTTTTAAATCAAGTTTCATTAGGTTAAAAAGGTTTCTCCCAGTAATATATTTTGTAGCATCATTTAAAATCACTGTATTCTAGAGAGCTTTCTTATACTGCAGACTTACTGTTTATATTTTAGTTGTTGCTAGATAGAGAGGTTAGGTGGTTGAGTGCAAGACTGCTGTTGCTCATAGAGCTATAGTAATTGTTGTGTTTCTCCCCTATTACGGAACTGTTGAAGGAGTATTAAAGTTGCTGCTGGAGGCATACCCCATTTCCAGATATGGTATTTGATGTTTCTCTGTACCTCTTACTTTCCTGGTTTTCACAGATTTTACTGTGTGTTAAATCATAATTGCTAAACCTTTGAATGCACAAGCAGTGGTTTTACTACAAAGGACTTATGCGGAAGGTATGTAATTTCTATAAACAAAAATTGACATACAAAGAGTAAGAGCTGAAGTTCTGCAGACTCTCTATACTGCATATATATAGTACAAATTATACAGATGTCCTCCACCTCTGTGTTTCTGAAACAGTCACACTGCAAAAGCCTCCAAGAGATCTTACTGCACTGCGCTGCTCAGACTTCACACGTAACCAAAACTGACTAGAACAATTTTAAACTCTCTTGGGACCAGTTCTCAAAAAAACAGCAGTTGTTAATATATTTTATACCTTATAAAAATGTATATATAAAAGAAATACTTTTTAATACTTTTTTTTTTTTTTTTTTTTTTTTAGTAGAACATTAACAGACCAGGTTAGAGTTGTTCTCAGCAGAGGAAAATGACACAGTTCATTTCAGGAACGTTTCACATGCAATCTCCCATGTATTTCTGAAATTCACAAAAAAAAAAAAAAAAAGCCATTTTAACTGCATCAGTTGCCATATTATTTTCTACTAGCCATCACACCCCTTACAACTTTACACGTAGCACTGACGAGGCCTCAAGCTTTTTGCCCCCACTGTGGTCTGGTTTCACGGATAGATGCTGAAGAAAGGAGCTGAGCGACGCCCCCAACACCCCAACTGGCAGTGCTGACATCTGGCCCTACACCTGCTGCCGGACACTGGGCAGCGGTTATGGCAATTATGGGGGTTATGGCAGTTCCAGCCTGGTCCCAACCAGGCCCTGGAGCCTGGTCCCAGCCCTGCCCACTCACCCCCAGCACGGGGGGGGGGGGGAAGCGTGGTGCTGGCGGGTGCTGTGAGGGAGGGGAGGTGAAAGGGAGGAATCAGGGAGATTGCTCTAATCCATGTGACACTGGCACGGGATTATGACCGTCACGTAAAAAATAAGGGTCAAGAGAGAGAAATGGGTGGTTGGAGGAAGAGAACGTGGCTGGGAGAAGAGCAAAATGAATATAACCTATTCTCAAACACACGAAAGCAGAAGTGGGGGAAAGCTCTGGTGCACATAAGGGTGGTAAGGACAATTTCTTACGAAATTAAATCTAGAGATTCATGCTCACAACACTCTGTGAAAGCTTTTAATGCAGTTTTATCTAATATAAACTGACCAGTGGGCTACTATTTCCTACCGTATTTGAAATCTTTTGATTTATTCACAGTTTTATTCTAAAAAAAATTTACAAATTCTTCCTCAATGAACTCTGTGCTACTGTTACTTATTTCCTACTGCCATTTTAATGCATTTGTCTGCATTTCTGACATCCATTTACCCATTAGATCTGTTTTAAACTCTTTCTATAGGAGTCCTGAGTTCACACCCTGCAGACAGACCTGACCAGGTACACGTGCTCTGAGGAACGTATGTACAGGGATCAGTCTGTAAGTCCCAGAAACTCCAAGGTAACAGCTTTTTGGAAGGCTGAGAATACTTCACAACTACAGCAAGTGTATTTTTATAGATTGGCAAAACTATTATAATATATTATACTATTAAAAACTAAATTAATTAATACTATTATAATCAATAGTGTTAATTATATAATTAATATATTATATAACATATGAATATACTATATAATTATTAATATCAATATATTAATATATAATTAATATATAATTATATAATATATTAATGTATTACATAATATATAAAATTATATATAATTAATTAACTATTAGTATTAATATTATTAATACTATTAATACTAAAACTATTATAATATATTTATAGTGCCACCCTTCTGCAAGAATGAACAGCAAGTCCACCTTGTATACCACCAAGCCACAGTGTTCAACAACTGCACATAAACAACTGTGGTTGAACTAGCTCAGGGCCTAGTTTCAGAAAAGGTTGCTTTTAAAATTAAGTTGGTGTAACAGAAATAGGAACATCTTTATCCTTTACAGTCAAACTGATTATGTTTAATATCAGCTTCAATATCTTTGTAATCAGATCAGGTGACTAGACTGTGGGAAGTTTCACTCTCAAAAGGAATATTTTGAAGCTAACTCAATTTTTAAAAAGCAATATCTGTCATGCTCTGCATATAATTATGTAACAAAGTTTAGTGTGAATGGTGACAGGAGAGACATGATATAAAATACATGCTAAGACAGGTACACTTGAGGGACATGTCCATTAGTGATGGAGACTTATTTTAAAGTGTCTAGGCATGCAGCTAAAAATAAACTTTCAGGTTGCTTAAGATGATAATTAAAAATACTCCACTGTCAAGCTTTAGTATGACCTTTCCAAGGCCTCTCAGGCTATAGAGCATGAGCTCTTCCAGACAGAAGAGCTTGTCCACCAAAAAAGGTGCAAGGTATAACTACACGAAAATGCTGTGTTAGAGATTGCAGAGAAGTCTGGGATGCTTACTGGCATTATTCCTTTGATAACATCACATTTACTGTAATATTTGTTATTAAACTTCCAATCATTACGTTCAACTACACTTAATTTAATACATTTATTAATTATTAATAATAGTATTATTGACCCAAAGATTTCTCTGAAGTAAATGGATTGCACACACCACAGTAACACCTCCCTCCCTCCCAGCCAATATCGTTCATGGTAGGAGATACATGTACATAGCCTCAAACGGTCACTTCTCATTTGTCAAAGTTTGATAAAAGTCTGTTATCTGTAAAGCACCTGTGTAAAGGTTCATATTCTTACTTAGGGAGAGGTCATTTAACTATCTTTTGAGTTTTGTTTTACTTAACTTTGTCACCACCATGTGGCAAATGTGTGAATTATTCTCCTAAAAATAGTATAATCTGGTAATTTTGCTAATTACGATCATCTAACAAGCATACAGAAAGGAGAAAGTACAGCATGAGTGCCAGCTCCTGACCTGCAGATTGGAGCTCTGCATGATGAAATGATTGACAATAAATAAACAAATTGCTGCTCACTAAAACAGGAAGTTTTCATTTTACATAAATTGAAGAATATATGGGAAATGGTGTTCGAACCTGCAATTTAGATAATCTCCTCCAGAATGACTCAGTGTGCAGTCATTGCAAAAGGGTTATCAGGAGCTTCAGTGCCCAGTCATGCTGCTATAGTTGTATTAGGTTGAAGTAGATGAGAGAAAACTAAAGGAGCATTCTTATTAGAAAGGCACAAACATTGACTATCACTTGCAGAAGACACTGGCAATAGTGCCAGCCTAATCCAGAAATGTAGCTAGATCTGGACAATGACAATGATTTACACAAGCATAACAAAGTAAATATCACTTCTTTTCTTTTTTCTAAGAAATGCCAATCTCAGGCTTTTGTATGCTCCCTGAAAAAAACAAAGAGGAGAAAGATGAAGCATGTGAAGTCTGACCACTTTCTGCTCCTTTGTAAAAGCAAACAAACAAAACCCAAGACCAATAAACTTCAAATGTGAAATTATCATGTTAATGTCCACTGCAGAACAGAATGTGTAAGTCAAGTTTCAGTTTAACCTACTTTTATTGTAATTTCTCTAAAAGACAGTGACAACCTTGGTACTTTAAAAAGTAGAACAGGGCTGAGTGAACTCTCCCACAGCATGCAACACCATGTTAGTGTTAATGAGGAGAGAAGGAAGGGGAAAGTAGAAAAGATGCTGTAGCCTCTTAGAGGCTGCCTCCCACTGCAAGCAATTTAGAAGCTAAATATAATTTATCAAATAACCATAAAACCATGAATTTCACTTTCAATGGGAAAGCAGAATTCTAAAGTGTTAAAGTAAATCTTTGATTTCTCATCATTTCAAGAGTTCAAAAGAAACCTTAAATTTTCTCCTAGAAACAAACAAACAAACAAACAAAAAACACACAGCATACTTTGAAGAGGATGCACCCAACTTACAATTTTATAATTTTTTAAATATACTTTTCCCCTTCAAACACTCATGTTAGAAACATAGTATTCACACTGTGATCCTAAAATACATACTTGTGTAACATAATGTTGTAACAACAGCAAGCATAAATTAATGGGTGATAAATGTCATCATTCTCATTCAAAAGTTCATAAAGATGAAGTTCAACTCAAAAATGTGGTTGCTATGTGCACAGACTCGCTACATACCACTTCTCAGAAAACATTTACAGTGGTGGTGGAAAAAAAAACTGCACAGGATAACATGAGAAGCTATTCCGTGCTGAGGAAGGAAGGGCAATTTCCTGTGATGTTACGCATTGTAGCACTGCGGTGACCGTATTACAATATGCTTCGTGCACAGCAGTCAGGCAATTCATGTTTCACGCCCCCTGTTTTAGCTGCAGTGTGTCACTAAAGTGTTTGCTAGCCATGAGCATGGCACCATACAATAAGGTATTTGTCACAGGAGGGCAGGTGCAGCAGTGACAAATTGTGCAGCCTCACACAGTGGACAAAGTATTCTTTAGCTGTGGCAATCTACAATTTTGTTGCACAAGCGAGGAGAACCATTTTTGGAGCTTATAAACACTTCCCAACTGCAGTAGTAGAATAATGCAAATCTTTTATTGATTCAGCTGATCAATAGATGCTGGTACAGTGATGGAAACATCTGCTGGTTGCTGATATATTTGGAGCTTTGTAGTATTCCTAAAGCAATTACTGAGGGCAACCTGCAAGGAGGAGCTCAGCAAGCAGCAAACCATCTGCAATACCAGGAAGAGCACTGCTTGGCAAATCAATATGAGTCTCAGCGGGGCAAAGGCCAACCCTATCTTACACGAACTGTCCTTTAAACAGAAAAACACAAGCTGATTTTAATGAGGGAAGGGGAATTGTTGCACAGAACGACAGGCAAGGCATTACTTCCATCAGAAACAAAGGTGCCATTCATCCCCTGTGCTGTTCAGTCCATCTTTAAGGGAGGCAGGGGAATGTGCTGCGGGAAGAGCCAGCTGCACCCAGCTGACGTGCTAAAGCAAAACCTGACTGAGAATTCTCCCCTGCCTATTGAACCAACTCCTTTTTAGTTTCTGTCCCAAATAAAGATAACAGACATGGTAAGTAACATGACGACAAGTACAATCTCAAGTGCTTATCAAAGGGAAGGAAATGCTTAAAGACAAAATTGAAAACCCAAGGAGCTTGATACAGTGAAGCCAACACCATGCGATTTATCTGAATACTTTTGCCTCAGAAAAAAAAAAAAAAAAGGTAGGTCGTAAAATCAGAAGGCCCATTGCTCCTTTTTGGAGTGAGGATTTTGACCAGCCTGCTTTAGCGATGAAAACCCTGCGGAAGCAGCAGCAAAAGCGCTCTCAAGGGCAGTGTTAACTGCCCTGACCCTCTCCTCTCCCCACGGTTTCCGGGTAGCATAAGCAGCCTGCCCGCCATGCAATGAATAGGCCGCCCCCGGTCGCTAGGCGCCTACTTCCTTAGCAACCGGTGGAGCCCCGCCCTTCCTGAGGGCGCGGTGCTCCCCATTGGCCGGCGCAGGGAGCATATATAGACGTCACGCGGCTAGGTCTCTCTCTTTCTTTCGGCACCCGCCGAAGCCTCTACACGGCGTTGGCCGCGTGAGTCCCGGTTCTGGGGGTCGGGGGCGGCCGGGGGGCAGTGAGGCCCAGCGGTTCTCTGTGTGCCTTACCCCCCCCCCCCCCCCCCCCCGCTGGGCCTTGGGCCTGGCCCTGGCCCTCGGGAGAGGTCGAGGCCCGCCGGGAGGGCCCGAGGGTAGACGGCCAAGATGGCGGCCAGGATGGCGGCCTGGGCGCGTGCGGTGCGGTGCGTGAAACGGTGCTTGTGCCCGCAGGTTCCCCATCGTTGCTTCCCGAGGGAAACCCCACAATGTCCGGAGGTCTCGATGTCTTGCAGATGAAGGAGGAGGATGTCCTCAAATTCCTCGCTGCCGGGACCCACCTGGGAGGCACTAACCTTGACTTTCAGATGGAGCAGTACATCTACAAGAGGAAAAGCGATGGTAGAGCCCTGGGGTGGGAGGCAGGCGTTAGGTGCAGCTGGTCTGGGTGGCTGCAGGGATTTGGTGGGCAGAGCTGATGAAACATGGCAAGTGCCAGTGCTCGAGCTTCCTGGTAGTTGATGGCCTTAAAAGTATGGTAAAAGTGTGGTAATCCTTAGTAGTTAAGTCATGTTACTCAAAGAATTAGAACAAAGCGCTGATTTTAGAACTCAGTAAATGATTCAGTACTCAATTATGGTCATTTCTGCTAGATCTTTACTATGGTAGCAAAATGATTTTAGTGTTGCAGTAGTAATCTTTGCTTCTTGTTAGCACTGAGCTAACAAGACTCAGTTGCAAGCTGAGCTGCAGCGTGTTAAAATGCTGCAACTCTTGCCAGGTCGTGGTCTGTACTGGTAGGTGCTGGAGTGTGTTACCTTAAATGTATATGGTAAGATTTTTCTTTGCACTGCTTTCCACTATCTAGAGTTTTAAAGTAAATAGTCATATGACAAATTTATTAGCAGAAGAGTGCTATCTTGATTTAGAAACTTGTTTGATGGTTATTCTAAATCCTTTTGTCACCCATAGGTATTTACATCATCAATCTGAAGAGGACCTGGGAAAAACTTCTCCTGGCAGCCCGTGCCATTGTTGCTATTGAGAACCCAGCTGATGTGAGCGTCATCTCTTCCAGGAATACTGGACAGGTATGGGCATTCTTTGCTGGTGATAAGGCCTTCAGTCCTGGGAGCAGGCCTCTATTGCCATGCATCATGGCATGCCGGTGGCAGCTTGATGTTAAAAGTTGAAAATTCAAACTTTGACACTAGCAACACTGTTTCAGAAGCATTCTTCATGTGTTATGCTTGAAGTGTAGAACAATTCCATGGAGGGTTCCCCCCTGTCCCCAGTTCCCGTAGGTTTTGGGGAGGATGTGAGGAGTTTGATTACTTGTTTTTTTTATCTTCCTTTGATTATATCCTGTTGGATTTCTGGTGTATTAGTAGTCAGTCCTCTGCACCCCCAGTCACCCATTCATTCCTTGAGTCATCAGCATGGCTTTTTGGGGACAAAAAGCATGTGATAGAAAGGTTTTCAAAGAAGTAATTCTATTGTTGAACAGGAAATAGTAACATATATTTTTTAATTTCTCATTTTAGATTTTTAGCAGAAAAACTGTTTTCATAGCAGGGGATATGTTGCACCCTTCGAATAAATCTAATTGGTACTGAAGTTTACCTGTGAGCTTATTTTCTTTGGAGTAATCCATGTGGTGCCACGAATATAGGGGAAGATGATGAACAGATTTACAGAAGCAAAGCACGAGTTCCTATTTACTTGACCTGCACACTGTTAAAGCTTGATGCTCAGGTCAGCTTCTGGCCGATGAGCTCTCAAGTGTCGGAAGTGTGCTACAGCAAGCCAAATGGCAGGGTTTTTGCTAATGTCAGGAGAGGAGCTCCCTCTATGATTGGGATTTAATAGTAGGCCCTGCCACATGTCCTGCTGGCTGATGCCTGGGAAACTGAAAGCTGTTGCAGGTGACTGCAACTGTGGTCTTAATAGATGTGGTTAGTCTGCGTATATTTACTAGCGAGCTTCTACTGTAGTCAGTGAAGTTACACTGCTGGATAATAGATGGATGTAGGAATAGTGGATGTAAAATGATTTTTCTTACGGATTAAGAACAATACAATGTGACCAGGGGCATGGTCTAGTTATGGAACTTTGTAGGTCAGACTGATGGCTGGACTACATGATCTTGAAGGTCTTTTCTAGTGTAGATGGTTTTATAAAGCCATTTTACATCTACCCTTTCCATGATTTGATTTTGAGACTCTTAATTTTGGAGTAAAGCATGCAACTAAATTAGGGTGGGGAAGCTTTTGTTCTGTATATTGACATCATGCATTGCTGGTGGATATGATCTTAACTCCTTTTTGTGGTGTTGTAGGTATTTTTAAGTGCTTTTATTGCTTTTAAATTGGTGCATGAGCCTTGGTTGCACAAGAACTGAAAAGTTAATTTGTGTTAACTGACAGCACACCAGGACAAGTTTGTTTGAAATTGAATATCCTGCTTCACATTTGTGGTCTGTTTTGCAGCGTGCTGTTCTGAAGTTTGCTGCTGCCACTGGGGCTACTCCTATTGCTGGACGCTTTACCCCTGGTACCTTCACAAATCAGATCCAGGCAGCTTTCCGTGAACCACGACTCCTGGTTGTTACGGACCCTCGGGCTGATCATCAGCCACTGACAGAGGCGTCTTACGTCAACATCCCCACCATTGCGCTGTGCAACACTGACTCCCCACTGCGCTATGTGGATATTGCCATCCCCTGCAACAATAAGGTTACTGATTTGAAGCATTGAAAGCTGCTTTCTCTAAACATGAAACATGCACTGGGATGCAAGATGAATGCCTTTTTGCAGGGGAAGGTTGGGGTTGTATCTGGAATGTTCACAAAGTGATTAGCTAATTAAGGTTTCTGGCAAGCCAGCAGGTGGGTCAGGGGGAGGAGGTGCGCGGCACACATTTGGAGCTTGGAGCTGAGGCTAACTTTTGGCCGAGGAGCTCTTAAGTGTAGGACGTGTGCTACAGTAACCTGGCAGAACTTACTGACAGCCGGAGGGTCTTTTTGGCCCAATGAAGAGTTTGGTAGTCATTCTTGCCACAGTTCATTAATATGAAAGAAAAGTCATGTCAATTCATGGTGAAACTGATGTGAAATTTTGTCATGCCAGAAACCACTTGAAAGGTGTGAAGTTTAGGGAATTAGGAAACTTTTTGATCCCTATTTAAACATTGTTATTAACCAAAGCTAATGTAAGCTAAATCTGATTATATGTGTTAGATTCATTTGTTTAAGTTTCTTCACTTCTTTGTACTAGTGTAAATGATGAGCATAATCCCTGTCTTTTGGATAACATGTCTTTGATAACATGTGACATTGGGCAGGAGAATTGATTATCAGGCTAATTTAGATGTTGGTGACTGCAGTGCTATGATAATGCCGTAGAGACCTGGAAATGGTGCTGTGAATTTGAAAAGTTGCCATGTCCTGAGTCCAAGCACGTAACGGGTCTGTCAGGCATTAGCAAACAATGCCTTTCTCTTGCCAGGAAGAATCTTGGTTGCAAACTAGTCTTTTCCTCTTGTAAAGGCTTAGCTTTGAAGCAGATCTTAAGGTAACTTTCTTACCCTGTTCAGGGAGCCCATTCAGTGGGTCTGATGTGGTGGATGCTGGCTCGGGAGGTCCTGCGCATGCGTGGCACCATCTCCCGTGAACACCCATGGGAAGTCATGCCTGACTTGTACTTCTACAGGGATCCTGAGGAGGTAGGAGAGTTGTGGAAGGCATTGTGCCAGTATGAGGTGTGCTGCTTGTGCTCATGCCTGTGGTCCTGTGCCACTGAGGACAGACTTTGCCAATATAATGGACTAGACACTTCAGGTGGTAGTTAATTGTCTGTTGTCAGTTGGTACTTACTGACTGCTGAGTGGTAGTGTGGGTGGTGAGATGTTTCTGGGAGATGTCAGCTATGCCCTTCCATTGCAGATTGAGAAGGAGGAGCAGGCTGCTGCTGAGAAAGCTGTTACGAAGGAAGAGTTCCAAACTGAATGGACGGCCCCGGCTCCTGAATTCACTGCTCCTCCTCAGCCTGAGGTTGCAGATTGGTCTGAGGGAGTGCAGGTCCCATCTGTGCCGATCCAGCAGTTCCCCACAGGTCAGTTCGGGGGGTGGGGATGTCCAAGAAATGAGTCTTCATTGTGTGATTAGCTGCCGGGGTGTGCACAGTGGTGGTGTGCTGATTTGCCTGTCTTAAGCAAGTCTCATCTCCAGTATTTTGTAGTGAAAACTTGGAACTCATCAGATGGCTCTATGCAAGTGTTTTCCAGCACTGTCTCTAGACATTAAATGTATATATTTTTAAGGCAGACTTAATGCAGGTGCCTGCCTTGGCTCAGTGTTCCTGGAAATCCATGATAAACTATTTTGGGATCATGAGAAGAGCACTGGGTAGTTGCCATGTGTACTTCCACTTGCATGCACAAAGAGTGGTAGAGTCTGTAATGTGGTTTAGTGGGTGGAAAAAGCAGGGGTGCACTGAGAATTTTGTTGTGCTTTCATTTGCAGAGGACTGGAGTGCCCAGCCTGCCACTGAGGACTGGTCAGCAGCTCCCACTGCCCAGGCAACAGAGTGGGTTGGGACTGCCACGGAGTGGTCTTAACTTTAGAACCACTGAACTGTGAGAATAAAGTTTGGTTTAATACACATCCTGCTTTGTGTGAGTGCTGCTTGGTGCGTCTTTTTCCTCTACTCCCTGTTGGCGTGTGAAATGTGGAATACTATACTGAGTGGTGTGGATCATAGTCCATGGTCAAGGTGTGTT
The DNA here is from genome assembly GCF_013377495.2 of Cygnus atratus. NCBI lineage: Eukaryota > Metazoa > Chordata > Aves > Anseriformes > Anatidae > Cygnus > Cygnus atratus. The sequence goes on along the minus strand of NC_066363.1, from coordinate 66,022,119 downwards.
CTTTGGAATACATCTTCAAATGCTGGATGAAGCCCCAACAGAGGAGCTGGAGGAGTGCAAATTCTATCTGCACTATTAATTTAGTGTCCCAAGACTTATTTGGAAGGTGTTATTAACAGCTGTGAGCTGGCCAGGCTGCTGGTCAAATGCTTCTGTGACAAGGATGTGCATGCACAAGGATGTCTGCAGAGATGTCTGCAATGACCTGGTCAAGCAGCTGAGGGAGTGGAGATCAAGGAGCTTGGATTCACAGGATGAGGGCTGCTGTTGGGCTGTGTGGTGAGTGGAGGCTGGTAGGGAGCTGGTGCAGAGGGGCTGGGGAGCGAGAGGATAGTGGGGTGCAACTCTCATGAAGTCAGGGCTCTGTGCAGGCAGTGGGAAGGGGCAAGAATCTGGTGCATCCAACATGACAGGAGAGCAATATGGTCTTCTCAAAGACCTTGCAAAGGCAAGAAAGTCCAAGCCCCATGGTACAAAGAAGCAGTGGTGGCCAGAGAATGCACATGGAGGAATGGTGAGTAGAGATTCCTGTGAAGGGGAAAGCTAGAAGCTTGTGCCTGTGCATCTGCAATTGCAGAACAGGTATTGTGCCCTGGTAACAGGAGAAGAGGAAGCTGCTTTCTTGAGGAAGACAACTGGAAATGCCTGAGCCTTAACCAAGAGTCTCCAGCAGGAAGGCAAAAGAAAAAGGTAGGCACTGGGGGCTCCTTGGGGGGGGGGGGGGGGCAGGGGGGTGAAGGGGAGGAGGCACCTATCTGCCAACCTGACCTGATACCCTGTGGTCAGCAGGGCTGCGGCCAGGGGAGGTCTCTTGTGCTGAGGGACTACTGCACTCAAGCAAAGATGAAGAGCCTGAGGACCCAGGTCTCCTTGATCCTGTCAGAGGGGCAGGAAGGTAAAGGAATGTAGTTTAGGGGGTGGAGAGGGGTGTTTAGCTCAAGTCCCCAGGACTAAACAGGAGGCATGTGAGAGCAGAGAAGATGGCTGGTGTGACTGCAAAGCTGTTCTGTATCATTTTTGAAAGGTCATGGCAATCCAGGAAAGTTCATGATGACTCTCAAAAAGTAGGAATCAAACCCACCTTCAAGAAGGTGAGAATGATCTGTTCAGCTACATACCACTGCCACTATTGTCCTTCTGTCCTGGTTTTTGTTGGGATGGAGTTAATTATCTTCATAGTAGTTGGTATGGTGTTTCGGATTTAGAATGAAAAAAATAATACTGAGCAGGGCTTACGCTAAGTCAAGGATGTTTCAGATTCTTATGCTGTGCTGCCAGTGAGGGTGCACCAGGAGCTGGGAGGGGACATACTCAGGATAGATGACCCAAACTGGCCAGAAGGATGTCCCATGGTATGGTGTTGTGCTGAACAATAGAACTGGTAGAGTTGGTGTGTGTGTGTGTGTGCTTTTGCTTGGGGACTGACTAGGCATTGGTCAGTAGGTGATGAACAATTGCATTGTGTATCACTTGCTTTGTTTACTCTTTGTAATTGTTTTTTCTTCCCTCTTATTAAACTGTGCTTATCTCAACCCAGGAGTTCTTACACTTCTCAGTTTTGTCCCCCATCCCACTGTGGTGGGGGTGTGAGCAAACAGCTGAGTGGAGACTAAAAGTGAACTATTGTGGCCTGAATTAAGTCATACCACTGCTGAGTGCTCTTGTGTCAGACATGCCAGAACTTCATTAAGAACTGGAGTCAAAGGAAACCAAGTGGTGTACCCCAACTGATACTGCTACTGTGTATTTTCTTGATTCCTTTGGCAGTAGAGCGCAGGCCATGATTTGCTTTCCCTTGGAGGGGTGTCCAGTCCACCTGAAACACAGCCCTACCATTTGATGCAGACTGCCCTGGAAGAGGGTGAAGCGCCATAACACATGCGCTATGTTGACATCACTGTGGGGCAACGCATCAGAAGTTTTTGAGGAAGGGAAGAAAATAGTCTTAAGTTCTCCCAAAAGCTGGTTTTGCCATTAAGCAGAGTGAGACCAGGGGATCTGGACAGGAAATCCAGTTTTGGGGAATAAAAAATATGGGCATCTTTAGATCCCAATGGATGTGATGAACAAGCTAACAGCTATGTCTCTGCCAGATAGCAAAAAGGAAACAATCTTTCTCAGGTGTGTGGGTTTTTGAAGAATGCTTATTTTGAGTGAGTCTGATTGTAAGCTGTCTCTATCAAGTGACCCGGAAGACGGATTTCAAATGGGGTCCTGAGCAGTGGCAAGCCTTTGAACAAATGGAATGGGGAAGACAGCAAGTGATGCGCAATGCAATTGCTCACCACCTACTGATGGATGCTCAGCCAGACCCTGAGCAGTGGCACCTGCACCCTGTCCAACGCCCCCCCCCCCCCCAGTCCTACCCAAGTAAATATATGTATATATATTGTGGAAATTGATGGAATAGCGCTAATCAATAGTAGCAGCGATTAGCAGAAGTAGGAAGGCAACTAGATGCAGGGAAAAAAAATCACTATTCTAGCAGCAAATTTACATTAGTACTCTAAAATTTACATTAGTACTCTAGATTCAACAAACTTCTCTATATCATTATAGCAGTAAATATACCTATGGATTGCAGATATCAATACTGTAATGGTTAATATGCTTATGATATGTTATACTTATCAAGACTATACTTATGGCAGATTACGGACATATACGTGTGTATATATACTTCATAAAATTACTGTTACCAATTCCAGAAATAGGCTGCCAAACTGATGTCAAAGGGTCTAATTAAAAAAACCAATCTCAGAAGAGACCAAACCCCATGAGGGGGCCCAAATGAGTAAAGAACAAAATCTCGCTTAGATGATCCACATCACAGAATTTGGAGACAGCCAGGCATCCGCAGCAAGGGTTCAACTGGTTTAGGAAATCCTGAAGGAAAGAAAAAGTTGTGCAACACAGGAAGTTCTGAGACTGAAGTGCTCCATTTTAAGTAGACTAGTAGTCCTTTTCCTATCAAAAGAGACATAAGAGAGCGTAGGACACCACCTCTTTAGAGCAACCAAGAGATGATGTTAATTTCTGTGTTTCGCCTGAGACAGCAAATAGAGAATGGTATTTCCTAGTCTCTCAAAATTGTACCTTTCCCAGACTAATTTCTCCTTTTCAGACAGTCAGTCGCTGTTATACTTCCTTGCTTTTGCCCTTGTTGCTGGCATCTTCAGGAAGTCTCTGGTTCTTAGGTACCCAGCTGCACTTCACTTTAGAATGTATTTTCCAGAAAATGCACTTGAACACGTACCGAGGACATTGGAAAAAATGTGAACTTACCTGTGTAGTGCCATCAGTTTGTTGGAAACAGTCCTTTTGTATTTGATGTGAATCTCCTTACTTCACCCTATTTGCTTTGCTGACAGTATAGCTACAAGCACGTTTGGTGAATAACTTTTGATAGCAGTGTTGACCTTAGTTGACCTGTGTATTCTGTAAACTGTAGCTTTCATGCTTTCTTAGCAGCCTGAGCTGAACTTGTCACTGTACTGGATCTGGCTGGGATGGAGTTAACTTTCCCTGCAGCAGTCCCATACAGTGCTGTGCTCTGCACTCAGCTAGAACAAAGCTCAGTGCTGCCCAGTTAGACTCTTGGGACAGGAGGCAGAGAGGGCTGCACTTCCCACATTTCACATAGTAGCTATGGTTAGGAGCTATGGCACCTGTCCTACAGTTCTTCTCACTTAAAGAGTTGCAGTCAATGGCTCAATGTCCAAGTGGAGATCAGTAATGATTGGTGTTCCCCAGGGGTTACTACTGGGGCCGACACTGTTAAATCCTTTGTTGGTGACATGGATGGTGGGATCAAGTGCTCCCTCAGCAAGTCTGCTGATGACATCGAGCTGTGTGGTGTGGTTGACACACTGGAGGGAAGGGATGCTATCCAGAGGGACCTGGACAAGCTTGAGAGGTGGGCCTGTGTGAACCTCATGAAGTTCAACAAGGCCAAGTACAATGTCCTGCATCTGGGTTGGGACAATCCCAAGCACAAACACAGGCTGGGAAGAGAATGTATTGAGAGTGGCCTGAGGAGAAGGATCTGGGGGTGTTTGCTGATGAGAAGATGAAAATGAAGCAGCACTGTGCGTTTGCAGCCCAGGAAGCCAACCGTGTCCTGAGCTACATCAAAAGAAGCGTGGCCAGCAGGGTGAGAGAGGTGATTGTGCCCCTCTACTCTGCTCTTGTGAGACCCCATCTGGAGGACTGCATTCAGCTCTGGGGCCCCCAGCACAAAAAGGACGTGGATGTATTGGAACGAGTCCAGAGAAGGGCCATGAAGGTGATCAAGGGGCTGGAGCACCTCTCCTACGGGGACAGGCTGAGGGAGTTGGGGTTGTTCGGCCCAGAGAAGAGAAAGTTCAGGGGAGACATGAGAGCAGCCTTCCAGTACCTAGAGAAGACTGTATTTCTTTTGGTTTTGGCTTTGTACATTTTGGGGTTTGGTGGTGGCCTTGTAGGTTTTTCCCTAAATTATTCCTGTGGATTTTGATATGGATTGTTGGGGGATTGGTGGTGCCTTTTCTGTTCAGGTTTTTCCCTTGGATTTTACAAAGTTTTTCCCTTGGATCCTGCTTTGGATTTTGGGGCTTTTGTAGTGGCTTTTCACTAGTTTTTTTTCCTAAGATTTTTCTGTTGGATTTTGCAGTTCATTTGGGGGGTTTGGTACTGGCTTTTTTTTTTTTTTCTTCAGGTTATCCCCTATGATTTTCCCACGGATTTTGCATTGGAATTTTGGTGTCTGGTGGTAGCTTTTCTGTAGGGTTTTCTCTCAGATTTAGTTTTGGATTTTTGCAGTGGACTTTGGATGCTTGGTAGTGGATTTTGTGAAGTGTTTTCTCCAAGATTTTCCCTTGGAATTTGGCTTTGGACATTGTGGGTTTTGGTGATAACGTTTTTGTAGGATTTTTCCTCAATTATTCCTGTGGACTTTAAATTGGATTTTTGGGGTTTGGTGATGGCTTTACTCTAGGGTTTTCTCCAAGATTTTCCCTTGGGTTTGGCTATGGAACTGTGGATTTTGGTGATGGCTTTTCTGTAGGGTTTTCCCTAAATTCTTCCCTGGGATTTTACATTGGATTTTTGGGGAGGTTGGTGGTGGCTTTCCTGTAGCATTTTCTTTAAGTATTTCTTTTGGTATAGGCATTGTACATTTTGAGGTTTGGTCATGGCTTCTTTGTAGGTTTTTCCCTAAATTATTCCTGTGAATTTTGACACGGATTTGGGGGAGATTGATGCCATTTCTGTTCAGGTTTTTCCAAGGTTTTCTGTTGGGTTTTGCAGTGGAATTTGGGGGACTTGTAGTGGCTTTTCTGTAGGCTTTTGTCTATGTTATTCACTTGGATTTTACATTGGATTCTTAGGGTTTGGTGGTAGTTTTTCTGTAGGGAATTCCCTAAATTCTTCCTTTGGATTTTGCATTGGATTTTTTTTGTTTGGGGGGGTGGGGGGTGTTTGGTGGTGGCTTTTCTGTTGGGTTTTCCCTAAGTTATTAATGGGGATTTTTTCATTGGACTTTTCAGGGGTTTGCTGGTGGTTTTTCTGTAGTGTCTTCTCTAAACTTTTGTTGTATTTTGCATTGTGTATTTGGGGTTTGGTGGTGGCTTTTCTGTGGAATTTCCGGTTAACCCAAGGAGGTTAACTGGGAACCTGTTCAACAGGTGAACCACAATGAAGAGGTGAATTGGCCCCAAGCTGGACAGGATGTTGTCCTGGCAGGGGTACTTGGGACCCACTGGCTGCAGGGAACTGGACAGGAGGGAAAATCGGCACTGCCCGTGCCCAGGCAGGAGCAAGGGAAACCAGGCTGTGGCTGCGAGGTCTTGCTGTGTTTTCTGGTTTGAGCCACAACAACGAGACACGAGCTTTGTCTAAGGCCCAAAGCTCTCCCTGCAACGTGCAACCTCCCTCTATTTTCAGGTGGCTATTTGAATTTCTTCCTGAACTTTGGATTGGAATAGTGCTGTGGGTGATGTACATCTGGTGCAACCCCTGGCAAAGTGATTGTTTTGGCCATTTGGCAGGTAACAGATTCAGCTAAGCTCCTTGGCTTTAGCATCAGTAGTGTGATGGTGAAATTGCATAGCCACATAATGACTTACCTTGTTCCCTGACAATGAAATACTTTCTTCCCAGCCAGCAAAAGGGCTCTAAAGCTACTGGTCCTCCATGTTACTGTTGTTGGTGAGGACATAAGTGGATGAACGAAATGTGCTAGATGTTTGGCTTTCCCAGAGATGGTTTACAGATGATTTCCACCACTTTTGCACAAGGTGACTGTCTGTCCGTGGGTCAGTGTTGAGGATGGTGCAAAGGCGAAGGTTTTCCTCATGCCAGTTCTCTGCTGCTGTGGCAGGACCTTGTCACCACACAGCGACAGTATGCTACCAACACAGCCAGCGAGCAACCCTGTGCAGCACATTGCTTTGGGATGCCTTTCAGGGTTAACTCAGCTAAGCCATTCCACCCCTTGCCTGTGAAGGAAATGCTCCTGATCCTGAGTCTCTGTTCCTGCAAGCCAAACTCTGCTCCCTCATGCAGGTGCTGTAACGTATGTGCACAGCATGGGCACTGTTTGCAGTGCCTTGCATGACATTAACTAATTAAAACAGTAACAGGGCTGGAAAATACATGCATATGCTGGACTCTTTAATTTTCCAATGTGTTACTTAAATTATTGTAGGCGTTGGCAGGAGTAGGTAGTGCTTGTTGACAACACTGCAGTACACAGCAGGGTTGTATTGGTGCTGAAATGGATATTAAAATGGTAATAAATTGCATGTTGGGTGGGGAAGATACCTGGAACCTCTAGTAATACGCATCTTCGTTTCATGTCTGGTGTGGTGCTCAGTGCCTGGGTGCAACGTGTGCTGTTTTGACAGTGAGCTGAAACACAGGCCCGGTTTCCTTATGGGAGGGATCATGGGGCGAGAGGTAGCATTTCTTGGTAAGCTGCTGGGTGCAATTCTGTTATCCGTCACCAGCCCATTCTTCCCCACCTCTGCAGTGGGGTTTGTGCTGTAGGTGAGCACAGGTGAGCAAAGGACAACAGTTGTTTACAGTGGGACACGGTAGTCTGAAAAGCCACTTTCTTATCCATGTACTTGCCATCAGCACATCCTATTTGGTGCATGTATCTTCCTGACTATTGGTAGTCTTATTTTCCCAGAATATTTATCATCTGTCTCTAAACTGACCCATCATCCCTGAGTTTCACATTCCCTACCAGCCTCTCCTTGTTGGTGAGAACAAGGTCCAGCATAGCACCTCTCTTTGTTGGCTCCTCTATCACTTGGAGAAGGAATTTATCATCAATGCATTCCAGGAACTTTCTGGATTTCCTGTGCCCAGCTATGCTGTCCCTCCAACAGATATCAGGGTGATTGAAATCCCCCATGAGGACCAGGGCTTGTGAACATGAGGCTGGTTCTATCTGTCTATACAGGGCCTCATCTGTTTGGTCTTCCTGATCAGGTGGCCTGTAGCAGACTTATAATGTCACCTGTCTCTGCACTGCCTTAAATCCAGACCCACAAGCTCTCTGTCAGCTCCTCGTCTGTCCCCAGGCAAAGCTCCATGCACTCCAGCTTTTCAGTAACATACAGGGCAATGCACCCTCCTTATCTCCCCAACCTGTCCCCCCTAAAGAGGCTGCATCCTTCCATTCCAACACTACAGTCATGGGAACTATCCCACCACATCTCTGTAGTGCCACCTGCTCTCCTGAGTCCTTTATTGCTGCTGCCAGGGCTCTGTAATGATGCTCCTCAGACTGCTCCTGGCTGCGTCACTGGTGCCCACATGAAAAGGCAGCAGCAGGAATGTAAAAGATGAACTAGAAGGAACTTATTCTCCTTCTTCAGGGAAAAGCTGATGTTTCTGCATTGGAGACGTCAAGGCCCCAATGTTCTGGCACTGACTGAAAGAGAAAAAAAAAAAAAAAAGGTGTATTCTTCTTATGTGCATGAGCTATTTGGAGCACTCTGTTGGCTTTATGAGTGTTGTGGTTTAGCCCGGCTGGCAGCCAAACACCACACAGCCGTTCGCTCACCCTCCCCCCTCCCTCTCCGGGATGGGGGAGAGAAACGGGAAAGTGAAGCCTGTGAGTTGAGATAAGGACAGTTTATTAAGACAGGGAAAATAATAACAATAACAATAATAATAATAATAATAATAATAATAATAATAGTAATAATGTGTACAAAGTGATGCACAATGCAATTGCTCACCACCCGTTGACCGATGCCCAGCCTATCCCCGAGCAGCCGGCCCCCCCACCCCGGCTAGCCACCCCTATATATTGTTCAGCATGACGTCAGATGGTATGGAATACCCCTTTGGCCAGTTTGGGTCAGCTGTCCTGGGTCTGTCCCCTCCCAGCTCCTGCTGCACCCCCAGCCTGCTCGCTAGCAGGACAGAGCGAGAAGCTGAAAAGTCCTTGGCTTGGTGTAAGCATTGCTCTACAACAATTAAAACATCGGCATGTTATCAGCGCTCTTCTCATCCTAATCCAAAACATAGCACCCTGCCAGCTACTAGGAGGAAAATTAACTCTGTCCTACCTGAAACCAGGACAATGAGCAAACCTGTTTGGTGGTATCTACTTTTTTTTTTTTTCCTGTTGACTGCAAGCACAGAAGGAATTTTGTCTGGCAGCACGGCCAACCACAGTATGAAAGACAGGGCTGAAATGCTATATTGGCTCTAAGAGAAGGGTGAATGCTGGCATCCTTTCCAAGGCTTTCCTTTAGCCACCTGGTTTGCAAAATTGCTTTTTTTTTTGGGGGGGTTGGTTTTAGAGTGGTGTTCTTTTTACTTGTTTTTTGTTCTTTTTTTTTGTATTTTTTTTTGTCATGTTGGATGCCAGGGTTTGGGGTATGTGTTTATTGTTTTTTTTGTGTGTGTGTTTTGTTGTTTGTAGGGTGTGTGTTTTTATGAGGGTGTCTGTGTTTTCTTTTATTTGTTTTTCTGTGTTTCAATTATTTTTTTTATTATTTTTTTTAAGGGGAGTGTTGTTTTTTAAGGGGTGTGTTGTTTTCTTGCGCCATTACTTGATAGACAACTATGCTGTCACAGTTACAAATCTAACCTAAGGCAGAAACACCACTACATAAAGCAAACCTATTAATGCTACAACTGAGGGGAAGTTGGGGGTTGTTTCTTGGGAAGGAGTATTTTGGGAAGGGATTTAGAGAGGGGATGTTGGGGTGATTTTTTGGGGGTGTTTTGGAGGAGGGGCTGGGGAATTTGATGGGATAGTTTTTGGGTGGTTGGGTAGGATGGTCTTTTTGGGGGAGGTGTTTGTTTTTTTCTTGGAGGTTTCTGGGGCTTTGCTGTGTTTTTCTTTGCTGTGTTTTTACTTTGTGTTGGCTTTTGGTGATTTGGTATTGCAGTTTGTTTTTTAGCTGTGGTTTTGTGGATTTTTTTACTATTTTTGGTTGGCTTTTATTTTATTTTATTTTTGGTGTGTGTGTGTTTCTCTTTTTCCTGTGTGATGCAGTGAAAACTCAATAACCAAAGTTATTAAGCAGGTATTCTTTATTACAGCGCCAAGTGTGGGGGGGATCTCTCTGCCTAACACACACACACTAAGGGTTACTGGCAGGGTGCTTATATTAGTGGGACAAATACATATTCATTTCATTTCCCGTAAGTCGCTAGCATATTCATCAAGTCTCTGAAGAATCCTTAACATAGGTTCCCGCCCCAATTTGCATGCGTACTGGAGTCCTTGGGTGGTCGTTCAGCATACTCTGGTGGGCTTCTGATGAAGGCCAGGAGTCTTCCTTGTTGCTAAATTCCTGACCCTTCCTTTCTTGCAGTCAAGCCAGTTCTTCCTGGTTCCCTTATCTATGTATACAGTCTTCTACCCCCTTATCTTTGGGGTCGTTGACATACCATTGTGCTGGCTAAGACCTACAGAATCACAGAATCATCTAGGTTGGAAGAGACCTCCAAGATCACCTAGTCCAACCTCTGACCTAACACCAACAAGTCCTCCACTAAACCGTATCACTAAGTGCTACATCTAAACGTCTTTTAAAGACCTCCAGGGATGGCGACTCAACCACTTCCCTGGGCAGCCTATTCCAATGCCTAACAACCCTTTCAGTAAAGAAGTTCTTCCTAATATCCAACCTAAACCTCCCCTGGCGCAACTTTAGCCCATTCCCCCTCATCCTGTCACCAGGCACGTGGGAGAATAGACCAAACCCCACCTCGCTACAGCCTCCTTTAAGGTACCTATAGAGAGCGATAAGGTCGCCCCTGAGCCTCCTCTTCTCCAGGCTGAACAACCCCAGCTCCCTCAGCCGCTCCTCGTAAGGCTTGTTCTCCAGACCCCTCACCAGCTTCGTTGCCCTTCTCTGGACTCGCTTGAGCACCTTGATGTCCTTCTTGTAGTGAGGGGCCCAAAACTGAACACAGTACTCAAGGTGCGGCCTCACCAGAGCTGAGTACAGGGGGACAATCACTTCCCTAGTCCTGCTGGCCACACTGTTTCTTATACAAGCCAGGATGCTGTATTTGATAAATTATATTTAGCTTCTAAATTGCTTGCAGTGGGAGGCAGCCTCTAAGAGGCTACAGCATCTTTTCTACTTTCCCCTTCCTTCTCTCCTCATTAACACTGTCTAACATGGTGTTGCATGCTGTGGGAGAGTTCACTCAGCCCTGTTCTACTTTTTAAAGTACCAAGGTTGTCACTGTCTTTTAGAGAAATTACAATAAAAGTAGGTTAAACTGAAACTTGACTTACACATTCTGTTCTGCAGTGGACATTAACATGATAATTTCACATTTGAAGTTTATTGGTCTTGGGTTTTGTTTGTTTGCTTTTACGAAGGAGCAGAAAGTGGTCAGACTTCACATGCTTCATCTTTCTCCTCTTTGTTTTTTTCAGGGAGCATACAAAAGCCTGAGATTGGCATTTCTTAGAAAAAAGAAAAGAAGTGATATTTACTTTGTTATGCTTGGGTAAATCATTGTCATTGTCCAGATCTAGCTACATTTCTGGATTAGGCTGGCACTATTGCCAGTGTCTTCTGCAAGTGATAGTCAATGTTTGTGCCTTTCTAATAAGAATGCTCCTTTAGTTTTCTCTCATCTACTTCAACCTAATACAACTATAGCAGCATGACTGGGCACTGAAGCTCCTGATAACCCTTTTGCAATGACTGCACACTGAGTCATTCTGGAGGAGATTATCTAAATTGCAGGTTCGAACACCATTTCCCATATATTCTTCAATTTATGTAAAATGAAAACTTCCTGTTTTAGTGAGCAGCAATTTGTTTATTTATTGTCAATCATTTCATCATGCAGAGCTCCAATCTGCAGGTCAGGAGCTGGCACTCATGCTGTACTTTCTCCTTTCTGTATGCTTGTTAGATGATCGTAATTAGCAAAATTACCAGATTATACTATTTTTAGGAGAATAATTCACACATTTGCCACATGGTGGTGACAAAGTTAAGTAAAACAAAACTCAAAAGATAGTTAAATGACCTCTCCCTAAGTAAGAATATGAACCTTTACACAGGTGCTTTACAGATAACAGACTTTTATCAAACTTTGACAAATGAGAAGTGACCGTTTGAGGCTATGTACATGTATCTCCTACCATGAACGATATTGGCTGGGAGGGAGGGAGGTGTTACTGTGGTGTGTGCAATCCATTTACTTCAGAGAAATCTTTGGGTCAATAATACTATTATTAATAATTAATAAATGTATTAAATTAAGTGTAGTTGAACGTAATGATTGGAAGTTTAATAACAAATATTACAGTAAATGTGATGTTATCAAAGGAATAATGCCAGTAAGCATCCCAGACTTCTCTGCAATCTCTAACACAGCATTTTCGTGTAGTTATACCTTGCACCTTTTTTGGTGGACAAGCTCTTCTGTCTGGAAGAGCTCATGCTCTATAGCCTGAGAGGCCTTGGAAAGGTCATACTAAAGCTTGACAGTGGAGTATTTTTAATTATCATCTTAAGCAACCTGAAAGTTTATTTTTAGCTGCATGCCTAGACACTTTAAAATAAGTCTCCATCACTAATGGACATGTCCCTCAAGTGTACCTGTCTTAGCATGTATTTTATATCATGTCTCTCCTGTCACCATTCACACTAAACTTTGTTACATAATTATATGCAGAGCATGACAGATATTGCTTTTTAAAAATTGAGTTAGCTTCAAAATATTCCTTTTGAGAGTGAAACTTCCCACAGTCTAGTCACCTGATCTGATTACAAAGATATTGAAGCTGATATTAAACATAATCAGTTTGACTGTAAAGGATAAAGATGTTCCTATTTCTGTTACACCAACTTAATTTTAAAAGCAACCTTTTCTGAAACTAGGCCCTGAGCTAGTTCAACCACAGTTGTTTATGTGCAGTTGTTGAACACTGTGGCTTGGTGGTATACAAGGTGGACTTGCTGTTCATTCTTGCAGAAGGGTGGCACTATAAATATATTATAATAGTTTTAGTATTAATAGTATTAATAATATTAATACTAATAGTTAATTAATTATATATAATTTTATATATTATGTAATACATTAATATATTATATAATTATATATTAATTATATATTAATATATTGATATTAATAATTATATAGTATATTCATATGTTATATAATATATTAATTATATAATTAACACTATTGATTATAATAGTATTAATTAATTTAGTTTTTAATAGTATAATATATTATAATAGTTTTGCCAATCTATAAAAATACACTTGCTGTAGTTGTGAAGTATTCTCAGCCTTCCAAAAAGCTGTTACCTTGGAGTTTCTGGGACTTACAGACTGATCCCTGTACATACGTTCCTCAGAGCACGTGTACCTGGTCAGGTCTGTCTGCAGGGTGTGAACTCAGGACTCCTATAGAAAGAGTTTAAAACAGATCTAATGGGTAAATGGATGTCAGAAATGCAGACAAATGCATTAAAATGGCAGTAGGAAATAAGTAACAGTAGCACAGAGTTCATTGAGGAAGAATTTGTAAATTTTTTTTAGAATAAAACTGTGAATAAATCAAAAGATTTCAAATACGGTAGGAAATAGTAGCCCACTGGTCAGTTTATATTAGATAAAACTGCATTAAAAGCTTTCACAGAGTGTTGTGAGCATGAATCTCTAGATTTAATTTCGTAAGAAATTGTCCTTACCACCCTTATGTGCACCAGAGCTTTCCCCCACTTCTGCTTTCGTGTGTTTGAGAATAGGTTATATTCATTTTGCTCTTCTCCCAGCCACGTTCTCTTCCTCCAACCACCCATTTCTCTCTCTTGACCCTTATTTTTTACGTGACGGTCATAATCCCGTGCCAGTGTCACATGGATTAGAGCAATCTCCCTGATTCCTCCCTTTCACCTCCCCTCCCTCACAGCACCCGCCAGCACCACGCTTCCCCCCCCCCCCCGTGCTGGGGGTGAGTGGGCAGGGCTGGGACCAGGCTCCAGGGCCTGGTTGGGACCAGGCTGGAACTGCCATAACCCCCATAATTGCCATAACCGCTGCCCAGTGTCCGGCAGCAGGTGTAGGGCCAGATGTCAGCACTGCCAGTTGGGGTGTTGGGGGCGTCGCTCAGCTCCTTTCTTCAGCATCTATCCGTGAAACCAGACCACAGTGGGGGCAAAAAGCTTGAGGCCTCGTCAGTGCTACGTGTAAAGTTGTAAGGGGTGTGATGGCTAGTAGAAAATAATATGGCAACTGATGCAGTTAAAATGGCTTTTTTTTTTTTTTTTTTGTGAATTTCAGAAATACATGGGAGATTGCATGTGAAACGTTCCTGAAATGAACTGTGTCATTTTCCTCTGCTGAGAACAACTCTAACCTGGTCTGTTAATGTTCTACTAAAAAAAAAAAAAAAAAAAAAAAGTATTAAAAAGTATTTCTTTTATATATACATTTTTATAAGGTATAAAATATATTAACAACTGCTGTTTTTTTGAGAACTGGTCCCAAGAGAGTTTAAAATTGTTCTAGTCAGTTTTGGTTACGTGTGAAGTCTGAGCAGCGCAGTGCAGTAAGATCTCTTGGAGGCTTTTGCAGTGTGACTGTTTCAGAAACACAGAGGTGGAGGACATCTGTATAATTTGTACTATATATATGCAGTATAGAGAGTCTGCAGAACTTCAGCTCTTACTCTTTGTATGTCAATTTTTGTTTATAGAAATTACATACCTTCCGCATAAGTCCTTTGTAGTAAAACCACTGCTTGTGCATTCAAAGGTTTAGCAATTATGATTTAACACACAGTAAAATCTGTGAAAACCAGGAAAGTAAGAGGTACAGAGAAACATCAAATACCATATCTGGAAATGGGGTATGCCTCCAGCAGCAACTTTAATACTCCTTCAACAGTTCCGTAATAGGGGAGAAACACAACAATTACTATAGCTCTATGAGCAACAGCAGTCTTGCACTCAACCACCTAACCTCTCTATCTAGCAACAACTAAAATATAAACAGTAAGTCTGCAGTATAAGAAAGCTCTCTAGAATACAGTGATTTTAAATGATGCTACAAAATATATTACTGGGAGAAACCTTTTTAACCTAATGAAACTTGATTTAAAAAACAAAAATGCAAAGCTGTACTTCAGGCTAAATATTAAATGTAAAACTTGCTCATAGTGTTGGTAATAGAAGATGAAATATACAATATTGCTTAATATGTGTTACATTTGCGACGTACTGTTCCGGGGCTGCGCTTGGAAGATACAAAATATATGTGCAAGGATAGCATGAGAGAATGCACCGATTCATGATGAGGAGTAAGGAGGAGGACTAAAAGAATGCCCAATTTGCAAGACATCTAGATAACTGGGGCCTCTCGGACTCCGGGAACTGGATCAAACCAACCTTGTGGTTTGGACTGAGACCAAGGGCTCAGAGAGCATGCGTAAGAAGAAAAGGTTAAAAAGTTCAACTCTAATGAAGACATCTTACTTCATCCCGATGACCACCTGGACGACCACCAGAGAGTAATATGCAAGCGCAGAAGGACTGATAAGATAATTAGCATACAAAGCGGGGCTAGGCAGAGCTAGGAAATGAATATGCATAGATGTGTTGTGAAACTTAATGCATATGTAATATTTTAGGAGACAAAAGAGAACTGAGTCCGAACAAATCGGACGAAGTTAGATTTGGGCAGGCATGCCCCTAACTTCCGGCGCCTAATAAAGCACCTTCATATAATCACTTTGTGGATTATGTGTCTTCATGAATGCTAACAATAGTGTATTTGGAGGTGACTGAAATGCTTTGAAATTCTGATGCACAATATTTCTGAAGGGTTACACAAACAGAAAAGCATCATTGTTTGGTCAGGTGAACAAAGGCATCAGTTTTGGCTTCCAAATACTTGCTTGTTTATGAAGGGCTGTCTGTTTCAAAGGTGTCATTGACTCAAGATGCAGAAATTTGAAGCAGAGAAAATATGCCCTGTATTCACATGTGTTGATGTGCTGAAAACCCAGCCAACAAATGCAGCAGTTTTCACAGAATGGTGCAAAGAAGGAGGCCTCAGCTAAATTCTTGCTGGTATAAGCAGTTTTGTTAAAGCAGGGAAAGAACAGCTTTTCTAGTCCACAGAAGTGTTGTGCTTGTTGCTGTTTAAACTGACCTCCAGCTCTTGTTCATAACCTGCTTTAAGTCAGCTCTGCATGTTTCTCATGTGACAGAGAATGAAACTCAGCTTGGTTGCTGCAGTTAATTTTCTCCTTCACCAGCTGGTGCATTCTCTCATAAGGGTAACGTCTTCATAAGCTAGTACAGGCTGTTCTAATAAAATCCAGTGGAGCTGTTCTTCACTTTGATTTTCTTGTGTGTCAGGATGAGCAGACAACTTATGTACAGTTGTATGTTGTTTTTTGTGCAGAGCTACAATGCAGGAAGGATCTGTAGCCAGATGCCAGTGGGAGGAAGATGACACACCAGCTGGATGGTGAGTTCTGAAACTAAGTCATGAAATACTGCAGTGGTTCAGGAGAAGTGGCAGACTCTACCAAGGGGAAAGCAAACTATGCTTACAGCATTACAGAGCACACCGAACCCTAATTGTGGTTTTAAGATGTATTTATACTCAGTTACTCTAGATTGTGAGAGTTTGTAACAGAATGCCACTGGTGCTGGATTATTTCCCATTAAACCTAGGCCTAATTCAGGTCTTTTTTACAATCTCAAAATGAATGTTATCAGTGTACTGATCAGATGTGCTAATGTGATGATTTTTCTCTCTCTCGATAGATTGGTTTATCAGGCAAGGCTGAAATGGCACACCTGGGAAGATGGAATATGGGCCATACTAAGCATGTTTGCAGGTGATGCTAAATTAGGAGAAGCTGTTGACTCCTCTGAGGGCAGAGAAGCCTTGCAGAGAGGTCTTGATAGGTTATAGTACTGGACACTTGCCAGTTGTATGAGATTTACCAAGAGCAAGTGCCAAATTCTGCACCTGGGATGGGATGATCCTGGATATATGCACAGACTGGAGGATGAGAGGCTGGAGAGCAGCCCTGCAGAGAGGAATCTGTGGGCTCTGGTCAACAGCAAAATTAATATGAGTCAACAGTGTGCTCTGCAAGCCAAATGGCCAACAGTACCCTGGAATGCATCAGGCACAGCATTGCTAGCTGGTTGAGGGAAGTGATTGTCCCACTCTGCTCTGCACTGGTGCAGCCTCACCTTGAGTACTGTGTGTAGTTTGGGGCGCCACAATATAAGAAGGATGTAAAACTACTATTGTCCAAAGGTGAAGGGATGCACAACACGGATTCCTGATGGCTCTTGAACATGAGACCTCTATTGCCAATTTTCACCACTACATATACTTTCCCCATAGCCCCACGCGCTGTCCACGCGCCCGAATCTGTCTCACAGTTGGTTAGAGACCCTCTGACATGCGCCTTGAGCCAGCCAGCAATTGGCCACTGCCCAAAGCTCATCTTTACCACTGTAGCCAATTTACTTTATCTCGACCTTGTTCAAGTTTTTGGTTCTACCGCTGTTTTCCTCATTATCTCTAACTCAGGGACGTGTGAAACAGCACAAAGCTCCCTGCGAATTCCTTTCCCACAATTCCCCCTTTTTATTTTCAATCAACCAAACGCTTTCTATAGATTTTTCTATCAATCGCCGCAGACACTGCAATAAGCAAGGTACAATAAGCAACAGGGTGAAAATCACATGCAGAATTACGATTGTAAAGTAGCGTGCCTACTAGAATCTACATCAGTCAACAAGCCACTAAGCACTAGGGATGTTGCTTCGCAACGATGCTGTTTCTCACTCGCACAGCACAATCACACAATCACGCAAAGAGGCCTCTTGCACTTCTCATTCATACCACAAGAAAATATCACTTAAAATAATTTGTCCGCGGCTTCAGGAGGTCCTTGTCTACTCCCGTGGTGAGTGGCCGAGAGTGGAGACCTCTCCAAGGAAAAATGCTCGGGGTGCACCTAGGGGCGTCCATTCCACAGTTGATCCCACAGCCGAGCAGAGCGGCTTCTGGCGCAAGGAAGGATGCTCTTATAATTTGTATAATGACAGCAAAGAGATGCATTGCAATAAGGAGCAGGTGTGGCGTGTTTTGTTTTTTTTTTTTTTTTGAGCAATTAAACCTTACACATGCTGTTGCTGTTACACATCTCAGGATATCTAATTCCTGTGGCTCTAGGGGCGCTTGCGATAAGTAGACAGTCCAGTCTTTGTTATCCGCCAGGTTCCTCACCAGACATGTCGTAGATAGGTCGTTTCATTGGCTCCACCAGATCCAGGAACCTCCTCCCATCTGACCTTTAGTGCACTGCTGTATTAACCAGCTCCAGATTATCACCGAACGGGTCACCCACAATTCCCCCTTTTTTTTGTTCCCACTAGCCAAACTGTGCGTATTGATTTTTGCAGGCATTGCAACAGGCATGGCACGACTGCTAGGATTGCGACAAATGCGATAAGTGGGATAAGTGCTCCTTTTATCAGCTCCATCAACCACCCAGTTATTCCTAACCCCTTTAACCATTAATCTAATCCCAGCGAGCCCGTTGTTAGCTTGTCGGATAGTTCATTCAGCTTTTTCAGCTGTTGAAACACTGTCTGGGAGTTATCGCTCAGGTTCATACAACACATACCCTCAAATTCCTCACACCCATGGCCTTGGGCTAATAGCAAAAAGTCAATAGCGGCCCTGTTTTGCAAAGTAGCGTGTCAAATAGAATCAGTATCTGCCAAGAGCGCACTTAGCGCAGCAGACTTAGCGTTGTTTTGTTTGGCAAGCCAGCACCCTAATTTATTGAGTGTTGTCAGAGCTTGGGCGGCCACAACACCGTGTGTAAGGAAGGAGGCTACGATAACCTTATCAGCCTTCCAGAAATCAAGATTGTCCTTGCAGTCTTTCTGGTAGTGATTGACCGCTCGTCTCGTCCGCCTATGGAGCTTCGTGATATTCAAGATCATAGACATATTAGGCGTCAACAAAGTTAAACGCCCCATGGTGCAAAGTCCTCCCGCAATATGTGAGGGGACACCCTGCCAGGCCTGGTCACCGCAAGCAAGGAACACCCTGGCTGGCAAGGCCAGTGGTGCGTTTGAGGACCTAGATATGTTAGGGGTGGTATAATTGCACCATTTAGATTCATTCTGGTACACAGATAGGCTGGTCGTGATGTTAACCGCAGCGATATTTTTCCCAGTATAATTGAACTTTAAGCAGGCAAGCGCATTAACACTTCCCAAGATATCTAGCTCCTGAGACTCCAACGGGGCTATCGGTAATTGGACCACCCAACCATCCCAGTTGTTCATTGCCTCTCTGGAGGCATTTCCTGTATCTGAGAGGTTCCACCCCCCCACAAGGTGTGGCCCTGTCGATGTGCTGCTAACCAAATTTGTCAGATCCTTGTCTTCCAGCGGAATCCCGACCAGGCAGGTTGTGAACGGATTTCTTGCGCTGGCCATAGACAGACACATATGGTTTTGTCCGGTCATGTTGGCGAGGGTGACCCAGATGTTTCGTCTGGGCTGGATTGAGACCCAGGAGGTGCCAAAGCTGCAGAGGCGGACAAGGATGATGGTCCCAACCATGGTCGCACACCATGCGCCGGCACCCATCATGGTCCTTGCCCTGTGTAAACACAAGCGTACCCTCGCCCCCAGGTTATTAAGGGATATGGTCCTTCGCACCCCCCAGTATCCAGATTTCTCATCATAACCATCGCTTTTCCTGTTGGAACGGACGTTAGGCCTGATTCCATTGATTTACAATGCTTAATTATAGGTGGTATTTCTTCGTATTGAAAAGGTAGTGTCAAATGATTTATGACATATACCACTTTGTTCAATCTATTCTGTGGGGTCTCCTGTGTCTCCCCCTTTTTCTGTTTTGCCAGTAAGTCCTTTAATGTGCGGTGAACACGTTCTACTATTGCTTGTCCTGTGGGTGAGTGTGGGATGCCTGTCTTGTGAGTGATACCCCAGGTATGGAAAAAAAGTCGCATAGAGCGGCTTGCATAAGCCAGGCCATTATCAGTTTTTATTTCTTTAGGGATTGCGAGGGTGGCGAAGGCTGCACGGAAATGCAACTGTATGTGACGGCTTGTTTCGCCCGTCATCGCAGAGGCCCAGAGTGTGTGCGGAAAAGAATCTACAGACACGTGAACATATTTTAGCCTCCCAAACTTGGGAACGTGAGTAACGTCAGTTTGCCAAAGCTGAAGAGAAGAGAGGCCCCTAGGATTAACTGTAGTCGGTGGGCCTGGTCGTTGTTGACAATCTGGGCAGGTCTGTACTATGAGCTTAGCACCTCCTATGGGGATGGCAAACTGTTTGGACAATGCTTTTGCTGCCTGGTGGAAGAATTGATGTGATAAACGAGCCTGGGACAATGTATTTGGCACTGGGACTTGCAATGCAATGTTAGTCAATTGATCGGCCCGGGCATTTCCTTCTGCAAAGAATCCCGGGAGTGTCGTATGACTTCTAATGTGGATCACGCAATACGGGTGGGTACGGTGCTCTACAAGAAATAATAACTCTTTAAATTTTAAAGATAGCGCCTTGTTCTGGATGTGTTTGATCTGAGATCTTTCAATTCGTTGTGCCACTCCTACTGCATAATGTGAATCAGAGACAATATTTAGTGGAACCTGGTCCCATTGCTTGAATGCCATTACTACCGCATGTAATTCTACTATCTGAGGGGAGCTCTGTATTGTTTCTATCACACGTTGCCAGTGGCCTCCTTGTTCCCACATGACTACAGCTTTTCCCATTCTCCCTGACCCGTCTGTGAATACTGTTTGTCCTTGGACTGGGTGCCATCGATATAGCGGCTTGTCCTCAATGTGTACATTATTATAAAAGGTAAGCATTTTGTGAGACGGGAGATGTATATCAAGTTGACCATTGAAACCCGAAAGGGCTGATTGTAGCTCTAAGCTATTCTGGAGGCACCAATCAAGATAGTTTTTAACTATCGGAATGATAATGGATTTTGGCTCTTCTCCGGCCATTTCTATAATTCGTTCTCTACCCTTCCTAATCAAATCTGAAAACATTTCAATGCAGGTGGCAAGTGTCTTTGTTGGTTGGTGGGGTAGAAACACCCATTCTAATAGCAGCAACGGGTCTGTTGCGTTGGAGTCCCATTGTGCAATAATAGCTAAAGGTTGTGGATTCTGGTTGCATATGTAGAGCTGAATGGGTGAAATTTCTGCTCGCCGCTGGCATTCTTGGGCAGAGATCGTCTCCTCTATACGGTTTAGTGCCGCCCTGGCTTCATTAGTCAGCCGGCGGGGCGCATTAATATCAGTGTCCCCTTTTTTCAACTTGAACAGGGGTGCTAGTGTATGGTTGTCAATTCCGCATTGCGTCCTTATCCAATTTATATTGCCTATAAGCTTCTGGACATCATTGAGCGTGCGAATTTACGTTGTAATGGCTACATTTTGGGGTTGAATACTTTGCTGCAGTATCTTCCAGCCTAAATATTTCCAAGGCACCTCCATTTGAATTTTTTCTGGCATGATTTGTAATCCCCATGTCTGTAACTCCTGCCATAGAACAGGCAGTACTTCTTGCGTTAAGTTTTCTGTCGGGCTGGAGAGCAATATGTTGTCCATATAATGATAGATGTATACGTGCGGGAATCATTCGCGTACGGGACGTAGCGCTCCTGCTACGTATGTTTGGCAAATTGTTGGGAAATTTTTCATCCCTTGGGGCAGCACAGTCCAATAATACCTATCCATTGGTTCGGTCTTATTGATTTTTGGGACCGAGAACGCAAATCGAGGAGCATCAGCAGGGTGAAGCGGAATAGTAAAGAAGCAGTCCTTTAAATCGATAATCACAATATTCCAATTTTGAGGGACCATAGCAGGAGAAGGTAATCCGGGCTGGGGAGCTCCCATGTCTTCCACTGCATTGTTTATTTGACGTAAATCGTGAAGTAATCGCCATTTCCCACTTTTCTTTTTAATAACAAACACAGGTGAATTCCAGGGCCTGATTGTGGGGGTAATGTGTCCCAAATGTAACTGTTCTTGGACAAGCTCATGGAGAGCAGCGACCTTTTCCACAGGAAGCGGCCATTGATTCATCCACACGGGATTATCAGTTCTCCAGCTGAGTCTCATGCACGGTCATTCGTCAATGGCCGCTATCGAAAATTTTCCAGAAAGCTCAAGGTGAACTCGCCCTGTCCCATCACATCCCTCCCCAGGAGACTGACAGGTATGAGGACAGCATACGGCCGGACGTTATACAGCGAGCCTTCATGAGTCTTAATGGTAAGCATATACCGGCTCTGAAAAGCACTGGAGACACCACTGACTCCCACAAGGCCTTTTGTGGTGGAATCTAAAGGCCAACCTTTGGGGCAATCGTGAAGAGCAATTACTGTAACATCTGCCCCGGTACCCATTAATACAGTTATTTGCGCGCTCAAGGGGTCGGCCTTTGGGTGATGAAGTGTTAGGGTCAGCATAGGTCTCTTGATGGTGATGGCCGCGGCCCAAAAAGCTGGTGGGGGTCCCGTTGATCCAAACTCCGCGTCGTGTCGGTCACGTGTCTCTGCTTGTGGAACTATGGCTTTAAATAGTATTAACTGTGCAACTGTAGTCCCCTTGGGTATGAGCATCGGAGGGGAGGGAGTCCATGCCATTGCTTGTGTTATGCCTTCATAATCAGCGTCAATGACTTCAGGCAGTACAAAAAGACCCGGTAGCGTGGTGCTACACCGCCCTAGCAAGAGGGCGCCGCATCCCTTCCCTATTGGACCCTTTACGTTTAGAGGTATTTTGCGGACCCGAGTGTCCCAAAGGGTGCAGCTCGTTACTGTGGAGACATCCAATCCGGCGCTTCCTCGCATTTTGGCTGTGAGGGAATCCACCCTGACGTAGTGGGTGGGATCGCTGGAGCAGTGGGCGGCTGCGGTCGCAGCCCGGTAGTCATCATCGCCCAGGGCGGTGACTTCCGCGAGGACGGCCCGCCCACGACGGGGGGCCGGGGAACTTGTTTCGTCGCGCGGCCGCGCCCCGCGCTCCGCTTCCCGTTTCCCTGCCACGGTTGTAAAGGTCGTCCTTCTGCATTATGCGGTGAACGGCACTGGCTAGCCCAGTGCCATCCCGTGCCGCAGCGTGGGCAAATAGTGGGAGGAGCAGGGTTACCGCGTTCCCCCCCCCGCTCCTCCCTGTGGGCATTCAGTGGCAAAATGCCCCGTGGCTCGACAGCGAAAACGCTGTTTACACCCAGTTTTAAGCGCAGTAGCAAAAGCTCCGGCCAAAGCGGCAGTGTGATGTTCTATGGATCCAACTCGATTGCAAGCCTCTATCATTTGTACCAATGTAGTATTAGCAGGCAGGGCTTGGAGTATTTTCTTACAGTCTGTGTTTGCATTTTCCACTGCCAGTTTTAGTATAAGGGCCTCTTTGGCCTCGCGGTTGTCAATTTGTTTGTCCAAAGCGTCTCGCAATCTATCAATGAATTGCATATAACGCTCGGTAACTTGTTGCCTAATGCTGGTAAATGATGGCTCGGCTTTTCCAACTTCAGGCAACTTCAACATAGCCTGGAAGGCCAGAGACGCGGACTGCCGCAGGACGGCATCGTTGAGCCTAGCCTGCAATCTCGGATCGAATAACGGCTCAGTCCCCATCAACTGTGGGATCCCGGCTCCCAGTAGGGGGTCGCCGGGCTGCCGGTCCAGGTTACGCAGGGCGGCCAATTCGCACCCTTCTTTCCATTTTTGCTCCCACAGTAATTTTTGTGTTGGCGTTAAAATCATCGCGGCTATCTGACGGCAATCGTACGGCACCAGCAAGTGACCGGTCATAACGTTTTCTAACAATGACTGAGTAAATGGTGCATGTAATCCATATGTAGTCCCAGTCTTTCTCAACTCTTTAATTAGGTTCCATTGGAAGGCATTATATTCATTTGGACTGTTGGGTCGCACCTGCACCGGGAAAGCCATTCCCACCAGCTCCCCGTCTTTTAGCGCTTCCCGGCGCACCAGCTCCCATCGTTCCCACGGGTCGAAAGCTCGGGCTCCCAGAGAGGCATTATCGGGGGCAGGCAAGGCGGAAGCCGGGGGGGTCAGCGGGGAGGGGCTCTGCGGTCTGTGGCCCTCTTCCTTGTCATCCCCCAGGTCTATCAAATTGCACCGCTTTGGTGACCTTGCAGGCTCTGATCTCAGTTCAGCTGCTTTTATTGCCTGGGCAGCGGCGTTCTGTACTTTCTTTTCTGCCTGCCACGCTCTTAAAAGTCTCTGTCACCAGCCGCCACGTAGTCATCACCTCAGCAGCATTAGTATCCCCACAGGACGCTGCTTCCCATATTTTTTCCCCCGCTTGGTCCCAAGTTTTTACATCAAATACTGTAGAAGCCATTGAGGGGAACCCTTGTTTTCGCAAAATTTTCAATAATAGCTTTATCTTAAACGGATCGGATCATATTTTACTCCCCTTTCTATTAGGAGTTGCTTTAGTATTTTCACTATAGCCGCTTCCTCTGCTGAAAGGCTAGCTCCCATGATTAATGCCCAGCCGCTCACCTGTCCTTCAGGTGATGTTCCAGGGTTGAAGCTGCAGTCCAGCTGCGAGCTTGATCCGTTCTGCTGGGCTCCGTTCAGACTCTCGTGCAGCGCTGCTCCTCCCTGATCACGTCGGGGTCACCAATTGAAGGCACGCATGACACGGGCTCCTGATGGCTCTTCAACAGCAGGACCTTTATTGCCATTTTTCACCACTACATGTACTTTCCCCGTAGCCCCACACGCTGTCCACGCGCCCGAATCTGTCTTACAGTTGGTTAGAGATCCTCCGACATGCGCCTTGAGCCAGCCAGCAATTGGCCACTGCCCAAAGCTCATCTTTACCACTGTAGCCAATTTACTTTATCTCGACCTTGTTCAAGTTTTTGGTTCTACCGCTGTTTTCCTCATTATCTCTAACTCGGGGACGTGTGAAACAGCACGAAGCCACCTGTGAATTCCTTTCCGACAAAACAGCACAAAGCTCCCTGCAAATTCTTCTCCCACACTTATCCAGATCATTGATAAAGATATTAAAGAGAATTGGCCCTAGTACTGAGCCCTGGGGGACTCCACTAGTGACCGGCCTCCAACTGGATTTAACTCTATTCACAATGACTCTTTGGGCCCTGCTACCCAGCCAGTTTGTAACCCAACAAAGCGTACGCCAGTCCAAGCCAGGAGCAGCCAGTTTCTTGAGGAGAATGTTGTGGGAAACAGTTTCAAAAGCCTTACTGAAGTCAAGGTAAACCACATCCACAGCCTTTCCCTCATCCATTAAGCACGTCACTTTGTCATATAAGGAGATAAGGTTTGTCAAGCAGGACCTACCTTTCATAAACCCATGCTGACTGGGCCTGATCGCCTGGTTACCCTGTAAGTGCCGTGTGATGACACTCAAGATAATCTGCCCCATGAGCTTCCCTGGCACTGACGTCAAACTAACAGGCCTATAGTTTCCCAGGTCTACCTTCTGGCCCTTCTTGTAGATGGGCATCACGTTTGCTAGCCGCCAGTCGACTGGGACCTCCCCTGATAGCCAGGACTGCCGATAAATGATGGAAAGCTGCTTGGCCAGTTCTTCCACCAGTTCTCTCAGCACCCTTGGGTGGATCCCATCCGGCCCCATTGACTTGTGTACAACCAAGTGCTGTAGCAGGTCGCCAACCATTTCCTTGTGGATTGTGAGGGCCACATCCTGCTCCCCATCCCCTTCCCCCAGCTCAGGGTACTGGGTATCTAGAGAACAACTGGTCTTGCTGCAGTCCTCTTGGACTGAGGCAAAGGAGGCATTAAGCACCTCAGCCTTTTCCTCATCTCTCGTCACTAAGTTTCCGCCTGCATCCAGTAAAGGTTGGAGATTCTCCTTAGTCCTCCTTTTTGTGTTGATGAATTTGTAAAAACATTTTTTGTTATCTTTAATGGCAGTAGCCAGATTGAACTCCAGGTGAGCTTTGGTCTTTCTAATTTTGTCCCTGCACAGCCTCGCAGCATCCTTATAGTTCTCCTGAGTGGCCCGCCCTCTTTTCCAAAGATTTTACACCCTCTTTTTTCTCCTAAGCTCGAGCCACAACTCTCTGTTCAGCCAGGCCGGTCTAGTTCCACGCTGGCTCGTCTTTGGGCACATGGGGACAGACCGCTCCTGAGCCATTAAGATTTCCTTCTTGAAGAGTGCCCAGCCTTCCTGGACTCCTCTGCCCTTCAGAACTGCCTCCCAAGGGACTCTGCCAACCAGGGTCCTGAACAGCTCAAAGTCTGCCCTCTGGAAGTCCAAGACAGCAGTTTTACTGGCCCCCTCCTGACTTCGCCAAGAATAGAGAACTGTACCGTTTTGTGGTCACTCTGCCCAAGACAGCTCTCGACCACCACATCTCCCACCAGTCCTCTGTTTGTGAAGAGAAGGTCAAGTGGGACACCTCCCCTGGTAGGCTCACTAACCAGCTGTGTCAGAAAACTATCTTCCACGCCCTCCTTCATCTTGTTCCCTGTCTCATGTGGTTTGTTTCATTCTTGTTTTTTATTGTTGTGGAGGGGCTGGGGGTTGGTGTTTTGGGGGGGGTTGGTGTGGGTTTTTTTATTATTTTTTTCTCATTTTTTTATTTGTTTGTGTTGATGGTGTGAAGGTGGTGATGTGGGGGGTTATTGGGGTTTATTGAGTTTTTTGTTGGTTTTGCATCTTTTTTTTTCTTGTGGGGCAGAGGGTGCAGTGTTTTTTTGTTTTGTTTTGTTTTGTTTTTTTGTGCGTGTGTGTGTGGTTTCAGGTTTTTTCTTTAGTTTATATTAATCAATTCCAGTTCCTCAATAACATTGAGCAGATGATCAATCTTTCGACACTCTGGCTGGTCACTGTAGTGTGTTTACGTGTCAAAGTTTTGGTAGCAGGGGGCCAAATGGGTGGCTTCTTGTGAGAAGAATCCAGAAGCTACCCCATGTTAGATAAGAGCTCTGCTGCTGGCCAGATCCGAGCCAATAAGTGATGTTGTTTGTGCCCCCATGAGAGCATATTTAAGAAAGGAAAAAAAAAAAACTGCTGCCACCCAGCAGCTGGGAGAGTGAAAGGAGTGAGAAACAGCCTTGCAGGCGCCAAGGTCAGTGAAGAAGCAGGGGGAGGAGTTTGCTCCAGGCACTGGCGCAGAAGTTTCCCTGCGGCCTGTGGAAAGGACCATGGTGAAGCAGGTTGTCCCCCTGCAGCCTGTGGCGAAATTACCACATGGACACCAGGGTATCTTTAGGGATTAATATCTTCAACAATTTTATTGAGGACAGGCTCCCTTCTTATATCATTATCTTTACAAGCGGTACTTTCCCACTAGCTGTTCGTTGGTTAACAACTTTGCCCAGCAACAGCAAACATTTAGCAACTTCCATGTCTTAAGGGTTGGAGAACAAGCAGTTTGAGACAGCAAGGGGTCTCCTGAATCACCATTCTTTGTTCCTTCTAACTTGTTTACATTCCTCATGGCTTCATCCTTGAGACGGATGTTATCACCAACCACAGAGCTTGTCGACCCCTATGGCAATACTCCCGCAGCAGCCCATGGGTCCCATGGGCTGCGCAGATCTCCATGCTGTAGCCCATGGAGGAGCCCCTGGTGGAGCAGGTGGATGTGGCCTGGAGGAGGCCCATAGAGAACCCCCACAGGACAGCGGGCCAGCGCTGCAGCCCGTGGAGCTCACACAGGAGCAGGGGGTCTGAGGGGAGCTGCTGCCCGTGGGGAACCCATGCTGGAGCAGTTTGCTCCTGAAGGATGGACCCCGTGGTACAGACCCATGTGGGAGCAGTTCTTGAAGAACTGCTGCCTGTGGGCAGCCCACGTAGGCTCAGTTTGGGAAGGACATCATCCTGTGGGAGGGACCCCACGTGGAGCAAGGGCAGAGAGTGACCGAGAGGAAGTGACCTTGAGGGAGCAGCAGAGACCAATTGCCCATGCTCCAGAGACAAAGAAGGGCTTTGTCATGTAATCAGGCAATTTTAGTCTCTCAACTGTGCTGGGTAATCCTACTGAATCAGAAGTCATATCTAGGAATTGAAATAATGAAACTACTGTGAGCAGACTGTAAAGAGGAGCAGAGTGAGAATCCAGAGAAAATGGTGGAGAAAGTGGTGCACAACAGAGCTGAAACAAAAGGATGAAAGTTTGGAGTGCATAGACAGGAGGAAAGCTATCAAGAAGGACAAAATACAGCTGACAGCCTCCTTCTGTGCTGGTCTATTAGGAGACCTTTATTCCCAGTACTGGCTGCCATGCAGCTGGAAAGGGATACTCACTTTTATAGACTACTTAATTCCTCAGGTAGGGACAGCAAAAAATCTTGATTGAACTGACAGGTAAACTCATATTGTTTTTATTAACTGAAAAAGTATTTAAACGGTCTGACAGATGCTCACTCCACCAAGTGTGTTCACCATGCAGCTGTTAGTGGTCACAAGGTCATTTTCTACATAGTAATTTAGCAATGCTATGAATAAGTTCCAGTCCAACCCTCTCCCATTCCCTTTATGATCAAAACAAGCAATAAAGGGTTGCAACTTCTAAGATTTAAAAACAAAAACCAAAAACAAAACAAAAAAAACCCTTTTTTAGATAGAATCAGTGTTGGGTAGATACAGATCATCATGAATGGACCAACATACAGTAGCCATTTCTTGCAAAAACTAATCTTGTTCATGCAACACCTCTATTTTAATGTCAAATAGGAGCAATGTTGCTGAGCTTATCAAGCAGCATGTGAGTAGCATGGATGTCCTCTCCCCCTTCCAGGGACCAGTCCCAGTGAGTGTCCCCCTGGCCAGGGCTTGTCAGGATAAGAGTAAGGTGCCCAGATGCCTGGTGTTGGTGGCCGTGTCACAAGCAAGTGTGGTGGCGGGATGAGCACTGCTCTTCTCCCAGTAGTCATGGGGCTGCCATTCAGGACTTCTGCTTTTCCTTGTTTCCCAAAAGGGACGGCTTGATTAGGAGACTCTATTTTCTTGCCTAGAGTAAAGATTATGAATGTTATGTTTTCCTGAAAGCAAACAGTGCTTTTCTTTCTTTTCCCCAGTGGATGCTGTTTCTTCTACATGCAATAACCCAAGTGTCTTGGGGTTTACACTTGAGCATCTGAATGAGGAAACCATTAATAAGACAGTTAGTCCCTGGCTAAGAGCCAGTAAGTCCTCTTTGCTGGTTCTCACTGATGAATTTAAAAGACGTTAAGTCCTACTAACCCTGCTGGTACATGTGGCCCATGTGGTTGTCACAGACAATTGCTGATTATAGTCTTTATTTTCAATGCACGCACAATGCTGCAAAAACTATTTCAATTTAAATGAATGCTGTGGATCTGCTTCCAGGAGGTATCTGTACTGGCTTGGTCCAAAATTTCCAGTTCATTTTGGCCTCTCTAAGAAACAGCTATCCATCTAAATGCAAGACGGTTATGATGGTACTAATTTACTTTTCTCATCTGCATTGATATAAATACAACATCTTTTGCATGTGCTGCACTGTTTTTTACAAATGAGAGCAGGAGGCTTTGGCAGTCAGGAAAGGTCTGGTCCAAGACAGAGAATGGAATATTTGTCTTCACTCTTTCTCAAGACTGCCCTGACTCTGGTACCAGTGCTGTATCCTGCACATTTCTGACTAGCCAGGGACCCCCTCATCAGAACTTACCACATATGTTTATTTGCACTAAGGCCAAAGCAGTCATATAAAAAGCTTCCATCTCATTCATAACAAGTTTTTCAATGAAAACCTCAATTTGTAAAAGAGGAAAAAAAGTCACACCTGGCTTAATTCATCAGTCCAGAAACAATGCTGAAACTTAATTCCTTAAATGGGTTCTTGGTTTCATGACTGGCATGACTAATAGCTGGGATTTGAATAAAAAATTTTGTTTGCAACCCCCATGCCTTGATAAACCTGTGTGACACACAGTCTAGTCTAAAAACATGCCTTTCCTGGGTGGCCATTGGATTATGGACTTCTGTAATTGGACAAAAACTGTGCAGTTATAGTTATCTGATTCCTTTCAGCTTTGTATTATCCCATTTTCTCAATCCTTCCCAGTCACCATTGGATGACAAAGGGGATCTTATCAGGAAGGTTGTAGGAGTTTAATTTTTACCTTCTGCTTGTTTGGGGTGGATTTCACTCTTTGTACTTGGTGCAAGTAAATCCTCCAGATCTTGCATCATGGAATTATTGTTGATTTTGTTGTTTCTCTTGTTTTTATCCTCTTCACGTTGCTGCATCAATGAAAATCATTGGGTTTAGTTTGAAACTGAAGATCTAATCTGTGAAGTGGTGGCCTGATGTCATGCTTGGCCTGGCTATCTGGTTTTGTTGTTAGGAAAGTAATGTATTTGCCAAGTTCAAAGTGTTGCTGAACCTTGGTCCAGTGACCTAGGGTTAAAACCTTTTTATGGAAAGAAAGTACACCCCAGGCAGGACCAAGAACCTTATAAGAGATGGCTCTGCTCCTGTTAGGGCAAAGCACTTTCTGATAATGTGGTTTATGTCTACCAGACCTGTGGATTTCTGCAGCTGTCCATTTGTCCCCATGGGAGTTTTGTTTTGTTTCAAATTTGCATTTTAGGGGGTATGTAGGAGTACCAGTGATTAAAAAACAAAAACAAAAACAAAAAACAGTGGATGAGGAGGAAGGGAGGAAGGCACAACAGCATGGTGATGAAGAGTAGTATAAGGCTATCTTTGTTGTTTGTTTGTTTGTGTGTGTGTATTTAGGTCTTAAAAAGATTCCCATCTGGATGACAGAGAGAGAGGAATAACAGGGAGCTGTTAGGAAGCATAGGCTTCCCTCTCTTATGCAAAGAGAAAACCCAGATGGATGCTACTCCAGCTCCACCCCTCGTCCCAAGAGTTCGATCCCCAATGGAAGGTATTGCATGCTGGAGCCATGGTGTCCAAAGTGACTCATGGCCTAGTTACAGCTGAGAGGTTCCAACCCACAGGGAGGTCTCTGTCCCCTTGGACAAACCTGGCAGACATTTGGACAACCACAGCAAATCTTGTTGAGCTCAGTGGGTTGTCATACAAGGGTCTCTGGCAGGGTCCAGCAACTCTGGGGGAAACTGCTACTGCCAGACCAGCACAGCCCTGATAGCAGCTTTGATCATAGCTCTGCTGTTTCTCATTGAGGCTAATTATCTGAGCAGAGCTAGCTCCACTTCTGCAGATGTTCTGCTTCCAGACCTAATTCATGTTAGTTCAGGCATCTTTGCATCATAGTCCTCTGCATGTTGCAATCTCCCTCAATTCTGGGTAACACAAGGTCCAAATCCTACCCTGCAAATTCTAGTCACTTCATCTGTCTACATCTTGGTTTTCCCATCTATATAACAAAGACAGATACCAGCCTCCTTTGTAAAGTGCTTTGATAATTACTGGTATGAAACATTATTGCCATGTTGTTATTTAGGGCTCTTTGCTCTTCAGCTTGTATGAAATCAGGCTGCTGTTTTGATAGACTTATCATTGTCCCTGGGAAATCTCAGGCTCCAAAACATTACTTGAACTTTGAGGTAGCTTATTTTTGTAGGTGGAAAGTGCAGTTTACGGGAACACTCATTATAGTTTTGATGTATAAAATAGTCTATTGTGGGATGTGACCACCCTTTGCCGTTAGCCATTAAATGTTATCAGAGTGGAATGAACAACCATTAAATGCATCCTCCCCTTGTGTCACTAATGTGGTCTGAATGAAAAGCAATTTAAAAGCATATGTGTACATCAAACTTGACGTACATGGTATTTCAAACATGGCTTTGCAGGGCAAGTACTTACCATTTGCATTTTCTTTTTCAGCTCTGCGTTGGCGCGTTGGTATGCTTCAGACACAGCATTTAGGTAATAGATAGCAAGGCTACAAAAACAAATATGTTGCTGTAGTGTTAGGATTGGGGAGAGAGAAAGTTTCATAGAGAGGAAGCATAAAATTCATGGAGGTGCTACCTTCCTGAGAGCACCAAGTGAAGCCTAAAAATCCAAACTGACTTCCTTTAGGACCCATTGCAACCCATATAGTGGGCCTATGTGCACCCAAATATCCCAGGGAGGACTACCTATGGGACCTAATTAGACTTGATTCCTGAGCCTGGACTACACTGCCACTTACAGAATCACAGAATGGTTTGGGTTGGAAGGGACCTTGAAGATCACTTAGTTCCAACCCCCCTGCTATGGGCAGGGACACCTTCCACTAGACCAGGTTGCTCAAAGCCCAATCCAACCTGGCCTTGAACACTTCCAGAGATGGGACATCCGCTGCTTCTCTGGGCAACCTGTTCCAGTGCTTCACCACCATCAGTAAAATTTTCTTTCTTATATCTAGTCTAAATCTCCTCACTTTTAATTTAAAATCATTACCCCTTGTCCTCTCACTACACTCCCTGATACAGTCTCCCTCTCCAGCTTTCTTGTAGGCCCCTTTTAAGTACTAGAATCCTGCTATAAGGTCCCCCAGAGCATTCTTTTCTCCAGGCTGAGCAACCCCAACTCTCTCAGCCTGTCTTCATAGGAGAGGTGCTCCAGCCCTCTGATCAATCATCCTTGTGGTCCTCCTCTGGACTTGCTCCAGCAGGTCCATGTCCCTCTTATGCTGGGGGCTCCAGAGCTGAATTCAGTATTCCATGTGGGATCTCACAAGAGTAGAGTGGTAGAATCACCTCCCTCAACCTGCTGGTCGCACTTCTTTGGATGCAGCCCAGGATATGGTTGGCTTTGAGGGCTTCTGCCCATTGCCAGCTCATATTGAACTTCTTATCAACCCAACACCCCCTAGTCACTGTACCTTAGGGCTGCTCTCAGTCCATTCTCCACTCAGCCTGTATTTGTGCTTAGGATTGCCCTGGCCCTGGTGCAGGACCTTGTGCTTGGCCTCATTGAACTTCATGAGGTTCGCACAGGCCCACCTCTCAAGCCTGTCCAGGTCCCTCTGGATAGCATCCCTTCCCTCCGGCATGTCAACTGTACCACACACCTTGGTGTCATCAGTAAACTTGCTGAGGGTGCGCTCAATCCTACTGTCCGTGTTACCAACAAAGATGTTAAATATTTCCAGTCCCTGTACAGACCCCTGAGAGACACTACTCATCACTGGTCTCCACCTGGATGTAGTTGTTGACTGCAGCTCTTTGCGTGCGACCATTCAACTAATTCCTTATCCACTGAGTGGTCCGTCTCTCAAATCCATGTGTCTCCAACTTAGAAACAAGGATGTTGTGCAGGCCAGTGTCAAATTCACTTGGTGGGGATAAGGGCTCAAGTTCACCATTTAAGTTTTACTTACTTCTTCATATATACTTTTCTCACTGGCTGTCTCCAAGCTACCTTTAGAGATTCAAGGCTTAGGAAAAACTCATGCTGCCTTGTGGCAAAGTCAGTTAAGGTGGGCTGAACCAGTCTAACAGCTCAGCTCTGCTTAAATAAAAGAAAAACGGCCTGCCTGCCTCTGCCTTGTCTGTCTTCCTCTACACCAGCGATGGCCCTTAGGTCCTTTCTTGATGGTGAGCTCATTCAGCTTGTTCTCTGGAGGAAAATCAATACAGCTGATAAAACATGTGGCTTTCTGCTATGTGTTACAGGAGACAAAACAGATTAGTCAAGGAGCTTAGAAAAACAAATAGGAAACCAGGAAAACCATGACAGAGCAAAGACCTGAACCGTCTCCTGAAAGGTGCATTGCTCAACTCACAGTCCACCAGTTGCAAGTGAGCAGAGATGGAAACAGAGGACAAGCAGGAACCAAGTGGGAGCAGAGCCACTGGCTTTTGTTTTGATTTCTTCTTCTGCAAAAAGGACATGCCAAAGCAAAGGGAGAAACCAGGCAAGCTTGAGGGCACTGAAAGGCAAGTGGGTTCTGAGAGGGCATGCTGGCAGCCGGTCTTTGGTGTGCAGAGAGGGGCATGCTTCAGAACAAGCCCAAGTGTCTGGGGCTGTCTCACTACCACCTGATAATGTTTAGGTTGTCAAAATGTCTCCTCCTGCTTTTGTAGAGAGCTTTTATTCTCCTTAATTATAAACATCATCTGCTTAGTGACTCTGGACCATTCCTGGGAAAAGCATAATCCATTTAGTTCACTGCTATTGTGCTTTGTTTTGTTTAAAAAAAAAATCTAATATTAAAAAAAAAAAAAGAGAAAAGGGCAGACAAAAAAAGAACAACAAAAACTTTTGTCAAAAAAAAGTAGTTTCCTGACAGTTCACAAACACAACATATGGCTCTGGCCCAAGCTCAGCATCGTCAAATGAGGCTAGAGGATTTTAGTACAGTGTTTGACTCTAACCACAACAAGGCACCATTTACAGTCATACTGGTTTCCAGGTGAGAGATTGGAAGGGGATACTCTGGTTGGCCTTTCTGGAGACTTTTTTCAGGGGTCTGTCTGGAGGAAATACATTTATTTCCTTTTGCCTAGAATTAAACTAAAACTCAGTCTTGGTGATCTTGGTGATTTAGGCTCTTTGTCCCAACAAAGCCTTATAGAGTTTTTATTTTTGTTCTTCTGTAAGGATGTGATTTTTTTTCTTCTACACTATGAAACTGACTGCTTAGGAAATATAACACCACCATAATCCTTTGAGGCTACTTGTACCATAGCAGAAGCAGAAGACTTTAGAGAGAAGGCAAGAAATCAGGGTCTTGCATGTGTCTTATAGTCCAGAGAAAATGGTGAAAGAGATATAAACCTAAGTTTCCGTCTCTCTGTATATTGCCTCTCTTCTAGCCAGGGGTGTATGGCTTTTGTAGGTGGACAAAGATCGTGCATTAAATGGGATTCTCTCAACTGAAAAGTTTCCAAGATGAGAAAAATCCTTAGAAAAAGTACTTGTATGGTGGCTATAATTCTGTCTGGAACTTTCTCAAGAAAAGTTTACATGCACATGGTAAGCAGTACTTACACCATGCATCTGATGCTGTAAGGACATGCAGGAGCTACTGGCAGCAGGCTGTAGGTCTGATTTATCTGGGCACAGTGGAAGCATCAGCTTTTTATTTATTTAATTTTTAAATGGCTGTGACCCTCTCAGTAGCCGCACAACTGGAAGTCACCAATAGCTAATATCCCCAAAAGCTGCACAGACAGTGTATCTGGGTGGGAAAAAAAAGGTTGTTTTAGGTAATGTGGACACAGAGTGGTATCTCTCTTTTTGCACAGGGAATAAGGGCAGAGACCAAATGGTGTTTTAAGGAGAGATGGATCCGTGGAAGACTGTGGTGTGGGAGCGAGGAGCAGCCCTCCTCCTGGAAAAGGGATGATGAAAGGAATGTCTTCAGCAGGTAAATGGGATTCATGCTGTTCGCTATCCCAGCTGTCAGTGGAGTAAAGGGCAGGAGATTGTCACTGACCAAAATGTTATTTTCAACATTCTACCACTCTCATGCCACCTTTTTGGAGGGTTTGCATCAAAGCCACAAAAACTGATTTGCAGCTCTTGTAAAGGTTATTCATTTGGGCTGGATTAGTTTTGCAGTTATATCTGCACTTCATATCAGCAGTAGCATCTGTGAAGCCTACAGGACTAGAGCTAATAATTCAATAATATGCTTGGCTGTACTGGGGATGTGACATGAGACTGTCTTCTGCGTGCATCAGATCTGATTTTTCCAAGTATTCTTTTGTCTGCACCAGTTACAGTAACTGATCATTTTTATTTAGGTTAACATGAGTAAGGAGTTTGAGGCAAGTAGAGGGATGCTGGTTGATTTTCAGTTTAATTGGGATTTTTCTCAGGCTGTTCCTATAAGAAATTCCATAACACATAAACTTGTATTTGATTTAATTCAATAGTATTATCTTCAATGTAACCTAGTAAAAACAAAGGATCACAGTGCCCAAGAGAAGTGGACCAGATCAGAGGCCCATCTCCAACGTGCACATACGCCAAAGGAAGTGTAAGAGAGGCAAGCCTGTGTAATATGCTCCCTGACCCTCTCCCCATCTCCATCTGTTTAGCCTAGCATGTTCAAAGCTGTCTGTAAACTTTGGCCACGGCTTTCCCACTCATTTTGATAGCCCTGAAACCTCAAGAGTAATGCCAAAAATCTCTTTTAAAAATACAAGTAAATGAGAACTGCCCTGGTCAGGCTGCTGAAAGAACTAAGGATCAAGCATGGTTTCAGATGTGGCTTCAAAGCTGAAATGATCTGATGCTACTGAAGCAAATTTCAGATATATTACTTGGAAGAAAAAAGAAAAAAAAAAACATTTTTGGAACATGTAATTTTTGAATGCCATGTCTTGGCAGTGCTGTAAATACCACCAGCTGTGACAGAAATTGCTTCTCCACAAGGTACCAAGCTGAGACTGTCCATTTAGTTCCTATGAGCTACTGAAAATTTTAGAGATGGAAGCTGTGACAACCACGAGGTCTATGTCAGCAATGTGTTTCATCTACATGGTTGTGTTTAATTGGGTTAGGAAATTAATTTTTGGGAAATTGGGTCGGGCAAGGGTTGGGGGGGGCGGAAGGGAGGGATGCAACAAGGAGTGTGTCTGCTTTCATCCAGGCCATTATCTCAGCAGATGTACCTTGCTAAAATTACAGCAATTTTTTCAACCTCTTTCCATCCCTGCAAGATTGGGCATGTAACATTGCAAGGAAAACTTACACCATGAGTAGAATTGCAGGAATGATCAGTCCTGGGTTTGCCACGTAGCTGAAGATCTTGGCAATAAAAAGTGGGAAATCAAGCTCAATCGTCTCTTG
Organism: Cygnus atratus; assembly: GCF_013377495.2. Lineage (NCBI taxonomy): Eukaryota > Metazoa > Chordata > Aves > Anseriformes > Anatidae > Cygnus > Cygnus atratus. Next base: position 65,985,845 of record NC_066363.1, on the reverse strand, counting down.
AATGACTTCATACATCCTTTTCTTTCCACTGGAAAGAGAAATAGTCAGTTAAGGAGTGTACAGAACTCCTGGAGGGATACAGAAGCTCTCAACTTAATGATGATAAGTAGCATGTTTCCTCTCTGCCAGTGAACATGATCTTGCTGTTGGCCAGCAAGGATTTTGAAGTAAAAATTCTACTGAAATTACTTCATTTCAAATTTTATTTTAGTCCACTCCCCTCTCTCCCTCCTTTAGTTATACAAATAATCTCTGTTAAACCAACTTGCTCCAAAAGATAGTAAGTTTATTTCAATGTGCAGATCCTTTACGAATTCTGCCTATTTACCATCCTGAAATGTATAAAAACCTACAGATTGCAGTAACTATACATTTCTGATCAATTTCTTATTAAATGCAGCCTTCTCATGGTAGAAGTAATTTTCCATATGCAAATCCCAGCTTTCTGAAATAATGAATCAACTTGAAGAGCAGTTAAGTAAGGACAAAAATAGCAAGGTGTGATTATCGCTTAATAGGAAACTCAGTGAAAGAGTCATTTCAAATTGGATTGGTAAAACAGATGAGAGTGTTCTGTGTGAAAGTAGCACAAATCTGTAAAAATTGGTTGTTGGGCTGGATTGCATAATTGACCTTCTCTCCCCACTATCTATGAATTCAGCCCCATGAGTGCTATTCCTCATCTTTAAGCTTGCTTCCTTGTGAGATCTTGCAGTCCCTTCAGATTCTGCTCAGGAAGGCATTGGATTCCTTCCTTATAACAAAAGTCAATAAAGTCCAAGTGGCTAAGTGGGACTCCAACTTCATTGGCTGCCTTAAACCTAGGAGAGTTAAGTTTTCAGTCAAGTTATGGGTGGAAAGTTATGCTGAGGGGAGTGAACCAGGCTGAGTAGATTTTGAAGGTGTGATTGGGAATTAAAATAGTGCTCTCATTTCAGGTTAGTCATATCTAAAGGATAGCATGCAGGCAACAAGTTTCCTGACAGATCTTCGGATATTGCCTGTTGACACCTATCCTTGTTACAGAACAGACGGAATTCTGGTCTATAGCCTTCTCCCCAAGTCTTTTAGCTTTCTGATGTTGTTCTCAATCAGCAGAACAATTTGTTCCAATCTGGTTCTTTGCTGTGTCAGACTCAGTGGGCCTAGGAAATGGTGTTACTCAATCAGATCAGACATTATTGGCATGTTAATCCAGTCTACTGAATGCTCTGAACAGTGCTAATTTAGGAGAGAAGGGGAGGAAAAAGAAGGCTTTTTTTTTTTTAAAGCAACAACTCCTCAGGCTCAGACCTATCCATTTCCTGCTATTTTCCATCAAAAATTCAACACAGTTCATGCTGTGGGATTTCTTGTCTCTATGGAAGGTCTTGGGAGGCTTTAGACCCTAGTTTTGCTACCATAATGTTGATGAGAGCCTTAGGGCTGCTCCTGTTGCTTTTTTCCTGGGGGCTGCACCTCGCTGTCCCACCCCTGCTGTCCTCTGATGCTTCTCCATCACTGTGTGTTGGGGAAAGCACCATCAATCAGGTAGCAGAGGAGGGAGCAAAAAAGCTGGGTTTGCAGAGCCTTCCAGAGAAAAGCAGACATGCTCAGAGGAGACCCAGCACCCCTGGCAGACTGGGTGGGTCCCGTGGCTTCACATCACTAGGCATTTAACAAGGAAGGAAATGGAGGTATTATACCATCTTTGCTGGAGACCAGGTCTTCGAACTTCATGAAATTAATCCTTTGTAGCAGAGCAAAAACCTTGCATTATTGGTGTTTTGCTAGTACCTGAATGGTCCACAGTCAAAGGAAGGAGGCAAGGACATGATGGTGTAGGCCACAGGCAGGAGGCTGAGGAACAGGATTAACAGTAAAAGTCCCATGTAAAAGTTGTTAGACTTGGATGCTTTGAATACTCGTTCATGAGGGACATTGCTACTCATAACAGCCCAACATTGAAAATACATGGAGGTTAATAAGCGCAGCACATTTATACCCACGAGCCCTGGTGCATAAAAGGATCCATCCTGAAAAGGAAAGGAGAGGAAAAGATGTTTTTTTTTTTTTTTTTTTTTTTTTTGACAGACTGGAAGGGTTTTTATTTTCAAAAGAAGAAAAAATGTTGCTAATGTTGTGGAAAGCTTACCCACAACTGAAGTCCGAGTGGAAAGGCTTGTGCTATCTATCTAGTGTTTCTGAAGGAGAAGTTGCCTGCATCCATGTTAATGTACAGTGACCATATATAGAGGACCAGACAGATCTCAGACCTCAGTGGTTGCAAGGAAAGACTTGCAGTTTGTGACAAAAATTGTTTGGGGATAGCTTGGAATATGTCAAGCAGAAGAACCCAGCAGGGAGAGACATTCTTGAGTCTGCAGAGATGTTGTAGTAGAGGATCATCAAATCCTGGAAAAAGAAACCTTGCTCCCAGAGGAGGTGTGGGATTTTGTGTGGTTGCCTGTTGACTCTCATTCTGTCATACGAGCAGCTTTTGTTTGCCCTCCCTTGGGCAATTTTGGGATGTACTCTCTTGCCTGACATGTTCAGCTGACTCCAGGGCCAGCCTTGTGCTCACAAGTAAGCTCACAGCACCTTGCTCCCAAACCTCTTCTGATCTCTTCCCCCAGCACGTGAGCCATCTTGAAAGGATGAAGTACATTTTTGTGAAAAAATGATTTTATAAAAGTGAGACTAGGGCCAGGTTTGCAAGACTGTTCTCTGTTTCAGTTGATAGTTCTTTGACAACTAAGCTGGCATTTTTAATTTTCTACTTTTGTATGCAAGAACAGAAAGTCAAACAATCAGAGAAACCAAAACCCAAAGGCTATTCTAGCTGGCTTGGAAGTCTTCTGACTACACTGTAGGTCTTTTTTTCAATAATGCAAAAACAAAGAAGGGAAATATCTTACCAAATCATTCCTTGGTTGAAGACCAAACCCAAAACATTGCCGCTGATGTCAAACTCTGCATAGGAGGGCTGCATGGGAAGAGAAAGAGTTTGTTTTTGCTAGGGGTACCTGCTATTGCTTGCTGTTGCTGCTAGGTATAAGGATACTTATTTAAATTTGATATAGAGTGATTTCTGGGAGGGCTCCCACTGTGTGTGCACTGCTTGAATAACCAGGAGCTGGGCTGTGGGCTGCCTCTCTCTTGGCTTGCTTAAAATTGGACAAATGTATGGAGGTGCTTAGAGTTGCACAGTGTTTATATGTTCTCTCAGCTAGCAAAGTCAATTGTGAACAAAGGAGCCATGGCACAGGACTCGACTTTATACTCCAGCTGGTGTATCTGGCTGCTGATTTGCAGTTTTATTCTGGTAAAATATTGAATGTTAAAACAGTCATAATGATGATCTGGAGGGCAAATGCTACACCAGATATATCCATGTCCCTAGGTCTTGCAGCAGCAGGCTGCTGCAGAACAGAAGTGGAGAGCCTAGGGGAGAGGAATGTGAAGGAATATATTACCTGGTCAGTAAGAAGTGGCATTTTGCCCTGTTCTAGATAATAGTTAAAATATTGTTTTCTGTGGACCAGCCCTTCTAATGTGGGTGCTAAAGGTGGTAAGTCCAGAACAGGCAGGTCTAATCTATTGACAGTATTTGTCACTTTATAAGTTATTATTCTGGTAGATTTGCCTATGATGACACTACTGTTCTATGAGTATATGCTTTTGTGCATAAAAACTCAGGTCCAATTTAGCAGCTTATACTATGTAAAGCTTTTTCTGTTTTCTTGAAAAAATATTTTTTATTTCAATACAGAACACAATTCTGAAAAATGATGGGTGATGCCCTCATATGTTTGAAATATCCTGTGTGGTATGTCTGCTTTTGACCCAATTTGATATCTGATTCTGTCTGAATCCATCTGTTTTTGTCACTTAAATGAAAAAATGAACCTTTTTTTCACAGTTTCGCTCTGTATTTGTGCAGCTCCAGTGCTGGCCACTTTGTAATGTTACCTTTATGAATACCAAAGAGTTCAGCACTCCTGTGTGTTATGCATACATGAGAAGGGAAAGAAGAGCTCTTTACTCCACCGCAGCAAAAGTAACACCAACCTCCAGAATAGATCAGAAGACTGTGCTATGAGTAAAGCATCCTACTGCCTGCAGGGCAGGCAGTGAACAAGAAGGGCTTTGAGAAGAGATGAGTGTAGAAGGGCCCAAAGGTTTGAGGTTATAACAACTGAATGAACATCAGGTCAGTTTTTTTCAACTCAACTTCATCTTTTAAATTCCTGAGGTGGGAAAGATAACTGTGTTTTTGTAGGGTACTTTCTGGGGTGAAACTGATTGATCCAGAGTAGTGATGCAGAGACTGCCTTCACAGCTTAAATTATCAAACAAGACCAGAAAATGGGTGGAATTCATTCAAAATCAATCTGTGTCATATTTGAACAAATGGCCCTGTATTACCTCTAGCTTCTCAGCTACAAGACATTGACTTACAAATCCAGCCTCTAGGTCCCAGCACCAACAGTAATTCACAAATCTGACAAAGCAAGCTCGGATAAAATCTCCCACCAGGATGGTTACATAGGTCACCAGGATATCAGACACTGTGAGCCTTACAAACTCCTGCAATTTAAAGCACAAACAAAATATTTAGCTCCTATAATTTCAGTAGCTCATTCAGGGAGTGCATTTTATTTATTAATCTATCTCCCTCTATATGACAGTAACCTTCAGCACTGCATGCTGTGAGTAATCTCCCTACCTGTTTTCAGCCACTTGGCAGTGCCAAAACTTCACTTTTGTGCTTGGGAATAACAAACTCCCTTACAGCTATTAGCCCTGATAGCTGTTATTAGTATTATTGACTGCACTATATGTTGTGGCAACACATAAAATGGAAGCAGAATGCTAACGCTGCAATAAAGCTGTAAAACATGCAGACAAAGAAGGTGATTTTGACGGCGCTGTCACAGAAATCTGTGCTACTGTGGTTTACATTTGTGAGCTGTTCTTGCAGGTATTTCACTCTTCTGAAGAACTACAAAACTTTGGTGCGTGATGAAAGCTGCCCAAAGCAAGAGAGTTGAAGGGTAGGTTTGTGGGGCGAAAGTTGTGGTGCTGAGGACTTAAAGGCCACCTTCCATGCATCTCAGGGTGGGTTATCTTCATCTAGCTCTGCCCTCATCCCCTGGCCTCATGGTGCATTAGTGGTTGGGATGTGTCAGGAATTCCCTTGGGAACACATCCTCTGGGTCAGGCTTCATCTGTGTGCTCCAAAACCTCTCTGCAATGCAAATCAAGTGCGACAACAAGTGGAGAAGACAGGTTTGCTTCGAAGGTGCTGTCACGATCTGAACCAAGGTATGATGTAGGCATGACCATAGGCTACCTGGACTTTTTTACTCTTTTGAAGAAAGTGTTGGAGGTCTGTGTGTGTTGGGGGTTTCACGGCCATAGCTTGAGAACAGTGGTGAAGGATTTATATTGCCTTGGTACTGCTATGTGAGAGCTGGGAAAGGAGATGTCTTTTGCAAAGAAAACTTAAATCCTGGAAATGCTAAAAACATCAACCATAAAAACAAAAACAACACCCAAATCATCCCAGAGACTTACTGCATAACAAATTTCTTACAATGCCGACAGTTGTCTCCCAGCAGGGTCCCCTGGGCATGTCTGCAGGATCAAGGGGAGGTGGGGTGTCAGCACTGCTGTTCCCCATTGATGAGTTGTGGTGGCCAAGCAGCATCCAGCGTGTGATGTTCTTCACAACATCTTCTTCAGCCAGCTGCAACAGAGAGATACCTCAGCCAAAAAATGTAAGGATATGGTGACCACAGAGGGTGCCAATGTGCCCTCTCTACCAGCTACCATCCCTAATACAAGAAACTGCTTAAAATGGATTTGAAGTGGCAGCACTGGAAAGAAGACTAGCACAGAACCTTGCTCCCTTTCCCCAGGTGTCAGGGAGCAGCCCCTCCAGATCAAAAGAAGCTTGGGGGCACCATGAGTTTTGGGGGATCAGCAGCCAGCTCCCTGCACATGGAGGAGCCAGACCTCCAGCAAGATGAGACATGGTTTGAGGGCCAGGGAGAGCAAGGAGCAGGGCTGCTGCTTTGAGGGCCAGGGAGAGCAAGGAGCAGGGCTGCTGCTAGTATGCATGGAAGAGGAGCCTCTGTGCAGTTCTCCTTCCTTGCTTTGTTCTTCATTGTCAGGGCTGAACAAATCTCCCTGATTCCTCTTACTCTTCTCAGCTTAAATAAGGGTCATTTTTTTCTATAGATCAGTTAGACATTTATCCTTTCCTGCTGTTATCTGCCTGCTGCATACTACCAGGATAATGCTAAAGTGGGGAGGGCAGGGAAAAAGGATTATAAATCACATCCTTGGGGTCTGCATTAATAGAAATTGCGAATAGTGTCAGATGGAAAAAAAAAACAAATTACCCTAATATTCTGTGATTTTAGATGATAATAATAGACAGACCTAGGAGTTCTTTCTTGAGTCCCTGACCTCTGCTCAGCAGCAGGGAGCTCTGTTCCCAAAATCCATCTCAACCTCAGTCTGGGACAGCTTGATGCTTAAAATGCTTGAGAGCACTGGGGAGGGGTGGGGGGCACTTGCTGCAAAATGTGGGATTGCCCCTGGTAGCCATGGAGATGTGCTGCACTCACCCTTGGCTCCAAAAAATGCTAGTGCACTTAGCTTTTCAACTCAGCCCTTACTTTTTCATTGACGTCATCCATCAAGGCCAACAGGAATGTGTAGAGGTTCCCCAAGAAGAGGGCAAAGATGCGTCCCAGCTGCCACTTCAGCCTGATACGCGGATGGTAATTTTCGAGTGCAGCGATGGTTTCAAACAAGGGGGGGCAAAACATGCCTAGCAAGGACATCACAATTTCAACCTGCCAAACAAGGAAAAGGCTACTGCTAACAGCAACAACAGAGACTACCTTACTGTGAGTTGTGACCAAAATTAAGTGTGCACGACGACCACTTTCAATGGGGGGCAAGCTAACAAATCTCTTTAATATCAGCAAGTCACTTTCCACTAGAGCAGGGCAGCAAAAGTGGAAGCAGCACATAATGGAGAGAAAGTTGTGTTATGTGACAGTGTGCCACCAAATTAGTTTCTGCTCCTCCCTGCTAACAGAGGCCAATTACAGTAATAAGATTTGGACCAAGGGACATGTGGAGTAGAGCAGGAGCTGCCAGCAACCTGTCAGCAACTGGCTGGAGATTCTTGAAGGTTTTATGATTAGGAGGGAGCCAAAATGAGCTCAGCTCCTTGGCTTAGTGTGCTGGCAGCACAGCAACAGGCTGCAGGGCTGGACTGCAGGGCTTGCTCCTGCAAGAGGACTTTTGTTATTATCTCAAAGGGATGAGCTCTGCAGAGTGTGTTCCCTGTCAGTCCAAGCTCATGCATATTTAGTTTCTTCAAGTCACTCATACTATTGCCTGCATCAGCTCCTCATTTATTATTTTAGTTTTAGAGGAAGCAAAAGACTTGTCTTAAAAAGTAATTAGTCAATGCTAATGTTTATTTGCCATATTTGGCACGTCCTTTTGCAATAGGCAATTATGGATGTGAATGGAAACGCATCAAGGACTCAGTGTTGCAGCCCAAGAAAATATGTCCCCATCTCATATTTATTCCTCTGTATGGGGCAAAGTATTGGGTTGCTGTGGTCAATGAGATCATTGATGTGTCAGCATTAGGTCAGGCATGGTTTGCAAACACTATCTTCTTTTTACAGCCATCTAGTGCCTGTTGGCCTGCAGAGGACTGTGTGTGGACAGCCACCGGCAGGTTCTGACTCATGGGTCTCTTGTTTTTTACTTTTGTTTCCAGAAAGAGGAACAGTACCCAGAATTGTGTATATGCAGATCTTAAGTTATTACCAGGAAAGTCTCAGTTGCGAGACTTTTTTTTTGTTTGTTTGTTTTCCCTTTGGGAAAAGTTGACTAAATAAATCAAAGCATTTTGTGAGCTGTTTTGCTGATGTTTTCTGAGGGAATTATGAAAATGCATAAGTTTGAATTTGATTTGCCTTTGATATTTAGATACATGGTAATGGAGTATACATTGAAATTAAGCCTTCCAATAGATAGAAACAATTTTGTGTGAGCGTGGGGAGAGCTTCGAGTTTGAACAGTTCATTCCAAAATAAGACAAATATTTTTGACAACTGACATTTTTCTACTGATTGTGAAATCTTATTCCCATTACTCAGAAGGAATGAAAAATAGTTTTACTTCAGTACATGAAGTAAAAAACATGAGTTTAACTTCATGTCTTTTAATGGACATTTTCAACACTCAGCTTTCTAGTACAACATAACATTTGAGCATTAATATATAACTTGAGGTTGATGCTTTAAAAAATGGTGATGTAAGTACTGAAGGCCCATTGACTCTTAATGCAATTTATCGTGAGAGCATTTTCCCCTGCCTACAGGAGCTGTTAATTTGCCCTGAAAACTCTCAGTGAGACCAGTGTGATTCCTGGCTAACACAAGTACAAAGTTACAGAGGGACTTTTGGACCATGGTGGGGAATCCCTCTGCTTTGGATGCCATCTTCAAGCTGTGGCAATGATTATGCTAATGTACAAGGAAAGTTATTACATCAGAAAACTGGAAGGAAAGTTTCCATACCTCATTTCTTTCATACCACCCAACATTTTGCATTTTGGAAAATGTCTGGGAGCGTTTCACCACAAAGTAAATGAGGTAGCCGCTCCCACACAAGCAGCATATGATGAGGACATTGGCCAGGACCCGCAGGAACCTCCTCAGGTGGATGTTCTCATCTTTGTTGCTTTCTTGCTCATCCACGATAGATTCCTGAAAAAGCAGAGATACTCACAGAATTGGAGCAAGTAAGTTGTAGCACTGAGCCTAAGGCAACATCGGATAGTTTTTTACGTTATAAAATGTAATTCTGAGCTATGATGGCTATATTGAACATGGTACTTTGCGTTAAGCTCAAACAAAACTCCATGAAGGCATCTCATTTTGCCTGGAAGGCACAAAGTGGCAGACAGCCTGCCACATCCCACGGGAATAAGGTGGGGAATAAGGCTCTAAAATAAAACATCTCCCAGCCGAGTCTGCAGCTGGGTTGCAAGGCCTTTTGGATGTCACTGCTAGCTCCTGGACAGGTGGTTGCACACCGTCATCAGGTCACCTCTTGCAACTCATCTTCACAAAAAAGAAAACTGATCAAGGCTTTGAAATCCGCAGCTGTTAGGCTTTTCTTCACTCCATGTGTAATTTTTTCCTGTGGCTAATTCCTGCTCAGTATCCCAAGCCTTAGCTCTTTTACAGTCCAAAAATTGGTTTGTGCATTTTAGCAAAGATCCTTCTGGTTTTATCTGTGTGCAATACTGCTATTAAGTCCCCTTTCTCTGGGATTTTACGTGAAGTGTTAGCTCTGAACAAGGTTAAACTGGATGAAGTTACTTTTCAGATCGAGCAGCTACATGCTGACTGGCGGCTCTTTTATGTATTGCCTTTTCCTTACCCAATCTGGTATGAATATGTAAAAAAAAGTGTGGGGCGAGCTGTTGTTGGAAAAGTTCTTCCCTCCTTCAGCAGATGCTCAATATATTTGGCCTTGCTTTGTATGTGTTTTATAATCACAAAACTCAGTCCAATTTGTTGAGTATTTTCTTTATTTTTTATTTGTAATTTTTTAATTTTTGAAACAGTTTTTGGTTAATGGAGCTCCTAGTAGCCCAGAGGCAAGGCAGAACATTACATAGAAATTTCTGTTAACCAAAAATAGTTTTGGATTTTTTATTTTTTTTTCACAGTTTCAAATAAAACTGTTTTGCTTTTTACAAACTTTGTTAATTAAAAAAAAATAAAGCCCTTTGAAAGTAGGCTTTAAGACCAAATTTTTTGACAGAAAAATATTTTACATATTTTTTGTTAGGGGTTACCTTGAAGCTGGTGGTGATGGATGCGAACTTGTTGTCTGCAGTCTCTGGGTTGCCAATGAGGTAGTCCCAGCTTGTGAACATTTTCCAGCTGAAAATGAAGTTGTCATCATCCCCATCTGCTGTACTCTCATTGGCATTGCGTGCCATCCTGTGTAAGGGCATGCACAGTGACAAGGTCAGGCCAAGTGTTTCACAGAGCCACCACATGTCCTGTTTCACAGAGCCACTACACTTGAGTTTTGCTGGGGCAGCTGGTGGGTGAGGAAGGAAAGCAGGGTGGTCTTTCATGGGGCTTGGGTGTGACTGTCAGGGCTATACAGGCCTTGTAATAAAACCCATAATGTATAGAAAAACTAGAATAGATGATGAAAGCAGGCAAGGGATTGCTTCCACTACCTCGTGCATGATGAAAGACTATTTACAGTGTTTCTGGGCCCTAGGGTAAATGATAATGGCTACCTTTAGGTAGTTAAATTTAGTCAAAAAGCACTGGTACTGTCCAGTACAGTCATTGCAACACAACATTTTAGTGATATTTTTGGTAGCTGCACAATGTTGGAGTGAAAGAGCTTGCAGCAAATCATGCAAGGAGAGGAAAAGGATTATTCTCGTTAATCAGCACAGGAGCAGATACGGCTTCTGTTGTTTCCTCTCTGTTATTTGATCCCTGAAATCCTTGTATGAGACAACAGATGCTGCCTTTTCATGGTAAAAATACAGTAAATCCCCATGCCCCACTCCAGTCAAAGACTCAAGAGGTTCTTTTTGCTGCATAGCAATAGTCTATTTCGATAGCAATACAAATACATTGGCTTATCCTTTCTTGTAAGGGAAGGATAACCTTTGCATGGTGTGGCCTCCAGAGAGAGATAGGGAGTTTTATTTTTGGCTTTGCAGACTGTCTTCACAGTGTGACATGATAGCTGTGGGGCTCACACTGGCTTTCCACAACTTTTTTTTTTTTTTTTTTTTTTCAGTGAAAGCATGTGAAAAGGAAGCTTTGAAACCTACTGCGGGTAAAATCCTCCTGCATGTTCACAAGAAGGAGGGAACCCAGATTTGGGAACCCAGCTAGGAGACACTGGCCTTACTTACGATCTTATAACAACCATCAGACTGTAGCCAAACACACTGATCCCAACCATGAAATATGCCATTGGTAGCCTATATTTCAACCAGCCAATGGTCCGCTGGTTGTTGTAGTAGCCATAGAAGAGTGCTGAGTACTTGATGTACCCCTAGAGGAAAAGCAAACACAAACCTTTGTGTAAGCCATGTGGCTGTTCCTCTGTAGGAAAAAGGTTTCTGGTGAAAACTGAAAATTTTAAACAAGGAAAATCATCTTGGCAATTATTTTAGTGTCTCACTCTGAGCCGTTTGCTGCCTTGTCATTTTTGAAAGCCATCAGTGCACTTATCATTTTACAAGAGGGAAGAAGGGGATTGTGTCAGAAGATACTGGCTCAAAACTAAAATGCAGTTTTTGTCTATCACTGTTTCATCCTTACCAGAAAAAACTTCTTTTTGTTCTTTGTGGCTTAGCCCACCTACTTCTCTAAGTCAGTATCAAACACTCATGATAGAAATGCTGTAGTAAAGGGGCTTCCCACCATGATATGAAACTTTTTCAATCAGCTAAGATGCAGTTGATGCTTGGTACCCTGTGGATTTAGCTCCTTTTACTGGCTACTACCTGCAGAGCAAATATAACTAAAGACTAAAATCAAAGTATTCACAAAGTATTTTCACATTTCTGTGAAAAGCAGAGCTCAGACAACAACAGCTACGTTGTCTCAAGTAGACCTATTTTTTACTTGCAAACTGTGGGGCATTCAGCAAGCATGCTGTTCTCCTAACCTGATCTCTCTATTTTTCTCTTACCTCATCCAGGTTGATGTGTATCATTGTATATTGTGCCTTTCAGCTCGTAAGTTAAGTGTAGTTAATTAGTCTGCCCGTGATAGTTGAGTGAGCTCCCTTCCAATCAAGGTTTTGGAAAAAGACAAAATTGAGACATCACTTGAAAACCATATCAAAGGCTGTGCACTGGGTCTAGTTTTGGGACATCCCTGGGTGCAACATCAGCTGCACATCTGTCCTGCACAAAGCACAGTGCCACAGGTACAGCGTAGTTTTGCGTGTTTTTCTTCCGGTGCTGCAGGCTGCAACTTGGGGAAATGCAGCAAGCCTGTGGCTGGCAGACCCAGAGCACATTGGCTTGGGGTTTGGAGCATGTTATTTATAGCATGTACTGGGTAACCGCAATGAAAAAAAAGCCTTATAAAACATAAAGATTATGTTTCTGGAGGGCACTAGTGACATTTTTTTCTCAGATTGGAATCCCAAACTTTCATCTTTTTGATCCATCAAATTGTCGGGACTGAAAAATTAGTTTCTCTCTGCACATCATCCAGTATACTCTTTAAACTCCATTTGTGAAGCATGGTGTCTGGTATCCAAGTGAGATTTACTCCTTTCTGCTCCTCTAGGAATCCGTGATGTGACCTCCTTTCTGTCAAAGCATGCTTTTCCTCTGACTCCTCTCTCTTAAAATGTATTTTTCAGGCTCACAGTATTGCCTCATTGTTTTACCCTTGCTCTGAAATATGTTCCCCACTGCACCTCTCCTGTGGAGCACACTGGACATCCATTCATTTTCAAAGGACGAGCCTCTGTGAAGGGCTTTATTCAACATCGTCTGGCTGCAGAAGGCAGTTTTAAGTTGTTGCCCCATAGCTGGATATTGTTTCACAAGCTTGTCAGGTGGGCAGCTGGCATTGTTTGGCAGAGAGACTCATGGGATCAAGCTCTTGATGAAAGAAGGGTGATGTAGGTTTATTTACCAAGCCAAAGGAAGGAGACTGGCAGGTGCTGGTAGCTAGTCTTTGATATGATGGCACAGCCTCAGCAAAAAGAAAACATCTTTACTGATGTGAATATGATGTGCGTGGTTTATTTTCTACTAGAGAAAACCTACAGCTGTGGTTCAGCAACACACCTGTTTGGTTTTTGTTGTTGGTGGTTGTTGTTTTGCTTGTTTTTTAGGCAGGGAGGTGTTAATTAAAATGATGCTTCTTGTATTCTTCCATCATGCTGGTCAGATGAAGTTTTTGTTCGCTACAAACTTATTTGAAATGTTGCTAATTGACCCCTGACTCTGGTGAATTTTGGATTCTGACAAGCAGGTGAAAAGGCTGGGAGAAGGAAACATAATGGAGCAGGTTATCTTGAGTGTCATCACGCGGCACTTCCAGGACAACCAGGTGATCAGGCCCAGTCAGCATGGGTTTATGAAAGGCAGGTCCTGCTTGACAAACCTTATCTCCTTATATGACAAAGTGACGCGTTTAGTGTATGAGGGAAGGGTTGTGGATGTGGTTTACCTTGACTTCAGTAAGGCTTTTGACACTGTTTCCCACAGCATTCTCCTCAAGAACCTGGCTGCTCTTGGCTTGGACTGGCATATGCTTTGTTGGGTTAGAAACTGGCTGGGTAGTCGGGCCGAAAGAGTCGTGGTGAATGGAGTTAAATGCAGTTGGAGGCCGGTCACTAGTGGAGTCCCCCAGGGCTCAGTACTGGGGCCAGTTCTGTTTAATATCTTTATTGATGATCTGGATGAGGGGATCGAGTGCACCCTCAGTAAGTTTGCAGACGACACCAAGTTAGGTACGCGTGTCGATCTGCTTGAGGGTAGGAAGGCTCTGTAGGATGACCTGGATAGGCTGGACCGATGGGCTGAGGCCAACTGTATGAAGTTCAACAAGGCCAAGTGCCGGGTCCTGCCCCTGGGGCACAACAAACCCAAGCAGCACTACAGGCTGGGAGATGAGTGGTTGGAAAGCTGCCTGGTAGGGAAGGACCTGGGAGTATTGGTTGATCGTCGGCTGAATATGAGCCAGCAGTGTGCTTAGGTGGCCAAGAAGGCCAACAGCATCCTGGCTTGTATAAGAAACAGTGTGGCCAGCAGGACTAGGGAAGTGATTGTCCCCCTGTACTCGGCTCTGGTGAGGCCGCACCTTGAGTACTGTGTTCAGTTTTGGGCCCCTCGCTACAAGAAGGACATCAAGGTGCTCGAGAGAGTCCAGAGAAGGGCGACGAGGCTGGTGTGGGGTCTGGAGAACAAGTCTTATGTGGAGCGGCTGAGGGAACTGGGATTGTTCAGCCTGGAGAAGAGGAGGCTCAGGGGAGACCTTGTCGCTCTCTATAGGTACCTTAAAGGAGGCTGTAGCGAGGTGGGGATTGGTCTATTCTCCCACATGCCTGGTGACAGGACGAGGGGGAATGGGCTAAAGTTGCGCCAGGGGAGGTTTAGGTTGGATATTAGGAAGAACTTCTTTACCGAAAGGGTTGTTAGGCATTGGAATGGTCTGCCCAGGGAAGTGGTTGAGTCGCCATCCCTGGAGGTCTTTAAGAGACGTTTAGATGTAGCATTTAGTGATATGATTTAGTGGAGGTCTTGTTAGTGTTAGGTCAGAGGTTGGACTAGGTGATCTTGGAGGTCTCTTCCAACCTAGATGATTCTGTGATTCTGTGATTCTGTGATAATGGGTTCCTCATCAGAAAATGGGTGGTGAACACAACTCTGTCCCTGTCAGCTTTCTTGATGCATCAGTACTTGAAGCTTTGTTAATAAACTAGTTTAAATTGTCTGGTTTACATTAGCTTGTTAATTTGTTTGTTTTAACAAATGAAGTTGTGATGGTTTTTATTACAGAAGGACTGGGTCCCATACATGCAATGTGTGGGCCAGCACCAACAAGCATTTCATAATTGTTTCTATAAGCAGCAGCTTTGAAACTCGGATTCCAAGATATTGCCTGCAGCAGCATCCCTTCATGCCTGGCCCATGGGGATGGTAGGGGTGAGAGGATAATTCTCTTCCCAAGGCTGTGAGCAAACTCTGTGGTATGGGAAGATGTTCCCTGTCTACCAACCAGGAGTGCTGCTTGCATTTCCTTTCTGGCTTGCTGGGTTGGAGCAGATCTTGTTTTTCTTCTTCGTTGTGGTTGCCTTTTCAGTTGAAAGTCAAATGGCTCTTGTTCGTACTAAAGACTTTGGTTTTTCAGGATAAAATTCTACATTTATGAAAGTGAGTTGATACAGATGCAATATTTGTTCTATGCAAGCTAAAGATAAAGCAGAAATGTGTTCTTTGGGCACTTTTTCCTTGGAAAAAAGATTTTTTTTTTTGCCTGATTTCACAGGGCAACTCTGTGAAAGTGGTGTAAGTAAGTTGCACCAAGCTCACGACTGGGCAATTTACATTGTCACTGGCTTCTATTAATGCTCATGCAAAAATGTAACATCAACTCTGGTGTCTCATTAGTAAAATTTTTGTGTAGATAAAAGGGCATGGGGTTCCTAAATCTGCTTTGACTTCCCTCAGCATGGAGCTGTACAACTCCACTGGCCTTAGTGGATTTTATTTTGCCCCACTGCACCTCATTAACCCCAGAAAGCACATTTTTGGGTGGTGTTAGCCAGCTCTGTGTTGGGATGTGACACATCCCATTTGGACTAAAAGTGCATTTGTTTTGTTCCTGATAAAGCAAGAAATATACACGTGTGTATACAAACACATATGAGATATGCCAGGAAGCACATTTGTAGATGGAAGGATTCAAATCCATATGCATATGTCTTAATACACATATGCTATTTTGGCCAGGAATCTCTGGGGATCTGCACTATGGCATCTGCACTGTGGCACTCATGGGTGCGGGCATCTCTTCATCTTCTAGAAGAAAAAGATTCATTGTTGGTTTACCTCAGGACAAATTCATCCCTGTAGCTTCACTAACTTCTGAAGGGTTTTATCATGGATTAAACTGATCTACTAATCTCTTATGATTAACAACCCTGTACTTACCTCAAAATCCCAAAGAACAGAAAAATCCATAGCTGTTGCTTGTTCAGCCCGGGGTACAGTTTTTCTTGGCATGCTCCCATATGGCATTCCCATCAGGATCTGGTGATCATTAATAAGAGAGATGTATGTGTAGTATAACACACTGTAGTTTTTGTTTGTTTGTTTGTTGTTTTTCTTCCTTAGTGAGTTGCTTTTGGTTGATTTTTAATATGTATTTTATTTCTTAGTACCTGAACAGCAGTGTAAAATATTTAGAATTAATTTTGCTAATGAATTAGATCCCTCCATGAACAGCTCCAGTTTAAATGTCCTTGGTTTAGCAAGAGGTTTCTTTGTCTGAATTTCATGGGTCTAATGCAATAAAGGGATTAGTTTTATCTATTTATTCAGGACTCTTCCTTTGAGAGAAGTCAAGAGCACTGGGTTAAGCTTGCAGTAGATTCTGTATTATACAGTCTTGAATTGAAAAATGGTCTCAAGGTGAGGTGAAAGGCAGTTAAGTGTGGGCAAGAAGCATATGACAAAATGACATAAAGAATAGTTTTCATAGCACAGCCTCTCCTGATGACACCATGCATAGCACTCCTTGCAGCAAGTCCCACAGCTATTGAAGTCCACACAGAGAATGTCAAGGGCTATGGAGAGTTAATAACATATTTACCAGCAGACTCTGGTGTCCATACCAAAATATGTCAGCATTCCTAGCCTAGAAAGGTCCTAGCATATCATCTACCATTTATTTTTAGGGCTATCTCATTAATTTCAAAATCATTTGTGACTAAATGTTTATTGCCTAGCTACTCTCCATATTGTAACAGCTCAGTAGCAATGAGTAACATTAGGCATACATTAAAAACAAATTATATAAAGCTTCTTAGTCCTCTACCATACACATAGTTCGCAAAAACAAACCAAACCAAACCAAACCAAAAAAAAACCCACACAAACCACATTTGTATTTTTCAGTGCTAATGGCTACATCTCTTCATTCTGGGAGGAAACAGAGCTTTTGCTTTTGGTAGTGTGAACAACCCCATCAAGGAGAACAAAAGCATGGTCCTCAGGAGAGACTCTATGCTGCATTTTTGCTCCATAAAAATCTGTGTTGAACAGAACAGATGCCACTGTCTGTGTATTACACAGACTTTAAAGACTGTACAGAGTAATTTAGCCATAGGTTTAATGGCTACATTAAAAAATTCTTCAATAAATGACCATATAAAGTTAGCTATTAAATCCTTTTCCTTCTCCAAGTACAGCGAGAAATGCAAAAACTAAAAATACAACTCATCCTTGTGAATCATCTGAACTAGAAATACAAAAAAGGGATACTTCCCAAACAAACATTATTTGGCAAAGTGCTTGGGACACCTTTTGTTACTTCTCTTGATGGTTCCTTTTCAAGAATCTCCTGTGCTCATTGATCTGAGACCATGGCCCTTGTAGGGTCCAAATGGGCTCCTGAGCCCAAGGTGGGATGTTGGCATTGGTACTATCCATCAGAAACCTTGGCAGTTTTTCCAGTGTGACCTTATCCTTGAGCCTGTGAAAGCTCATGCAATGGCATGTTTGTCAAAGCTGGACTCATCAAATCTGGTGAGGATTGCATTGCAGCTGATGGCTCTGGTCCTTCATAATTATGTAGGCAGTTATATATGAGCCTACTTCATTATCTTCACTGTGATTCATAAAATGCAGAGAGGTGAAGAAAACATTTGGAAATGTCCCATAATGTCATTGGGGTTTTCTTAATATGTTTAAGAGCACAGTTCATTTCTTATGGCACTTACGGACATGAACCTGTACCTAGGTTGTGTTTTTCACTTTAGTCAAAACAGGAAAATAGCTTCATGCTAGGTCTCTGAGTTCCTATGTGAGCTGCTGGATGGGCAGGATCTTCAGCAGCCTTTTAGGTCTACTGATTTCAATGCAACTTTTGCTCCTGTCTCAGTAACATCCTTGTAAGTTGTTCTTTGTAAGCAATCATCCCTACACATTTCATTTTTCTAAAGCACTGCCAGTTACAAATCCTTATTTGAGCCAACAGTCTCACATTCATGTTAAGCAATGGGTATGATATTACAGAGAGGATTAAGCACTTACCTCTGGAATTATAACCAGTCCAAATATTAAACCAAAAAGGACAAGATTTACACCGTACAGCCATCGCAGAAATATGAAGTAGGAAGCAACTGAGGAGCCAAAGTGACCTTAAAGCAGAAGATACTTAATGGTTAGGAGTTCGGGGGGGGGGAGGGCTAAGCTGTCTTCAGCAAGACCTAGACCCATATACCCCATAGATCTTCCCTCATATATTGCCGAAGACCCTCCCAACTGTCCCCACTGCTGGTGGAGACGCCAAAGACCGGTGTATGTGCTCCTTGTGTGTCACTGGTGCCTGGGGTGAACGGGGACCGGGGGAACTGGAGCACGGTTTGAATGAATGCAAAACTGCCTTAAAAAATGTCTCACTGCCGTCACATGGCATGGAGAAACTTCCACTTACTTTCCACTTCTTTTATCTTCATCTCCCAGGGTATGCACTGGGTTTTAAAATTGTCAAAGTCTCTCTTAAATTTCACCCATTTCTGAAACAAGACAACATGGCTGTGAGTAGAGAGGTGTGAAGCGTGAGGCTGCTTTGTCTGTAGGGCTTCCTCATGCCAAGGTTTGGCAGCACTGCTAGAAGTGGGTGTAAAGCCCTGAAGACCAAATCAAAATCTCTGGTCTAGATCTGGGTCTGATCTTTTGGACTATTTCAGAAACTACCTTCATCTCCAAAGCCCCTCATCCCCCAAGTGTTCACATTTGTTATCTGAATTTATCCCTTCCCAGGCTTTTAGAAAACTACAGTTGTCCTATGATTTTACCATGTTATAGAGGGGTGGAAAATTCAACCCTAGCTCTGGACTGAAAGAATTGATGCAGAGATAACTCTTTAAAACAAAATTTAATTTGATAAAGTTCAGAGCTTGGATCCTTCCTTATCAGACCAGCATCTAAATTCCCATTGATTGCATCAGCTCAGGTCTAGCTCTGGTTTTCACTTCTCAATATAACCTCCATGACAACATGCAACTTGGTAACCAACCTCAGTCTTAAAACACCATCAATGCCCCCCCCATCATCTCATCATTAACTGGGAGGATGATATTTTACAGGAGTCCGTAGGGCAGTCCAAGAGGCATGGCCTCTCGTGTCTTTAGGGGTACGTTGTCTCACACTTCAAGGTTTCTGGAGATCACAACCAGAAAGCTGTGCTTTTTGCTGTTCACCCAAATCCCTCCTTACTCCAGGGAAGGTGACAATGAGATTGAGGTAGGGGGAAATTTCCCTCTGCTCTTTCAATAATCATCATAGAATTTAAGCTGGCTAGTATTTTTTTGAACATGGACAGGAAGTTTTATCCTGACATCCTAGTATTCCTTCTGCCTATTATGAGTTAATAATCTACCAAAAGTATGCTGAATAAATAAACAGTTTCCATGCTTTTCTCTGCTGTCATTTCCGTACTTACTTTTGCCATCATCATCTTATACGCATACAGCTTTTTGCCTTTCCCTTTTCCTAGGGCTCCTTCAAACTTCTCAACAAAAGCTTGCGCCTCCCTAGTTGGAAAATAAACAAGCATGGATTACTGAAAAAACAAAGGGGCTCTTTAGCTTTACACCTCTTTACACTTCTTTGAACCCAGCATGACTATGATAATTTCTCTCCCCTCATGCATTGGTCAAGAAGAAAATGATATTTTCTAGCAAAACAAACTCCAAGAAGATGCAGAATTTCCTTCCAACAAACAACTCCATAGAAACAATTTCATTTAGGTTCCTTAGAAGGTAGTAATGATTGCAGTGGTCCAGGGATAACAAGAAAGGACAGAGGTACGTGATACTAGGTAGAATTTTCACCCTGGTCCTACCCCAAAGGGAAAATATGTCAGAAATAATATTGCTTTGCTCTTTTTCCTTTTATTGCAGAACTCCAGAATCTGAGGGTCACAAAATTTTATTTGTAATGATCTCAGGCTCATAGTGTACCTGTGAGACAGAAATGCTGCTTTAATGCAGTTTTCCTGTACAGAGCTACAATCAGATTTTTAGAAATACTTTGGGGTGTTCAACGCTCCTGATGCTAAGGGAAGATAGAGCAGGTATTGGTCTTCAGGGTGTAAAAGAGTAGCAGAGGCACACAGGGACTGTCCACCTTCACAGCCCTATTATGGCACCTCTGAGCAGCCATTTAGCAAAAGCAGAGTGGGGACATCACCCACATCCATAGGGGGCTGTATGCACCTTACAATGCTATTTTTGAAGTTGAAATTGTTCTTGGGATAAAGGAGGTTTCATATGGTTTTTAACCAAAGATCTGGGATTTGCCTTGAAGTAGGAATGGTTTGTGATGAGCCCTTCCCTGTTGGCCTGTGAGCAGCAAAGTTATCTTTGATCCACAAACCTTTGCAAATAATACACAATTTTTTTTCCAAGCAACACCTTCTCAGGAAGTCTGAAGTAATACGGCACCTTGCTGCTTTGATTTCTGTCTAGCAATCGGTATGAATAAGCAAAGCAGGGCACAGAGTTTGCTTTAACAAGTAGACTGACAGAAGTGAGTCACTTGGTTTTAAATACAAGTGTAGAATGACATGGTAGTGGATATCAGTTGAACAGATTTGCACCTTGTCTGTTCTCTGGTTACAGAGACTGAAAATCAAATTCCACATTTTAACTCTGATCCTCTGAGCCCATATGGGCTGGCCAGGTTCAGCTGGTCACTTTTTCTGAGGCTGAGGTGTTATGGTAGCAGCAGCAAAAAATGTAGTTTCTAGGAAAGGCAAAGTGCAGCTGACAGCTGGTGAAGACTCCAGGGGTGAAGGTTCCTGGTACCTGAGCACTGAGAGCTTCTTCACCATTCGCCAGGGCTTGTTCCTCATGGTGGAAATCAGTTTTTTCCTTTGCTCTACCTGCTCCATCAGCATCGCAAGCTCTTCCTCTGACAGTGATTCCTCATCAAATGAGTTGGAAGACTCAGAGGAAGTACTGTGAGAGACATAAAATTAACAGCACAAAATTGAAAAACTCACAGGAGTTAGAGGGAAGCTCTCATGGGTGGGGTGGGCATGTTTACTCTGGCTCCCATGGGTCCTGGGGCAATGTGCAGAACCATCAGCTGGCCTGCAAGTGACAGTCTGTATCCCATGGGGACCACTGTCTGGAGGAAAGAGTGGCCAGCTTCATGGGAAGGCCTTTGGGTGTTTGTATACTGAAATCTCCAGATCTCATGGAGCAGGATAAACTGAGGGGCAGTGCCCCCTGAGCATGCAGCACCCACCAGCATGGTTGATCAAGAGCTGATTGCATTCCACCATAACTCAACTGACATAGTGCTTTGGACCATGTTACAAATATAGAAGCACTGCATAGTGCAACAACTGGCTCTGGAGAAATGTTTTTCATGCCTGGGACAAGATTTAACAAGGATGAGGCTTGAAAACGTGACAGATTCCTTTTAACTTTAACATTTCCATAGACCAATCTGGAGAACATGCCTGGATCTGAAGCATTTGGGCTGAGAAACAGTAATGAAAGAAAACTTTGGAAAGAGTTCGATTGCATGGCAATTTACGTTAATGTTTTTTGCCCTTGTATTTTTTTGGAAGAGCAGTAATGTATTTGCAGGCTATTAGTTTTGTAGTTCTGACCCATACGCCACAAACTCATGGCGTGTCCATACAGCTGCACGTCTGTCACCTGGCACACTAAAAGGATCATCAAATTACCTGTTTTTCCCGCCTTTCTTCTGTTTGTTCTCCCCCTCCTTTCGTTTTTTATTTGTTTTCTTTTCTTTATTTTCTGAATTCTTCTGATCTTTAGTAGAAGCCTTTTTGTCTCTCTCTTTTACTTCTGCCTTTTTTCCATCACCATTTTTCTTTTGGTGTTTTTTTCTCCTAGAAGCTCTGTTTTGTTGGGGACAATTTTCTTCCTCTTTGCTTTCATCTTCTTTGTCTCTCTGTGGCTTTTTTCTTTCAAGTCTACCTGCTCTGACAGTTTCCCTGCGGGGCCGTTTCTTAGATGTCTTCTCCTTTCCTTCATCTTCTGCAAGGGATTAAAAACAAAAAACGAAACAAACAAACAAACAAAAACACTTTGGAAAACACTTAGCTTTCCATATTGGATTGGCATAATAAGGATTCATTAGAAAAGTGCCAGCAGGATGCCTGCTGCAAATCTGAGGGAAGTCAATGAGCAGATTCCTGTTGACCTCAGCGGGTTTTGCATTATGCCCTGCCCAAGAGCCAAATACAGCACTTTGGTATGCAACTATTTAAGATAGCAAGGCCCATTTTATCACATCAGCAGCTGATGTGTAACTATGAGAAAATCGGATCTTAGTTACAAAAGCAAAAGCCCATCCATCAGAGAGCATAAACAGATATCTTCCTGACCTGTAAACACTCCAGACCAGCAGAAACAGAAACTGCAGTCAGTTAAACAGCATGCAATGTGCTGCTTGTTGCAATGTCCTTGAAAGCTCTTTACTTCTTTAAACTTGGTACGGAGGTCTTCTATTTATATATAGAAAAGGTAGTGCTTAGGCAGCACCAGGTTTTGCTTCTATATTTTGCCTTCTATAAGAAGGTCTATATCCACACAAGGAAAGAAAAACGGGTAATCTTTGATACACATTTTATTCTCACTGGCATTGCAAATAAGAAACTCATTTGTCCAGGTTAAGAAGCGTCTCCAGCTTAAAGGATTGAAATGCAACATGCTTTTTATTGCAGAATATCATGGAAAAGGGGAAAATAACATTCTAAAAACTCCAAGCCCCTCCATCCCTTTTGCCACCAAGTATATTAAAAACAATAGTAAAGTTTTTCAGGTTCTCTTCACTTCTAATTGTCCAAAATTTGACTGATGAATATAAGGTTCTCATGAAAAATGAAGTTTGTAGTTTTGGCATGGATTTTTTTTCCCAGGGTTGAAGAAATTACAATGGAAGAAGGAAATTGTGCTGGAGTAGGATTCATAGTCAAAGATGAACAGCCTAAGAGGAGAGGAAAATGGAAGCAAAGAGGATTTTAGTATTTGTATTTTTCTTTTCATTAAAAGATAGAAGTTAATAACAAGCAAATAGTTTTTGCTTGCTAGTCAGAAAAAATAGAAGGAGATGGTAATCATACTTGTCTTTGGGAATGAGAAAGAACTTTTCAACTCATTTCTTGAGAGCCATTAGGTAGGTTTCACTTACTATGTAATGTTCCATCTCAGCTGAATTTCAGATAGTGATCTAGATCAAAGGACCAACTACACGCTTTGAGAAAATGTTCATTTTGTGCAGCCAGCCATAACAGTTTTAATTTGCAACCTATCAAATACTAGGATAAATGTGGAGCATTCATCTATTACTTTTATCTTATTTCCTTCTTTTCCTGTATGGGAAAGGTGGATATATTTAAAAAAAATCATAGTCATTTTGCTAATTACTTTCTCACATTTTATGGATAGTATAGACCGTACAGACATGGTTGTGAACCATTTTTTCAGTTGTCTAGACACTCGTATCATCTACCCAGTGTTGTTACAATCATAAGTCTTAGCTATCTCTATTTAGTGGTATAATCCTACCCCTTAGCTATTTCTCCTTATTAGACTGTCTTCAATCCATTTTCATTTTTATCTTCTTGTGGTCAGGGTTAATCAAGACACCAGTGCATTATAGCAGCATGCATTGCAGGGAAAGCAAACAGGACCTTGGCACAATACAAAGCATTCACAGGGTGATGCTTTACTGGGATACCTGTTATACTTGGGGTGGCTGTAGAGGGACAAGGGCTACAGCAGCCTCCCATGCTAGGAGCATGGATGAAGAAGGGCAGGCTGCTTAAGCTTGGTGTTTTACATATCGCTATCATAAATCAAACCTCAAGGGAAAAATCTGCATGCTTACAAGTAGCTCACAAAATGGTTCCCATTGTAGAGCATGTCAAAACCCAGTGAGAAAAAGGAAAGATATCACCTCCTGGATTTAAAACAAGACCATATTGTTTAATCTCTACATTACCTTCACTCTGTGTGTCACTCTCGACTTGTCCATCAATCTCTATTCCAGCTGCAAGAAAAAGAATGAAGAGTAATTGCACTTGTTGCTGGGATTTACACGATGCTTTACGCAGTGGATCCTTAAGTGCAAACTGAGCTTGGCAGAACATCCCTTATTGATTACACATTATATTCTTTTCCTACAGTGATACTCTTAATATTCCCTTTAGTTTAGCAGATAGACAAAAATTCCTTGCATGAGCAAACAGAAATTGCACAGTCTTTGAAAGATGAAACATGGTGCGCTTGGGAAGTCCTGAGACATTTTGCTAAGTGTGTGGCAGCATCTGAACTGAAATGACCTCACAGTGATACCAACCATCTTCCATGATGACCTGTAACGTGCATTTCTTTTTCTTCCCCATGACAGCCTCTGTCTTTTGCATGGATACCAAAGCTTCTGTGCACCTTGATCATAAGCAGGTTACTCTCTCTTGCAGCATCCACGTGCTCCTTCTCTCAGCATTGCAGGCAGACAGGCATGTCCAGCTGTGGCTGGGCTCCTGCGTGTAAGCCATGCGGGCAGGGAAGGCAGAGAGGAGCACAGCTCTGCCTCAGCCCACCCAAATGCTTTCCCTTCTTCTTCCCTCTCCCTGTGAAAGGCAGCTGTCGGCGTTATGTTGCATTTCATGATTTAAACATGAAGGAAAGCCCCATGGTGGATGCTTGGCAGTATCGTATGAAACACAGACACAAGTCACGTCTGGTTCTGACATAAGCATAGGGCTGCAGACTTTGAAAGTATCAGCTGTCTTAATGCCATATTCTTTACTGACCTGCCTCAATCTCTGTAGCCGTGTTAGTCCCTCTCTTGCACCTCAGTAAACATCTTAGTGTGGTGCCTCTTGGCAGTCTTGTTGTCCTCCACCTGTGTCCTCTGTAGGGGTCTCAGGAACAAATAGAGGCAGTAAGGAGCCAGCACTCAGGATGCTGGCCTCTGTTTTTCTTTCCCTCCTTCTGCTCTGTGTGACCTCAGCAGACTCATTGTGCTTGCTGGTAAAATGGGATAGATTTTCCTTCTAGGTGCTCCGAGGCTTAATTAATTAATGCGAGACCCTCATTTGGAAGGTCCTTTCGTACCGCAAAGTATTGTGTTGCATCCTGCAGCTTGTGTCTTTCTATGGGCTGAGCCTCCAGTGGTGATAGGTTTGTCTGAATTATCTCTGGTTTAAAATCCACAGTGTCTGCCCCAGCGGCTGGCCTCAGGAGAAGGATTCAGCAACAGCTTTAGCTTTCACTCAAATTGATGCATCCCCAACACTGGGTTTCTGGGAGGTGCCAGCCTAGATGGGAGATCCTTTTTTTGCTGAATTTTGGTCCACAGACACCTTCTGAATATTTTAAGCCTGATCCCATGGATTGCTTGATCTACCTTTGACTTCAGCTCAGTTTAGTCTGAGCTAAATACATAATGCATTATAATTTTAATTATATATATATTATTTATAATTTATAATGTATGTGTCCATACATTATTAACTGCCCTGACCCTACAAGTTCATTACACAGGGCATTTCCACCATGCTTCCCCACACCTGTGAGTCTGACTGGGGCTGAAGTGTTTGAAGGTCTTCCCAGTGAATAGGTTTCACCTGTAACCCTACCTGTTGTTGCAGTAGGCTGAAAAATGTTTGCAGATGTGATCACTGGACCATTGAATTAATACTGCTCCAGGCCAACTTGCAGATGCTGGAGGCTACTGGACCAGGTATTCTGCAAACCACTTCAAATGCCTCAGGGCTCAGACCCGATCATCCCTTTTCTAAAGGGAACTTCATTTCCCTTGTTAACTGAAAATCATGTTTCTGGAGAACCAACTGCTCCGTTCAGATTAAGAGATGAAAGGGGTGCAGGTGCACATCACAATTCTGCAGGACTGCTCTGGTGCTGGCGCTACTTCTGTTTTAGGGCACCCTACTTCTTCAGCAAGGTACACCTAGCTGCTGCTTACATTCTGAAGGTATATTCATGTGAGCATCTCATTGCTGGAGGTATTCAAAATGCTTCAGGAAGGAGTGACTTGAGTGTCCCAGTTTCCACCCTGCCATGTGGGCAGTTACTCATCATTCATCTGAAACGGGGCAACCATGGGCTACAGGAGTACTTATGTGACTTTGCATCCCCACAGATACTGGTTACATGATTTTTGGAAGGTGTTACAGACTGCAGAAACATTTTACTGTGGTTCACTGTGTCTTTGAGATCTGCATAGCCATTCCTGCGAAACACAGTGCCCCCCAGAACAGCTGCTAACACATGCAAATACATGGCCAGGTAATACTGCTGCCTCCTGTGCTGAGCCAAAATGCCTGCCCTCTGATGTTATAATCTGTACTCCAGCTCACAGATGTGATGGCAAGGTTGCAATGTTTTCATGGCAGTTATAGGCATATTGGGCACAACAAACTCAGAGGAAATCTGTGGCCCCCACATTGTGCCCCTCACTGCACAGAGGATGAGATCCCACCACACCACAGAGGTGTGTTAGATAGAGGGTGTTAATGAGGAGTCCCAGAGTACAGGAAAGAGCACAAATATTAGCTGTATTTAATGTGAGGAAATGCATGAACATGGCTGTTTAGTTGCTCAATTTATTTGCAATAAGCTCTCTATCGATGTTGCTTTCCATTCACTGCACCTACAATGTCAAACATAGCAAAGTTGACCATAACCAAACAGCACTCTTAGAGGCTTGGTGTCAGCATTCTCCCTTTTTTATAAGGAAGGATCATTATCTTTCACACTGCCAACTTCATCGGGCTTGCTCATGTGAAGAAGAGGGAGGTGCATAGTGGTGGGTGATTATGTCCTAATAAAAAGGATTATTAAGATGTCTGACTGAGTGTTTGCTGGTAAGGTGAGATCCCAACATTGTTCTTCAGATTTGGTGTATTATATTATACATCAGTCTCCTTTGCCTGAGAGTCTCACATCAGCATAAACAAAATAACCACTCCAGCTGGTGTTGCCTTCCTCCTCCAGAAGCAGCGGTCCACCTACAGCTGATCTACAGCCACATGAGAATGATAAAAAACCTGAAGGTCTTTGACCCTCGTGACACATATCCTTGGGGGGAGAGGCAGAGGAAGACCAGGCAGTGCCAGATAGTGGGATGCAGAAGACAGGCTGGGCAGGTGAGCCTGGGGAACCTTGAAAGGGTAAGGTTTGACGTGGTTTTTGATACGTGCTTAGAGATCTGTAATTTTACCCCAGAATCAAGCTGAAGGAGATCTTCCTGTACCTCTATGCTATTCTTGCATGTGTGGCATTTGGAGTGCATTTCAGGTAGGCTGGACAGCAAAGAATATTGGTCAAAAACAGGAAGAGTGAAAAAAAATACTGTTTATGTATAAAGCTGAACTACTCATATAAAAAAAAGCTGAGATAGTCTATAAAAATGCTGTATGTGAAGTTGGAAAAATACACTTTGTTTCATGCCCTTTTGGTGCTCCTCTTTCTTTGAAGGTTGCTTCATTAAAGGAAATATATACAAAAACATTGCAACAAACACCCATCATGGCAGGCCTGAGAGAGCAACAGGACATCTGTGTTCTGAGAGAGGTCGCACAGGAGGACCTTCCGTGCATCAAACAGATCCTGAAACAGCTCCGCTTAGGACTGACCTGGGCTCACATACCTGTACAGTGGGGAAACAGTGCCAGACTTCAACATCAAATACTATCATCCTCAGCTATGAGTTTGATTTTCCTAAGAGGGTAAAGTGTCTTGCAGGTTTTATGATTTCTTAGGATTACAGATGAAGAGGGATTAATGGATTAGTCTGTTACCTCAGAGTTATTCCACACAAGGTATGAATAAGTAATGCACAGTCATGAATCCAGCTATTACTTATGTAAATGTCAGGATTTTATGCATAGCATGAGCAATTTATGGAGTTCTAGCACAAATTTTCTGGTCCTATACTATTTAGTTTGTTTCTACTCACATTGGTGACTAATACCACATAATTTGGCAGTTTCAAGCTTTAACATACAAACACGTTAGACTTCTCACACACCTCCAAGTGTTAAATAAAAAGCAGTTGTGTTATGGAGAGAGGGTAACTGAATCCTGGAGGCACATACAACATGCTCCTAAATGCTTAATGAGATAGTGTTTCTTGCTTGCTTGCTTTCTTATTAACATAGGGCTTTATCTAATTAATCCATGCATTACATTTATTTAATATTCATCTCATCTATAAATAATCTTGACTTGAGAAGGTTTTTCAGTAATAACAGTAATACCTGAGCTGTGTGTGGATATTTTGATCAGAGCCTAAAAGTTGAGAATTGTCAGAGCCAACTCTAATGTTATATCTGAGACAGACATTTAAACTTAGAGATCACTTCCCAGAACTGACTCACTTCTGTGGGACTGACGGTTAAAGAAAGCTACATACTTTTGGGAAGGAAAATAATTATGTTTTCCAGGGTCTCTCAGACATGCTCGATAAAATTGGATCGGGCACAGTTGTGATCCAATTTGTTGACCAAAATATGCATTTTATTTTGCAAAACAAATTCAGACTGAATGCTGCAATGTTGCTCTGGACTTTGGTATAGGAGTCTGGAGTGACCTCAGTTAAGGCATCAGGGAAATGCTCAGAATGTAAGGACTCATCAGCAGCACTTGCTGTAAATATGTGGGTAACAGTTTCATTAATTTAACATAATCTGGCAAAGAAATTTCTCAGCTTTTTGCAGTCTCTGAAAATTTTAAAAAGTCCTCTGTCTCCCAAGCAGAATGGTTGGCCTGGACTGTGGCTGGAGGTGCCAAACATACATCCTATGCTGTTTATGCACCATGGGCATTAGTTACTTTCAGGGACCATTTGGTTGCACTGAGAGAACATGTGTGAGACTAATCTTATGGTGTTTGGGATGTTCAGCTCAGTGTCTTGCCACCTCGTGCTTTTACCCATGGAAATAACCTTTATCTGAATAATCTCAAGCCAAGGTGGGGAGCACAAGGTCCTCAGAGGCAGAGCCATCACTTTTTCAATTTTTCTTGTTATTATTTCACAGTGTTCTATTTTTGGCTTTTGCTTACCTCATGCCTGAAGGCATAACTGAGATTTTCCTGGGAAGGATCATAGCAAGCTCTGAACATGCGGTTGGTCTGTATTTTAGCTAAAGAATAATTACTGCCAGAGGGCTGCTAATTCCGGTGGCCTGTCATGGAGAATTGAAGCAATAACAAAAAAAAAAAAAAAGGTGAGGATGTGCACTGGTAGGTCCTGGAGCTGTGTCATGCCGGACAGATATCTTCAAGCTTCAGATCAATCACAGGATACAGCCCTCAGTCTTCTACTTCTTACTGTGTAGAAGCCAGCAATAAATTATTGTTCTTTGTTTCTTGAAATGATGCTTATATTGCCCAGCTGTGTGAAGACAGAGCACTGCTTTACCAGCAGCTTCATGGGAAACACCAGTTATTAATGCCCCAGCCTAGGGCAAAACACAAGCCTGTGTCTGACCACTCACAGCTGTTGTCACCAACTCCATGTCTCAGGTTAAGCCTGTGCTTGAAATTGTCCTGAATCCACAAAAGAACATGCCTCTAAGTGCTCTCCAAACACAGCATGTAGGTTTTTGGTAGCGGTGGTGCTGGACAACCACTTTGATTTCTACCTGAGACAGAAACCCCTACCCATCTCCCACACTTTTTCTGCACAAAGGTTTTTCCATTTTCTTTCAGAAGCATTAATGAAGTCCAAAAGTGAATATTGTCATGAAGTTTTCAAGGACAAGAAAACAGAGGAATTATTAAAATAACAGAAATTTCTTGCCTGTCTCCTAAAGCATGAAACTAAGGTCAACATACTCATGCAAGATTTAAGTGGAGAATGATTTCATCATAAAGGCTTTCTATAAGGAAAATTCTTGTTTAGAGAACATATGTGAAAAACTGGGAAGAAAGCAATTTTATTCCATGAATTCTGGAGTAAGAGGTTTCTTGGGGAGGAACATTTATCTTGGGCTCCCTTCCTACCTTATACATCTGCTCGTCTCTGTTCTGGAGGAGAAATTCCAGCATGGCCCCTCAGCTTTGCAGGAGGTACTCAAAAAGCCTGCAATGTAGGGCTCAGAATAAGTCTAGGAGAAGAATGTCCTTCACTGGTGTTGAGCCTTTTTGCTGCCTTTTGTCCAGCCCCTCCAGACACAGAGAGATGTGATTGCTGAGTTTCCCTCTCTTTCTTCCTGAATCTGAGAGGATTTCCATGGGGAAAAAAAGATAAATCCTTCACTTTTGTCTGGAATCTTTTTTTTTCCTGAAAAAAAAAATAATATATATATATATGGATATACAGAGAGAGTGAGAGGGAGAGAGAGAGATAGAGAAAGACTGAGGGAAAGTTTCCTGACAATCTAATCATGGCAAGAGGATCATACGTGCTTCTTATTTCTTCCTAAAATGGACAAAGCTCCCAGAAGGGCTCTGCTATAGGCTCTTAAAGCTTTAGTGACTTCCTCAAATCTCTGACAAGTTACACCAGCCACAGATTTGTGCCAAATAACTCTAAAGCTTCTGCTAAATCCTGGGCTCAGTGATGTACAGGACTTTGAGGGGTCTTCCCGTAAAGCATGTGCAGAGTCAGAAGTACATGTGAAGATATCAGAAGGGAGGAGGTGAGAAACAGTGAACAGGGACTGGGAGTCAGAACCAGTATCTCTGTTCAAAATTATCTCAAGGCCTTACTACACAGACAATTTCTATTGGAAAACAAAACAACATAGTCCTGTGCCATTGTTAGAAACATAAATCTGTATTAATGAGATGCTTTGACTTATTTTTTTTTTGGCTTTCCAGTTAAGTTTTTATAAGGAATAAAATGAAGCACAAAAACAACATCAAGATATTGCACAAAACTCACGTTGCTTGAAAACGAGTTAAGACAGAACAGAAGCAGTTTGTTTGGGGACGAGAAATACAATCAATAGGCATCCTAAGCAATCTTCTGGTACATTTACATCATGCTATAGTGTGGTGGTTTCACACTGATGGCCAACTGAACTCCACTACGTTGCTTTCTCCCTCCCCCTCCTGAAAGGAAGAGGGGGAGAAAACAGGATGGAAAAAAAAAAAAAAGGCTCACAGGTTTAGATAAGGACAATTTAATTAAATGGGGAAGAAAAAAAAAAGAATAAAACAAGCAAAGGACATGTAGAAGCGAAAAGACAGGAAAAATTATTCTCTACTTCCCATCAACGAGCGATGTTTGGCCACGGCCTTGGAAGCAAATCCTCAACATGTGTAGTGGTTGTTTGGGAGGATGGACATCTTCATAACTAGAGCCTCCCTCTCCTTCCCCTCCCCCAGCTTTTAGCGCCAAGCATGAAGATATGTGGTGTGGAATATCCCGTCGGTCGGTGCAGGCCATCTGCCCTGGTGATGTGTCCCCCCCTACACACAAACTTTGCCTCAGTCTCAGCTACTCTGTGAATGATAAAAACATACTATTCACAAGAGTTATACCCTAGGGAGGTGTGGGGGTGTGGGGTTAGATTGGATGTCAGGAAGAATTTCTTCACTGAGAGGGTGGTCAAGCATTGGAATAGGCTGCCCAGGGAGGTGGTGGAGTCCCCATCTCTGGAGGTATTGAAGAGACGTGTGGACATGGTGCTTAGAGACACGGTTTAGAGATGGGACTCGGTAGGTCAAGTTGATGATTGGACTTGATGAACTTAAAGGTCTTTTCCAATCTCAATGAATCTATGATGCTACCATTCTATACTCTATGTAGCCAAAGTTCAGTGCAAGCATTCAGTAATGCTGTTTGAAGGTTACTGCTGTTACAGTAAAGTATTCAGTACTGCTTCAGTAAAGCATTAGAGACTACTATACTCCAGGGAATCCAACCTAGGCCTGTTGAATCCTGTTTTGTAATGCATCACTCAGAGGGCTGCAGCTCCTGTGGCTTATTACAACCAGTCCTCTTATTAATTAATTGCACTATGGCAATGAGAGACCAGGAGAAGAACTGGGGCACACTGACCCAGTCACTGTATGTTCTAAATTTCAAAGAGAAGATAATACCTGCTCCAAAAACTTTGAGCTCTTCAAACCAATTGCAGAGGGAGTCGTGGAAAATTGTGTTAAACAGAGGAAAATATGGTTCCCGTAGCAGTATCCTCATACGACTCTGACTAGCTAGTCATGCAAAGACAGCAAGGAAGTAGCTTAGCAGCTGGCAGGGCTGTTGCTCTGTGGAGGCCATTTTCCAGCAAATTGCCCTGCTCCGCTGCTCCCTCTGCATGGCTTTAAAGGATACAGAATCCTGTGGCAAATCTGCTACTGCAGGAAAGGATGCTAGTTGTTCCTCCCCACTGTATTTTTGGCCAGGAGTGGAGTGTCATCCATTCAGCCCACCACAGGTATCCAACAGTGCAGTGAATTTCTTCCTTTAATCTATTTCTTCCTTTAATCTGTTTCAAAGGAGAAAATCACTCTTACAAGAGGCCAATACAGCTGTGATAATGATTCCTGTATGGCACAGTTTAGTATGTAATAGACATATCACCACCTGTTCTAGCTTTAAACAATAAATCAGAGACAATGGAACCAGCAGCTGCAATCATTTTAAAAAGATAAAGAAAAGAGATAGAGGAAGGAGGTAGGCGAATACATGCAATACATGCAGAGAAAATGATTGTAGGGGAAACTTTCTCAAGCTACTCTGCAAGAGAGGGCTCATTTCTATGTTCTGTATTCTGCACAGCAGGTATCCATCATATTTTTTCCTTATGTTTTAGACATAAATGGGAGGGGGGGGGGGTGAGAGGGGAGAGAGGAGGTAATAGAACTCTGTGCAGAGACAGCAAGCCCCCATTAATGCTGATTTCTTCACAGCAAGACCCTTTTCTGATACTAGAGAGATGGTAAGATTAAATGCAGCAGGGAGTACAATATTTTTCTCTATGGGCTGCAAATAGATCTGAGTTGGTGCTGAGGTTTATTTCATGCTAAATGAAAGATCTGCTTTTTACATAAGGCATGCATCTGCCAGCAGTGCAGCACCTAGAGCAGTCATACTTCTGAAATCAAGCATACATTGAAGAGCCATGAGTTACAGTCACATTAAAGTGATAGGCAGGCTATATTCTTTCTCAGCAAATCTTTTAAGACAGCTTCTCTGCCAATGAGCTAAAGCAATAATTTGACTATTTTCACCAACCCTCACGCAGAGCATCTCTAGTCAAACAGTTATAGCCTAGACTAAAAACTTAATTTTACCTTTTCAAACACAAGTACGTTTTTCAATATTTTTCTAAAAAAAAATTTGAAGCTTGATAAAAATCAACCAAATAAATGATAAATCTATTTGAGTATGTGTAAGAGCATGACTGTGAAAAAGGCTGTAAGAATATGCAACAGAAGAACTAAAATTTTGGATCTGATTTAAGCTTGTCATCTTTGTACCCTGATGCGACGTCTGTTAAAATCAAGAGCAGCACACCTACTGTCAAGAGAGTTGGACCCATGTTAAGCACACACAGCTGGAATCAGGCTCAGTTTCTTAATATCTCACAGATTCAGTATTCCTGCTTTAAAAAATAATAAAAAATCCCATTGCAGGTTGAAAACTTTGCTAAGGGCTTCAGAAAAATATGAGGGCAATATGTGGGAATAAAAATGTTGTTTTTGCACAGAGTTACATTGTCTAAAGGTAAGGAATGTGGTATTGAAATACGCTTGCAGTGATAGGAAAGCTTAGCAGACGACCTTGTAAAATGCAGACAACCACACTCCTTAGAGCAATTAGGTGAAAATCAGGGTGTCAAGTCAGATAAGTGAAGAAACATTACCACTTCAAACAGTAAAAATGTCAAAAGAAATTTGAAATTTAACAGGCCGGCAACTGAAGGCCAGAGTGTTTCTCACAATTTGGGGGCTTGTCCTGGATCCAGTCACCTACCGGGGAGCCCCACCGCCGCAGCAGCAGGAAGGCATGCCCAGCTGATTTCAGCGGTCCTGTGCATCTACTGTGGCAGTTCTGCGGAGAGCTGACAGAGGGCCCAAGACTGATTAAAGAGGCAAGATCCATGAAGTACTGGGGAAGGGAAGAAGGTAGGCACGCCGGGCTTAAGAATTGATCCGGTAACTCTGTGCACAGACCAAGGTAAGAAATATTAGGTATTGCCTTGGGGTCGGGTGAGACTCTGTGTGACGTGTGATTGAGATGTACTTTTGTACGAAGCGAGTGTGGAATCCTGATCTGCGGTTCCATAGCTCGGCGAGGGGTGTGGCCGGAGACAGACGAAGCGTGAGATACGAGAGAGAAAGGAAGAGTCTCGGGAAATTTGGTGTACGGTAAGCCCTTGCACAGGGTAGTCCTTGGCACTAGACCAGGGAATCTGGTAAACTTATGGGTGTGCAGTACCCCTTCCAAGGTAAAGTGCTTGAGAGTGTGAGAAACACTCTGTAGCCAATAACTTAGGCTCAGGCGAGGATCTCAGTGAAGTAGTACTTTATTCGCGATTGCAACGGCGGGTGTCCCATAAGCAGGAGCACATCTACTAGTCACATAGTACAGTTTATATACTTCCTTTCTCAATGACTGGGACCCTCCCCTGTTTTCCCATTGACTGGGTAATCCAGGTTCACAACCTATCCGATGCTTCACAGATAATACATGGCCTTCAGTTGCCGGCCTGTTAAATTTCAAATTTCTTTTGACATTTTTACTGTTTGAAGTGGTAATGTTTCTTCACTTATCTGACTTGACACCCTGATTTTCACCTAATTGCTCTAAGGAGTGTGGTTGTCTGCATTTTACAAGGTCGTCTGCTAAGCTTTCCTATCACTGCAAGCATACCCCATTCCTTACCTTTAGACAATGTAACTCTGTGCAAAAACAACATTCCCCCCTTTTCTTCTTTATAAATTGTTGATTTTTGCAAAACCTTTCTCTAAGGTGTAATTGGTAGATATCTTCCTCTTCTTCACGTTCTTTGCTTTCCATCTCCTCTAATATCATCATCTTATCAGAGTAAGGTGGTGGCTCTATGGTCATTTGTTTCAATAGTGCAGTTTCAATTAACCACTGTACTAGTCCTCTTACACAGGGGATAATGCAACAACCAATGGCTGTCAAAACTCCTGCTACTATGATCAAGGATGTGAACATGGACACTACCATCCCTTTCCATTTACCAAACCAAGATTCCAACCGTCCGGTGATGGAGGTGTCTGTTCCTAACTTTTCTGCCAATTCACTGGCAAGGGTGGTAAGTCCTTGCAATGCTCTAGTTACTGTGCCATCCGGGGCAGTATTGTTGGGTATAAAAGTGCAACAATGGTTGCTCAATATCACACACACACCTCCTTTCTCCGCAAGCATCATCTCTAATGCTATTCTCTTTTCCCAAGCCATTTTGCTGGTGGCATCTAGTTGTTCAGCGATTCCTCTTACCGCATCCCTTGTATAATTTGTGAATCTCTGCTGATTATAATAAATATAATTAATCCAATCCACATTCTTATTGATTGTTACCCACCAGAACAGTGACTCAAACCCTGCAGCAATTTGATTCCTGGCTTTCTGTGCATCGGGAACTCCTCTAAGGACCCCAATAGAATTTATGTATCATCGAATGATACTCCTAAGCCTCTTTTACTTCTTCTGGGTATTTGTGATGTTTCTCTTTCAAATGCCAGGGTGAAGGGTATAGCTAACTGAACAAGTGCATAAGTGCCTCCCCAATTAGACGGTAGGGTGGACCGTAAGATCTTCCCTCCACAGTACCACCGGAGATCTGCCCTGGGGATCTCAAGTCTTGAGCAGTTTCCCATCAAGTCCTTGGTAGCATTCAAGGTCCTCGTGCACAAGGCAAATTCTCCCAGATGCCGGGTAGCACTCACACCCTGCCGTGAGAGGCAAGCTGCAGAGAATACAGGGGGAACCCTGATATTGCTATCACGCAAGGAAGGGAACAGCAAAGAGAGAGACTTACAGGCCTCATTTCCCCAGGCAGTCTTTTCTTGGTACAATGCAATCATACATCACATCCCCTGGGAGTCCTTGGTCCACCCCAATGGGAAGGGCACTATCTGGGCAATCGGTCGTCCCAAGGCGAAAGCATAGCAATCGCTATGGTTGAGACTCTGGACAGTATATTTGACCCATTCTGTCCAGGCATTCACATCCCCATACCCTGTTTCAATCTCAAATGTTTGCCTAAGATCTTTTATTTCTTTAACTGTGACAACTGCCGCATTTCGAAGAGGGCCTCCTGTTTTCTCTCCTGTTTTCTCCTCGAGTTTCTCCCTATCTTTGGTGGCAACAGAGGATCATTTCCATACAGCTATTCTCAATCTGGCTGTTGGGTCTCTCTCCCAGTTACATCTGCTCTGAGACCATAAGCACGGTTAGTAATGTAATCAGCCTGACTAATTGTCATAGTTATTGGATTACACCGTAGATGCTGACAATTGGTCTGAACAATTCCTTTAAATATGTTACCATGTTGGGCAAGAGGGTCCTTCAAACATCCCCCTAGTCTTAGGTTCAGGGCAGGTTTGTCCCCTCTGCTCAGTTGTTGTTGGGCGTTTAAATCTTCACAAGCTAACACCTCACAAGCATCAAACGTGATGGATTGTGGTACATAACCCTCTGTCACAGTCACCCATATTTTGACGGGGTATCCCGTCTTTGCTATTATCTGGTCATGCCTTTTTCAAGTTGCCAATTGACCAAGGCCTTCTCTGAGGCCTACAATCACTAGAAACAAAATTAATAGTTGATTTTTCCCTGTCATTATTTTTAAACCCTAGGTTTCCAAATAATTATCAATACAAAGAATAAGATATATGTACACTACTACTAGAACAAAAACCCCTTGGGAGCACTTTGATTCGCTATAGGCCAGTCCTTTCTCTCAATCACAAGTCACACTCATTAGTTACCTGTGAAAATAAAAGGTTAGTTTACAATTGTAAGCTTTTATCCTGCTCAGAGTCCATTATGAGGTTTCTCTTTTTGATTTTAACTTTCAACGACTCTTCTGTAGGAACAACTTCCCAGGTACTAGGGTCAATGGGTGCTTTCACTCGAGTACAGTGTGTCCAACCTTTTTCTGCAGTTCTTACGGCTGTTTCAGTGGTTAGTAATGGTCCTTCCCATTCAGGCCGGAGTTTTGATTCTTTCCAGGTCCGAATCAGGACCCAGTTTCCTGGGTGATGGTGGTGGGGGTTTGAGCCAACAACCCACGGGTCCTGGGAGATGACAAAGAAGAGGACAACCCCAGAATACAGTTCTTAAGAAAACTCTCATTTCGAATTGTGGTATCTCATCCCTTCTGCCCAGATAGGGTAATCCAAACAGCATCTCATTTGGTGAAATTCCTATATCGTTTCTTGGTGCTGTTTGAACCTGGAGGAGTGCTAAAGGTAAGCATTTTACCCAAGGAAGTTGGGTTTCTAACACTAATTTAGTTAATTGGTTCTTTAATGTCTGGTTCATTCACTCCACCTTCCCAGAAGAGGAGGGGTGCCAGGCGGTGTGAAAATCCCATTCAACCTCTAAGGCCTGCATTAACCCTTGCAGTACTTGTGAAGTGAAATGACTTCCTTGATCTGAATCAATGTTTTCAACTATCCCATATCTGTGGGAGATACGGAGGGGAAAGCTTACCCATCCAGTCAGATGGTCAATTAGGACAAACAAGTACTTAAATCTCCCTGCTTTAGGTTAAAGTCTACCTGTATACTTTGGAAAAGTCGAACCACTGACTCCCATCCCCCTCTAGGTGGGTTACGGATGACCTTTTTAGTTACCTTTTGATATATGGTACATCCTCTGCATATTTGCTTCACTAAAATGTATATTCCTACACATACTTTCTTAGCACAACGTCACACATTGCTTGCACCTCCCAATGACTCTCTTGATGTAAAACAGTTAATATTTGCCTCATTGGTGCTTTATTCAGCATTTCTCTCCCATCAGGGAGTATCAATTTTCCCTCAGACTTCGTGGCTCCTGATTCCTTAAAAAAAAAAAAATCTTTGTCTTAAAACTTTTTAGTTTTTTCTTAGTTTTCAACAATTCCTTGAACCCTCTCTGGATTTATTCTTCGTTTTCCCTCAGACATTAGATGCCTTATATATTTGACTTCTTTTTCTACATATTGTAATTTATTTTTCAATACTCCCAAGTCCTGTTTTCCAAGAAAGCTGAATAGCTTTTGTCCAGACTGATACATAATATTTAACCATTTTCTTCTTTTATCATCTCCTCTAATTTTGGGATTATTTTTCCAATTTCTTATCATTCTTCAGGAAGAACTGTCGGTAGGCACTTGCAGTGGGTTTATATGGCAAGGTTTTGGTAGCAGAGGGCCATAGGGGTAGCTTCTGTGAGAAGGATCTAGAAGCTTCCCCATGTTTGGTAAGGGCCCCACTGCTGACCAGAGCTGAGCCAATAAGCAATGTTGTTTTGCACCTCTCTGAGAGCATATTTAAGACAGGGAAAAAAAATGCTGCACCACACAGCAGCTGGGAGAGTGAGAGGAGTGAGAAACAGCCTTGCAGGCGCCAAGGTCAATGAAGAAGGAGGGGGAGAGGTGCTCCAGGCGCCAGAGCAGAAGTCCCCTGCGGCCTGTGGTGAGGACCATGGTGAAGCAGGCTGTCCCCCTGCAGCCCATGGAGTACCACAGTGGAGCAGGGTTCCACGCTGCAGCCTGTGGAAGAGATCACCATGGAGCAGGTGAACCGACGGAGGCTGCAGCCTGTGGAAGACCCCTGCAGGAGCAAATTCCGGCCTGGACCTGTAGCCCATGGAGAGGAGACCATGCAGGAGCAGGTGAGCTGGCAGGAGCTTCTGCCTGTGGGGGATCCAGGTTGGAGCAGTTTGCTCCTGAGGGATGGACCCCGTGGTACGGATCCATATCTGGAGCAGTTCTTGAAGAGCTACTGCCTGTGGGAAGCCCACACCGGATCAGTTCAGCAAGGACTGCATCCCGTGGGAGGGACCCCACAGCACAGGGGACAACAGTGACCGAGAAGGAGCGGCGGAGAAGAAGCAATATAGACTTACCATAACCCCCATTCCCCCGTTCCCCTGCGCCGCTCGAGGGAGGAGGTGGAAGAGGGTGGATGGAGGGGAAGGTGCTTTTGGTTTCTTTCCTTTGTTTCTAGCTTCTCTAGTTTGTTAGTAATAAGCAATAAATCTTACTATCTCCCTATGCTGAGTCTGTTTTGCCCGTCATGATAATTATTGTGCGATCTCCCTGTCCTTATCTCAACCCTTGAGCCCTTTTCATCGTATTTTCTCCCAGTTCCTCTTTGAGGAGGGGGAGTGAGAGAGCAGTTGTGGTGGAGCTCAGCTGCCCGCCTGAGTAAAACCACCACAGCACTCCCCCAGGGGTAACTCCCTGTCCCCTGGAACTCATATTTCCCATTTTTCCTAACCCTTGTCAGTGTGCTGCTACAGAAATTTACCTTCTGCAGGGTACCACACACTAACATTCCAATTCTGGAAAATGGGGGTGTACTGCTGTAGGAATAAAAATGTTGTTTTTGCACAGAGTTACATTGTTTAGAGGGAAGGATTGAGATATAACTAAATAACTAAATTAGTGTTAGAAACCCAACTTCCTTGGGTAAAATGCTTACCTTTAGCACTCCTCCAGGTTCAAACAGCACCAAGAAACGATATAGGAATTTCACCAAATGAGATGCTGTTTGGATTACCCTATCTGGGCAGAAGGGATGAGATACCACAATTCGAAATGAGAGTTTTCTTAAGAACTGTATTCTGGGGTTGTCCTCTTCTTTGTCATCTCCCAGGACCCGTGGGTTGTTGGCTCAAACCCCCACCACCATCACCCAGGAAACTGGGTCCTGATTCGGACCTGGAAAGAATCAAAACTCCGGCCTGAATGGGAAGGACCATTACTAACCACTGAAACAGCCGTAAGAACTGCAGAAAAAGGTTGGACACACTGTACTCGAGTGAAAGCACCCATTGACCCTAGTACCTGGGAAGTTGTTCCTACAGAAGAGTCGTTGAAAGTTAAAATCAAAAAGAGAAACCTCATAATGGACTCTGAGCAGGATAAAAGCTTACAATTGTAAACTAACCTTTTATTTTCACAGGTAACTAATGAGTGTGACTTGTGATTGAGAGAAAGGACTGGCCTATAGCGAATCAAAGTGCTCCCAAGGGGTTTTTGTTCTAGTAGTAGTGTACATATATCTTATTCTTTGTATTGATAATTATTTGGAAACCTAGGGTTTAAAAATAATGACAGGGAAAAATCAACTATTAATTTTGTTTCTAGTGATTGTAGGCCTCAGAGAAGGCCTTGGTCAATTGGCAACTTGAAAAAGGCATGACCAGATAATAGCAAAGACGGGATACCCCGTCAAAATATGGGTGACTGTGACAGAGGGTTATGTACCACAATCCATCACGTTTGATGCTTGTGAGGTGTTAGCTTGTGAAGATTTAAACGCCCAACAACAACTGAGCAGAGGGGACAAACCTGCCCTGAACCTAAGACTAGGGGGATGTTTGAAGGACCCTCTTGCCCAACATGGTAACATATTTAAAGGAATTGTTCAGACCAATTGTCAGCATCTACGGTGTAATCCAATAACTATGACAATTAGTCAGGCTGATTACATTACTAACCGTGCTTATGGTCTCAGAGCAGATGTAACTGGGAGAGAGACCCAACAGCCAGATTGAGAATAGCTGTATGGAAATGATCCTCTGTTGCCACCAAAGATAGGGAGAAACTCGAGGAGAAAACAGGAGAGAAAACAGGAGGCCCTCTTCGAAATGCGGCAGTTGTCACAGTTAAAGAAATAAAAGATCTTAGGCAAACATTTGAGATTGAAACAGGGTATGGGGATGTGAATGCCTGGACAGAATGGGTCAAATATACTGTCCAGAGTCTCAACCATAGCGATTGCTATGCTTTCGCCTTGGGACGACCGATTGCCCAGATAGTGCCCTTCCCATTGGGGTGGACCAAGGACTCCCAGGGGATGTGATGTATGATTGCATTGTACCAAGAAAAGACTGCCTGGGGAAATGAGGCCTGTAAGTCTCTCTCTTTGCTGTTCCCTTCCTTGCGTGATAGCAATATCAGGGTTCCCCCTGTATTCTCTGCAGCTTGCCTCTCACGGCAGGGTGTGAGTGCTACCCGGCATCTGGGAGAATTTGCCTTGTGCACGAGGACCTTGAATGCTACCAAGGACTTGATGGGAAACTGCTCAAGACTTGAGATCCCCAGGGCAGATCTCCGGTGGTACTGTGGAGGGAAGATCTTACGGTCCACCCTACCGTCTAATTGGGGAGGCACTTATGCACTTGTTCAGTTAGCTATACCCTTCACCCTGGCATTTGAAAGAGAAACATCACAAATACCCAGAAGAAGTAAAAGAGGCTTAGGAGTATCATTCGATGATACATAAATTCTATTGGGGTCCTTAGAGGAGTTCCCGATGCACAGAAAGCCAGGAATCAAATTGCTGCAGGGTTTGAGTCACTGTTCTGGTGGGTAACAATCAATAAGAATGTGGATTGGATTAATTATATTTATTATAATCAGCAGAGATTCACAAATTATACAAGGGATGCGGTAAGAGGAATCGCTGAACAACTAGATGCCACCAGCAAAATGGCTTGGGAAAAGAGAATAGCATTAGAGATGATGCTTGCGGAGAAAGGAGGTGTGTGTGTGATATTGAGCAACCATTGTTGCACTTTTATACCCAACAATACTGCCCCGGATGGCACAGTAACTAGAGCATTGCAAGGACTTACCACCCTTGCCAGTGAATTGGCAGAAAAGTTAGGAACAGACACCTCCATCACCGGACGGTTGGAATCTTGGTTTGGTAAATGGAAAGGGATGGTAGTGTCCATGTTCACATCCTTGATCATAGTAGCAGGAGTTTTGACAGCCATTGGTTGTTGCATTATCCCCTGTGTAAGAGGACTAGTACAGTGGTTAATTGAAACTGCACTATTGAAACAAATGACCATAGAGCCACCACCTTACTCTGATAAGATGATGATATTAGAGGAGATGGAAAGCAAAGAACGTGAAGAAGAGGAAGATATCTACCAATTACACCTTAGAGAAAGGTTTTGCAAAAATCAACAATTTATAAAGAAGAAAAGGGGGGAATGTTGTTTTTGCACAGAGTTACATTGTCTAAAGGTAAGGAATGGGGTATGCTTGCAGTGATAGGAAAGCTTAGCAGACGACCTTGTAAAATGCAGACAACCACACTCCTTAGAGCAATTAGGTGAAAATCAGGGTGTCAAGTCAGATAAGTGAAGAAACATTACCACTTCAAACAGTAAAAATGTCAAAAGAAATTTGAAATTTAACAGGCCGGCAACTGAAGGCCATGTATTATCTGTGAAGCATCGGATAGGTTGTGAACCTGGATTACCCAGTCAATGGGAAAACAGGGGAGGGTCCCAGTCATTGAGAAAGGAAGTATATAAACTGTACTATGTGACTAGTAGATGTGCTCCTGCTTATGGGACACCCGCCGTTGCAATCGCGAATAAAGTACTACTTCACTGAGATCCTCGCCTGAGCCTAAGTTATTGGCTACAGAGTGTTTCTCACACTCTCAAGCACTTTACCTTGGAAGGGGTACTGCACACCCATAAGTTTACCAGATTCCCTGGTCTAGTGCCAAGGACTACCCTGTGCAAGGGCTTACCGTACACCAAATTTCCCGAGACTCTTCCTTTCTCTCTCGTATCTCACGCTTCGTCTGTCTCCGGCCACACCCCTCGCCGAGCTATGGAACCGCAGATCAGGATTCCACACTCGCTTCGTACAAAAGTACATCTCAATCACACGTCACACAGAGTCTCACCCGACCCCAAGGCAATACCTAATATTTCTTACCTTGGTCTGTGCACAGAGTTACCGGATCAATTCTTAAGCCCGGCGTGCCTACCTTCTTCCCTTCCCCAGTACTTCATGGATCTTGCCTCTTTAATCAGTCTTGGGCCCTCTGTCAGCTCTCCGCAGAACTGCCACAGTAGATGCACAGGACCGCTGAAATCAGCTGGGCATGCCTTCCTGCTGCTGCGGCGGTGGGGCTCCCCGGTAGGTGACTGGATCCAGGACAAGCCCCCAAATTGTGAGAAACACTCTGGCCTTCAGTTGCCGGCCTGTTAAATTTCAAATTTCTTTTGACATTTTTACTGTTTGAAGTGGTAATGTTTCTTCACTTATCTGACTTGACACCCTGATTTTCACCTAATTGCTCTAAGGAGTGTGGTTGTCTGCATTTTACAAGGTCGTCTGCTAAGCTTTCCTATCACTGCAAGCGTATTTCAATACCACATTCCTTACCTTTAGACAATGTAACTCTGTGCAAAAACAACATTTTTATTCCCACATATTGCCCTCATATTTTTCTGAAGCCCTTAGCAAAGTTTTCAACCTGCAATGGGATTTTTTATTATTTTTTAAAGCAGGAATACTGAATCTGTGAGATATTAAGAAACTGAGCCTGATTCCAGCTGTGTGTGCTTAACATGGGTCCAACTCTCTTGACAGTAGGTGTGCTGCTCTTGATTTTAACAGACGTCGCATCAGGGTACAAAGATGACAAGCTTAAATCAGATCCAAAATTTTAGTTCTTCTGTTGCATATTCTTACAGCCTTTTTCACAGTCATGCTCTTACACATACTCAAATAGATTTATCATTTATTTGGTTGATTTTTATCAAGCTTCAAATTTTTTTTTAGAAAAATATTGAAAAACGTACTTGTGTTTGAAAAGGTAAAATTAAGTTTTTAGTCTAGGCTATAACTGTTTGACTAGAGATGCTCTGCGTGAGGGTTGGTGAAAATAGTCAAATTATTGCTTTAGCTCATTGGCAGAGAAGCTGTCTTAAAAGATTTGCTGAGAAAGAATATAGCCTGCCTATCACTTTAATGTGACTGTAACTCATGGCTCTTCAATGTATGCTTGATTTCAGAAGTATGACTGCTCTAGGTGCTGCACTGCTGGCAGATGCATGCCTTATGTAAAAAGCAGATCTTTCATTTAGCATGAAATAAACCTCAGCACCAACTCAGATCTATTTGCAGCCCATAGAGAAAAATATTGTACTCCCTGCTGCATTTAATCTTACCA
The DNA here is from genome assembly GCF_013377495.2 of Cygnus atratus. Classification (NCBI taxonomy): domain Eukaryota; kingdom Metazoa; phylum Chordata; class Aves; order Anseriformes; family Anatidae; genus Cygnus; species Cygnus atratus. The sequence continues at coordinate 65,941,859 of NC_066363.1, read as the reverse complement.
TCTCTCTAGTATCAGAAAAGGGTCTTGCTGTGAAGAAATCAGCATTAATGGGGGCTTGCTGTCTCTGCACAGAGTTCTATTACCTCCTCTCTCCCCTCTCACCCCCCCCCCCTCCCATTTATGTCTAAAACATAAGGAAAAAATATGATGGATACCTGCTGTGCAGAATACAGAACATAGAAATGAGCCCTCTCTTGCAGAGTAGCTTGAGAAAGTTTCCCCTACAATCATTTTCTCTGCATGTATTGCATGTATTCGCCTACCTCCTTCCTCTATCTCTTTTCTTTATCTTTTTAAAATGATTGCAGCTGCTGGTTCCATTGTCTCTGATTTATTGTTTAAAGCTAGAACAGGTGGTGATATGTCTATTACATACTAAACTGTGCCATACAGGAATCATTATCACAGCTGTATTGGCCTCTTGTAAGAGTGATTTTCTCCTTTGAAACAGATTAAAGGAAGAAATAGATTAAAGGAAGAAATTCACTGCACTGTTGGATACCTGTGGTGGGCTGAATGGATGACACTCCACTCCTGGCCAAAAATACAGTGGGGAGGAACAACTAGCATCCTTTCCTGCAGTAGCAGATTTGCCACAGGATTCTGTATCCTTTAAAGCCATGCAGAGGGAGCAGCGGAGCAGGGCAATTTGCTGGAAAATGGCCTCCACAGAGCAACAGCCCTGCCAGCTGCTAAGCTACTTCCTTGCTGTCTTTGCATGACTAGCTAGTCAGAGTCGTATGAGGATACTGCTACGGGAACCATATTTTCCTCTGTTTAACACAATTTTCCACGACTCCCTCTGCAATTGGTTTGAAGAGCTCAAAGTTTTTGGAGCAGGTATTATCTTCTCTTTGAAATTTAGAACATACAGTGACTGGGTCAGTGTGCCCCAGTTCTTCTCTTGGTCTCTCATTGCCATAGTGCAATTAATTAATAAGAGGACTGGTTGTAATAAGCCACAGGAGCTGCAGCCCTCTGAGTGATGCATTACAAAACAGGATTCAACAGGCCTAGGTTGGATTCCCTGGAGTATAGTAGTCTCTATTGCAAATGGATCAAAACGTTCTGTAAAGTAAAATTAGGATGTTTCCAAAGTACAGGACTGTATTTTGGTCTAATGAAAGTTGCCAAAAGGTATTTGTTTAAACAGAGTAATTCCAAATCCTCCATTCCTTTTTTCCTCAGTAAAATCGATTTTGCTGTTGAGATAGTTAAAATATCCTTTCCATCCATTTCAAGTGACACCATACAGTGCAATCAATACATTTAGAGAGTTTCATGTTGTTGACACAGTGTGGAAACACACTTTGCTGGTGTTTCACTCTCTGATGGAAATGTGGTGGGTTGTCAGACAAGGGTTCTTCTTGTACTGCAATTCACGCTTTCATGCCAGCACCTCCCAATTCAAATAGCTCCAATACACTTCTTCAGACATAGACTTCACTGAGGGCTCATTTCAGTTCTCTTATGCTCATGATTTTCTCTGTTGAGGCATCAGCCAAGCTGTGCTGTGAGCCCTATGTGAACTTGGAAGCATTTCTATTTGTCCTGGAGAAGCGGTATTTTGCTGCATAGCTGTTTCAGGAGTTCATCAGCGTAATGGAACTTGTGGCTTTTCTCCTTCTCTCTTTTCCTCCCTCCCTCCTTTCCACTGCTGACCATATTTTTTCAGCAAATGGTTTTTAAAACTTCGCTGATTTTTTCAAGTGAGTTGGAAAATCTTTATACTGGGCTAACACTGCATATTTTTGAACCATAACAAATGAAATTGCATTTTATTGGGTCACTGACTTGGCTGTCTCCCAAAGCAATCCTCCACTGGTCCTGTTCAGTGTTTTTGTTAGCCATAAAACCATGCTTTTGGTCTGCTAGAAAAAGGCTTGCTCTGATACTACAATGAAAGGAAAGCAAAAGCTTTTAAGGCCCAGACTTGATTTGCATGTCTGTGTTATATAGAAATTTATAATTCATAGAAAAGAAAGCAGTATCGGTTAGGCTATAGAGGTATAGTACCATGTACTTTTCCTCTACTCATTACTTTAATTGCTCTGGTAGGATGCACATCAAAGGATGCATACCTCCTTCCAATTGCAGCTTCAGCACGAGTTGTAGACTAGGGTAGCAGAGTAGACCTTGGTTTACCATGTCAAATCCAAGTATATATAATGGAAAATTCAAGTATAACCAAGAGGATATAACATTGACAAGCACTTTGGGACTTTTACTTCTCAACTTCTGTGTGTGGCTTTACAAGCTCTACATCCCTATCTTAATTTCTGTCTGGGTCAAGCAAATAAAGGATGTGTCACTCTAAAACAAGTGATTTGAGGCACTTTGAACTGACTGTTAATACAGTTCAGTTCTGCCATTTAGATAATAGATTTTGAAGCTGAGATGCAGATGTGGATTGATTGGTTGACTGCTTGGCTTTCTTGTAACTTTGATGAAATTCAGCTAGTAATGCTAACCTCCAGAGAGGGCGCATGCATAAGCAAATATCCAAAGGCAGCTAGAGTCTTCATCCTTAGCAGCTGGTTAGCTCTGTCCCCTGTACTCTGTGTGCATGTTAGTAACTACATTTCCTATTGTTCACAGATATAGTCTCATCATCATCTGAGTATATATAGTGGTAAGAAAGCTTTTTCATGGTCTCTCTCTCTCTGACTTTTCCACCCTTCTAGAGCCAGCAGCATTTATTTTCACTATATTGTTAATAATATTTAACTGAGGTTTCTCAATTTAGAAATATGAGCTAAACCCTTCTTTCTCTACATACTTCCACTAAGCAGACAAACTAAACAAAATTAAGAGTCTGGCAGTACTGGTCTTGTTATCAAAACTCTTGAGAGTCACTGGCAAATGTCAGAAGAATAAATTGCATTATCTATTGATAAATGGCATGTCCATGGATAGTTCAAGCTAAGCAGAGTATAGTTCATTCATTTTCTTTGCAACCTGAAGTCCGTCTCTGCAGTGAAATAAACATTTCTTTTCCCTGCTAAGCTTTTCTTATTAGATTTTAGTTCAGTGTTGAAGGCTAAAATCTCAGTGAATCATTTGATTCATCAGAAAACTTCCTGAAGTAATCACCATTCTTTGAGGCATATTTGTGGTCCTGGCCTTGCCAAAGAGATGAGGTGTTAGTGAAGGCCTCCCAAAGTTGGAAAAATAAGTAACTGCAGCTGCAGCAGGAACAGTGGCTGCAACCAAGCAAGCCCATGGAGGAATACACAGGCCAGTCCCCTCTTCTGTATGGTCCATCTTTAATGCTTAGTAGATAGTACCACTATATAAGCAATGAATCTAAGAATAAATGCATTGTGGTACATCAAAGCTCTGTTCACTGTACATACTGGGTGTTGCAGTGCTTTTAACCATGATACGGATTCATTGCAGAAGGTCAGCCTGAAGGAAGGTTTCTCAGATGCTGTTATGGCAAGGAGACCAAGGTCAGCAGAGGCATGGGGCACACTGATGTCACTGAATCACAGAATCACAGAATCATCTAGGTTGGAAGATGACAGCCTTTTCCCTGACAAGCCAATAGCCTCAGTAGACAAGTGTCTAAGTGGAAACAATGACTTCCTGAAGAGCACTGAGTGGATTTATAACAGAGTTGGGGATAACATCAGGACTTCATTCTGTGTCTTAACCAGCAGATGACACCACCTTTGTCGTTATGCTGAAACTCGCTTGTCCTATCTAATTCCAGGGAAACAAACACAACCTTTCCTGCTCACCCATTCATGGGAGTGAGGATCTGGGATGGAGAGCTCTTATCAGGGTATCTGAAAATTTATTACCCCAGTTTAGGAGCTTACTCTTGCTCTTTATCCCTTTTGTGTTTTCTGGTAATGGGCATGGCCTAGAGCCATGGACAGTTTTTTGTTGTTTGTTTTTCCCCCAATGTTACTACATCTAAAAACATCACTCATTTCATGTTTTGACTGTAATCCATCACTGTGATAGTCTCCTCTACTTTGCTGGTTTAAATGGGGGAATGAGTAGCCCAAGGCACCACTTTTCAAAGTTACACTTACTTTTAAGATGTTTTAAGATGATATATTGGCATAATATCCTATAAAAGATATCCACATTATAAAGATGACAAGAGTCCTGAAGCGTCAGAGTGTGGCAGAGCAAAGCATAAACTTGCATTTGCTGGGATATAGATCAGATTCGGGCCCATTAGTCTATTTTGCCCCAAAAGTGGCCTGTAGCCTCTACAGTTTTCTTATGATAATGTTATGTTAGAATTCTTCACCTGTAAAGAACAAAAGGCTTAACTTTGTTCCACCTCAACCATCTTTTTCTCAAACCTCTTGGTCCAGGTTAACTATTCACTTTCTCATGTTTGAATGGAAGAGGCTTCAATATGATTGAAGGCATATATATATTACATATTTTATTATAGAAGGCAGCATATAGTAGATCATGGAAATCTAGGTTTTTGTTAAAGTCAGGTGCGAGTGTAGATATCCATATTCCTGGATGACTTTGCCACCAAGAGCTCTGTATCCTTGCTGACAGGGAGTACATATCTTTGTCAAAAACTGCCCTTGCTGAAGAGCTATCACAGATGGCAGTACCTGATTCTGTATTTGGCAATTAAGAAAGCCCAGCTTAATTATTTCCCTTAACACTTGGAAGTTTAATTTTTAATGGAAAACTTGGGGATTTATAAAGTTTAAGAAGATGAACAAGCTTTAATATGGAACCCATAAAACATTAATTAAAAGCAAACTGGCTACCACATCCTTAGCTGCCCTTTAACAAGTAAATTTAGCTAATGCCTCAAGCAATGATATTCTAGCTAATTTCACCATTTGCAAGGGTCACTAATCATTTTTGGATGATGCTACAGCAAAGGGAATTTTAAAACAATTATATTTCTTGATATAGCTTTTGCAAGAAAACATTGTGAACTGGTAGCTTGTATTTCTGAGCAAGTGATTGAAAGAATACATCAGTTTCTGTGTTCCTGAGTAAAAGCAGGCAAGTTCACAACATGGTGATGTAAACCATGCAAATATAAATAGTTATATGTATTGACCATGAATGAAACCTTACTTCTATGGTCATCCATGAGTACTCAGACAATAACATTACAGGGCCAGGAGTTAAGCTTAGAGGTTTTGGGGTTGTACTCCTTAAGAGTCTTGGATCTGGAAATCCCTTTTCTTGCATGTAGCTGGTGAAAATGTATGTGAAACTCCTTCACTGGAAGCTACACAGGTAAAATTAGATTGCTGTACATATGAAAGATGATAAGAGAGAATTGAACATAGGCATTTAGAAATTGATTTGCTAGGTCAGGACAGTTGTTAATCTAATCCAACAACTCATCTCCATCAGTAACTTAAACATGGTGTTTCTAAAGCATGATCTAGAAACTCTGGAACAAGAGACATAAGAGAGAAGCTTTCCCAAACCATTCTCTTAATATTTGAATTGTCTTACACATTACTACTTCTGTTCTTTTAAGAAGTGTACCCCTCCTTTATTGATAAAAATATGGATCACTTCATGCTCCAAATGGAAAATCCTTTTTTGGGGTTCACTAAATTGTTCACCTAAAAACTGTGTCTGAATGGGCAGCAGTCTGTTCTCTCATATCAAAAAGTACAGTAAAGCAGCACCACATACAAAATTCTACCACCTTGCTTAACACTTGAATCCAGGCCCTGAGCTCTGAAAATACCAAGCCAGCACTCTGTGTAGAGGTTTGGCACTCTGCCCATAAAAAAGCCCCATGCAAGACTCTAGTTTGATCAGGAGGATGCCAGGCTGCCAAACAGCTGATGCACTTCCATTACTTGCAGGTGATTGGTTAAACTCTCCTTCTGGACTTCCAAGCCTGGCTCTTGCCCAGGCAGTGTGGGATCTTTCCTCTGCAGCAATGTTGCAAGCTGTGGATACCCCCACCTCCTCCCCAACAACATGCTATTTCAGAATACTTTGCTGTGTTTCTATGTGTTGGATCTTTTCTCCTTGCCAGAAACTTTCTGTAGAGTAGGAAGGGTGTGGAGAGGAGTTGATGATATGAGGATGTTATCTGTTGTACAAGCTGGTTTAATATGTGACAGGGCTCAAAATCCAGCTTCACAGAGCTTGGTCTCCAAATCTGAGTTCAACAATAGAAGTCTGCATCAACATAGTTATTAGGGTATGGAAAGATTTAGTGACATACATGAGATTTTGGAATATCCCTTTGACAAATTACTGCTATGGCTAGCAGTGTCTGAGAAAGCTTTGGGAGTTGTAGGTTTCACTGAAGATGTACCCTCCTTGCCAGGTTTGCTCTCTGGCTGACAGCAAGCAACCTATGTATGGATGACCACCACCAACTCCTTTGCAGAAGTCGTTAATGTGGCTAAAAATGTTTGTACCTTTACTTTATCTCCTTTAAATGCATTAACACTGTCTAAAGTGGAAAGGTCTATTCTGCTTTAGTTTCATGAAGTTCAGTGTACTACCTTAATTTTAATGCTGGCAGCACTATTGATTCTTCTGGGAATGGCACTGGGATCTCCATGGGGAAGGGAGACTGCTGGTTCTTGGGAAACAAAATGAAAAAAAAAAAGTCATGAAGTTAAATTGACACTAACAAAAGTAAATAATATCCCAAATAAAAACCAGGTCTTGTCTCAGTCACTCAACGTTCATGCTCATGGCTTTTGCCAGTTCCTGGTTAGTCACAGTCTCCAGGGAAAACTGAATGACTCACCTTCAATTTCTAAGATGTAGGCCCCTCCATCCTCCAGCAACATCGTCTTCACTTTCCTCCCCCAAAGGCAAAAGTAAAATATCTCACATTCTCAGGCCAACATAAAGCATAAGGAAGCAAACCAGACACAAATACATTTTGCCTTTTCAGTGATCTTTAAATCTATTTGTTTGGATTGTAGGAAACAATTCAAAAGGATCTAGAAAGAGTGTCAAATTTGTCACAATATTTTTTAGGTGCCAGATGGATTGCTCCCTTGACCCATCTCTCAAATGCATGAATTTACACATTAGAATACCATGAAATCTTCTTCATACAAAGATTATCGTTTGAACTGTTAAAGTCACAGGTAAGGTCTTTATTTTTACTTTGCATGCTGCTTGTATTCTACTGCTGGTAGTTAAAACATTAGAGAGGTTGAAGGGTGATATCTCCTAGGCAGCTGAACATTTCTGTTATTTCTCATCTGAACATGACAAACTCTGGTGAGGTCAGAGATGGTTTGAATATATCTTTATAAAGAAAGATCTTCACACACACAGTCAGGGTCCTGTTCCCATTTATTGAGGGAAATGGGAAGATTCACACGACCTTCTAGCTGTGTAAAAGTGGTGAAGGGGAACAGTGGTTAGAGCAGCCATGGGATCAGGCTCCGAACTAGTCCATGCAATCCAGCTGTGGAGAGGTTTTGGTTTAAATCTATATCCTTTTATTTGGAAGAAAGCTTTATTTGGAAGAAGAAGCTTTATAAATCTGATCAGATGTTTGTTGATACTAGGAGAAGCCTGTGAAATACTGATAGCTGTCCAGTATACATGCAGCAGTCACACAATTTTTTCCATGTTAGTTTACTCAAGCCGTTATCTCTGATCTTGTCTTGTTGGGAAAGAGTTTGCCTTTCCCTAGCCCTCTGCAAGACCCACTTGGCTGTGCAGTGCTTCCCCAGCAGTGCTGTGTTGCTGGCTCCTACGGGGACACTGCTGAGACCAGCAAGGCACTGACTTGCTTTCCCAAAAATGCTGCACAAGCACCAAATATTGCTGATGTGGGTTCACAGAACTACAAACAGCCCAGCAGAGAGGTGGTTTGTCTAAGGAGGAATGCAGAGGTAGCAGAAACTGCAAGAGCTTTAGATTATGCTGGCAGAAAAAGTGTATTTGGCTGAAGGAAACAGCAAACCTTCCGGGGCTGCATGCAGGGAAGTGTCACCACTGTGACAGATTGCCTCTGCTCCTCTCCAGCCCTATGCTCCTCTCCCCATAGGAAGGTGCTGGACATCCTGTAGGAGCATTTCTGAACACCCACCTATGTGCAGTTAGGTGTCCTATGCTCACCCTCAGTTGCTTTTGGAAGAAACCATTCTCAGTTTTCCCAGGTTTGGAGGAAGGACATTTCTCTTCCTTTAACTTACACGTCTTTTTCTTCAGCTTCTCCACTTTCTCAGGCACCGTGAATTCAACCCCCATTTGCTTTAGCTGCTTTCTCTATTTGTCTTTTCTGATTGCCTTCATGCTGCTGACAGATGAAAAATAATTCTGGGCAGGAAGTGCACCTGTCTGATGTGTTGAAGGAGCAACCCTAATTGCGTGTGCCACCATAGCACAGTGTACGATAATTGCTAGAGGCATATCTTCTGTATTGTAGATACATTCATGATCCTAAATCTGCAAGTGCCTGTAATGACAAAGGAAACAAACTTCAATGAGAGCTGATGCTTTTAGTCAGGAAAGTGATTGACTGGCATGTCAGTTGTGTCTGCAAACTCCACCTCATGTATATCTGTCTCCAGCCCTCAGAGGGATTTGGGGTCTCTCTGACTGCTGACTGTCAGTTATTTTAAAATGTAAGCAGGCAGTGACGGACTGTCAGTTGAAATAACACCCTATATTTATATAGATTTAAGAAGGTATGCATAGGTACAGGGTTCTCTCTTTGATTAAAATCATAGTAATTGCAAATTGAATTAAACCATTCATGTTTCTGTTCAACCAAGGCTCAGACGCTGGACCTGTGATATGCCCTGTGTTGCTGGTTGAACTCAACCAATATGAAAGCATGTGTGGCTCATCCAAAATCAAAGTTTTATAGTTTTAATTCATAGAATCACAGAATGGTTTGGGTTGGAAGAGACCTTAAATATCATCATCTAGCTCCAGCCCACCTGACATAGACAGGGACAACTCCCACTAGTCCAGGTTGCCCAAAGCCTCATCCAGCCTGGCCTTGAACACTACCAGGGATGGGTCATTAAACCGTTCTGGTGGTTGCTGGATCTTTTTGCACATAGCCAAAAGTCAATAGACATTTCTGTGTCTGTGTTGGTTTTGAAGCTTGTCTTCTGTTCTCATTGCCTTTTCATGTGTCATGTTAATGAGAGTCACAATATCAGTTTTTGGGATTGTCCTTGAATAACACCAAAATACAAGTTTAAAGCTGCTTCATTTTTATTTCCCTTTGGTGGATCATTGGCTCTGCGTTTGCTGAAGAGTCTGTGGTCAGCTCATAGGACATGGGTGTATTGTGTGGTAGACTCTCAGTCCTTGTTTTCAAATACTTCTGGCCTCTAAAATATTTGCTGCCTTCCTAAGGATTTGGGGACCAATCCTGACCTCCTCCCCAAGTCCCAGGGTTGGGTAAGATGCTCTGTAAGGGGAATGGGAAGTGATCAGAAGTGTCAAGAAGCAAGTTCAACACGGGTCTCTTAACCATTGTAGCTACTATAGGGTTCACCCTTCAAGATTATTCCACCTGATTCTTGAAAGTTTTAATTCTCAGATTAAAATCTGAATTGAACTCTTGACCACTCGCACTGCACTCTCTCAGTAGTTTATTTGCCTTTTAAGAACAGCAGAAAACAGAAAAGTTTCCCTTCTATGGCATTCTGCCTACCCAAATATCCATAATAGGATTTAATAACTTCTTGTCTTAAAATCTGGCATATTTCTGCTGTTAAATAACTGTCATGTTTCATGTCTGAACTGGTTCTGCATTTCAGTGATAGATGGTGTGCTGCATTTTTATGAATTGTATTCCATCCACAGACTGTAAATTCAGTGCAATCCTTTTGGGGGAAAAGCACTAGGTAATGGTAGGTATGAATCTTTTTATATAATATCTAACTGCAGTTATTAGTGGTTCAACTCACATCAGCACACAGATGTTTAGAAAGCAAGCTTAAATTAAACAAAATTAAAAGAAGTTTGCCTGCTTTAGGGGTTTGCATCACTCACTGCTTTTTGCATTATGGAAAGTAGAGCATTTTTAAAATTTTATATTAAATGCTATTTCCTACTATGGCTGATATGTTTCTGTTTCATGCTGCTTATTGTGATCTTATTTCTAAATAAAACTGGAAGATAATTAATCCCCTTCTTCTTCCCAATGGATCAGAGGATTAAGAAGGATAATTAGATTCTCATCCAGAAGTTATCTGAAGAGTGGCTTTTAAAAGAACAAGTTAACAAAGCCAGGGTGTCCAAGGAGTATTGCGAAGTGCTGACAATTAATTTATTTCCCATGTTAATCATCAATTCAGTGTTAATCTTCCTTGGCAGACAAAAAGCTGTCATATCAAAACCAAATTTTCTTCATCATTCATGTTCTGAGATCCCAGTTTTTTGGAGCATATATGTGTGTATTTCAGGTGTTCACATTCAGTGCCAGTAAAATAATATTATCTTTCCACATCTTGTCAAGCCACCATTAATTTCTGGTTTAACCTTGTTATGAGCAAGTGAAAGAATAGCATCACAGGCTGACGAAGAACAGCACAGCCAGTATTAACATGTGATGCAGCCAATGGCAGAGGGAAAGGGAATTCCATGCAGCTCCTATTGCATGGTCCAAAGACTAGTGTAAGGATGAAATGCAAGCCTAACAGGTAACCTGAGTGAAGTCCAGAAACAAGTGTTGAATCTCCCAGTGAGTGGGAGATTTGGTTGGTTGTAACTCCTTTTGGTTTGGTTGTAACTCCTTTGGTTACAGCACTGCTGGACCATCCTCTCTGGCATCTCTGGCAAGCCTGGAAGTACCAGCACAGTTCCTGTGTACAATGGTTCCTGTTTTTTGTTTGTTTGTTGTTGTCATTAAAAAAAGAAAAAAAAAGAAAGAAAAAAAAAAGCATTCCAAATATCTTTTTTTTTCTTCTTCTTCAAGCTTCCATATAACATCAGAGAGCTGTCATGCATGGTTTTGTGTGTCTTAAAGACGTCATTGTGATGCCACAAGAGGTCTTTTCAACTTTGAAAAATGCAAATCACAATCTAGACAGATGAAAGTTGCAGAGGAGTGGGAGAAGAAGGGTTCCCATCTATAAAAGGAAAGCCTGTGCACAGAGTAAATGAACTTCATGAGATCTCTGGGGAAGCTAGGGAAACAGCAAAGGGTTGAACTTGGATCTGGAGTGCAGTGGTGACCATGAGAATGCATCCATCTGAGGTGTGTTTCCTGCATGGAATGCACATTCTTGTTTTCAACTCAAATCCATTTTACATTGTTCCATCTTCACTCTAACTTTACTAGAGCTAAATAAATATTAGTAACGCTTATTTTTATTTTAAGTTGAATGAAGCACTTGATTTAATGCTCAAACATTTTCCAACTCCAGTTCATTGTCATCAGGTAAAACAGGACTGTGGAAATTGAAGTACAGATTTAAATCTCAGGTGTCCTTCAGTGGTAGTCAACCTCTCTTCCACTAGTCCTCTTGTCATATGCCTTCAAACAGGGCTTGCAGGAGAGATCAGCTCTGTCCCACCCCATTGCAGGGGACAGGGAACTGAGCCTGCTCTTCTCATCTGCTTTACTCCTTTAATTCTGTCCTGGTTTCAGCTAGGATAGAGTTAATTTTCCTCCTAGTAGCTGGCAGGGTGCTATATTTTGGATTAGGAGGAAAAGGGTGTTGATAACACACCGATGTTTTAATTGTTGCAGAGCAGTGCTTACACCAAGCCAAGGACTTTTCAGCTTCTCGCTCTGTCCTGCCAGCGGGCAGGCTAGGGGTGCAGCAGGAGCTGGGAGGGGACAGACCCAGGACAGCTGACCCAAACTGGCCAAAGGGGTATTCCATACCATCTGACGTCATGCTAAACAATATATAGGGGTGACTAGCCAGGGTGGGGGGGCCGGCTGCTCGGGGATAGGCTGGGCATTGGTCAACGGGTGGTGAGCAATTGCATTGTGCATCACTTGTTTCGTACACATTATTATTAGTAGTACTATTATCATTATTATTTTTTTCCTGTCTTAATAAACTGTCTCTATCTCAGCCCACAGGTTTCATTTTCCTGTTTCTCTCCCCCATCCCAGAGAGGGAGGGGGAAGCGTGAGCGAACAGCTGTGTGGTGCTTACCTGCTGGCTGGGTTAAACCACAACAAATCCTAAAGATATACACTAAATTGGTAGTGACTCTTTCTCCTCCGTTTTTGATTGTAATTTCCCAGCAAGTTTTATTTCAAACCCTTTGCTGGATTTGACAGAAACAAATGGTTAATTTCTAATCCTTCCTTCCTTCCTTCCTTCCTTCCTTCCTTCCTTCCTTCCTTCCTTCCCTCTTTCCTTCCGAGACAAACTAGTCATATGTTTCATTGCACTGTTTGGGAAGATCTTGTTTCCTTTTAAGTGATTGAGTTCAACTATAGAAATGCATATCTCCCATGCCACCTGGAAAGCAGGAGCTGGGGGAAGTTCCCCTTCCCACAGTTGTGTTAGCTGAGGAGGAGTAGGGAGTTAGAAAGAGATATACACCTTGTGGATTTAATCCTACCTGTCCTTCTTGGTTCACCCGTGTACCATGGCTGGTGTTACATGTGCAGTCAACCCTGCTCAGGACCTGCTGTCTCTGGGATAGGAGCAAGAGGACAGCTGGGAAAAATGTCCTCCCCAGTTGTCCCACCAGCTGGGAGGTTCACTGCAGGGTAAGAGCCTCATGACCAGGCTGTGGAGACACATGCTTATATCTCCAGCTCATCCGGGGTCATGGGGAAATTAACATAGTAAAGACAAATCTGAGCATGAAGTGTGAGAGCAGGAGCATCTTACTGCTGAATGACTGACCTGAAACATGGCAGGCTGTCATGTGCAATTGTGATGGACAAATTTGGTCTCAGTAACTGTTTAAGGCAAACCAATGTATTTAACATCTGTAGCTTGCACTGCATCTCAGCATTTAGTAAAATGAATTTTGATGGGATTTTCATCTGAGCTCCAAAGAGACAGAGTTGAGTTTGTTTAGTAATGGTTCAAAAGGGAACAGAAAACTTTCTGAAATCCACTTAGATTGTCATTTGTTAACTTATTTACATAAAACAGTTTGCCTGCTACTAGGAAACTGGGAATAATTTTATCTATCTATACATGTTTCTAGCCACAGTTTTACTCTAAGAAGCACGAAACCATTTTATCACTTATTTTAAGTCCACTACAGTGATATTTAAAGATCATAAAGTCCACTTGTTTCATTCTTATCTAACATAGTTTAAAAAATTAGGGTTTTGCTTTCTTCTGCCTGAAAACATTTATTTTGCTATTATTATTCCTTATTCATTGCAGAGATTAGAATCTAAAACATCTATCTGTTTTCTCTATAGAGTTGGAGGTAATAAATGGATGAAATCAAGGACTGTCTTTCAGAGGCAGTGCTTTCTGACATCATGGTGGTGTTGTCTTCTCCCTCCCACAAGATTTTGAAAGTCTAGCCAGTTGGCCTCCAGCAAACAGCTGGAGGTGCTGCCTAGGGTATCAAGACTCTGAATTAATACAGAGACAGTGACTAGCAGGGCAAGTGCCCAATGCTGTCTTATTAGCATTCAGGAGTCCTGCCAATGTGTAAAGAGAAAAAAAAATCATCAGGGTGTTTTTTTTAAATTTGCTTGGCCTTTTTGTGTGGTAACACAGTGGTATGTGGCATAGCAGAAGGAGTAGGGGCAATGAATGTAAGTGACGTTAGCTGATGGCGATCGAAGGAATGGGATGACTGCTTTGGGCATGACAAAACTGTTCCATCAGGCATTAAACCATGAGTAATTTATAATTATGGAATTTGGCAACACAGTAGTCTCCTCTTCCCATTAGTTTTTGGGTGCAGGGGTACTGACTGTACCAATGGGCTGATGGAACTGGGGCAGATTTTGGAGCATGGAGACCTCTTAGAAGCAGCCTGACAGGGTGGTCCTTGCTTTATTTATGATTTCTCCTCCTTGGATATATTTCTACTGTTTTTTAAAGCCTGTGGTTTTATAGCTTTGGGAATGATAATTTAAATAGAATTAGCACAAGAAGACAGGACTATGAAACCCATTCACACAATTCAGCATCTGTGGTGGTTTTACCGTGCTAGGCAGCTGAACACCACAATCGCTCTCTCACTCCCCCTCCTTAGATGAGGAGGGGAAGAAGTAAAGGAAAGAACAAGTCATGGGTTGAGATAAGGATCATTTAAAGGGGAAAAAAAAGAAATAATTATTAAGGAAAGATTATTATTAATTAAACAATTTAACTAAACAATTTAACTAAACAATTAACAATTTAACTAAAGGGGAAAAAAAGGAAAGGGGAAAAGGGAGGGGGAAAGGGAAAACAAAACAAAACAAGTAAAGGCTATGTGGAAGTGCAGAGGAAAGAAATTACTCTCTACTTCCCACAAATGAGAGATGCTTGACCACGTCCTTGAAGCAGGGCCTCAACGCACGTAGCCGGTGTTCGGGAGGAGGACAGACGTTTTCACAACGAGAGCCCACCCCTCCCCTCTTCCTCCTTTTCCCACCTTTTATTGCTGAGTGTGACATCATATGGTATGGAATATCCCTTTGGTTGGTTTAGGTCAGCTGCCCTGGTGATGTTTCTTCTCTCACATCTTTGCCCACCCCTAGGGGGGTTAGAGAGATTCCTGATGCTGTGCCAGCACTGCTCAGCAGCAGACATAACACTGGTGTAATACCATTGCTGTTTTAGCTACGAGTGCAGAGCACAGCACTGTATGGGCTGTTGCAGGGAAAGTTAACAAGCCAGCCCGACCCAGTACAGCATCATGTAATGAATGGTGTATTTACTTGTCTCCACCATGGTGCTAAACCAGTCCACTTTCAAAAGACTGCCTTACCTCAATTTACGTGTCTTTGTAGTTTGTCTTCAATATCTGGCCACCTCAGATTTTATTTGCCTTTATCTGAGTTGGTGAATGGCGCATTAGTGGTCACAGGTCAGTTGCTGTTATTACTCTTGCTGTTGATGAATGAAAAGTTGTGCTTGCTTCCTATTAAAAAGGTGTCTTCTCTTAAAAGTAGTTTGTGTCACAGAAGATGGCAAGCCACTGTTACAGGTTTTATTTTAGGGAGATACAGGCAACCTTGCTTGAATAATGAGTGGGTCTACAGTACATTTCATCACTGTTCATCACCTGCCTATGCCAAAGGGCTGCAAGTTGCCTACCCTAGTTGGAGTTCCGCCTGAAGAACATGCAGCTAAAAGTGAAAAAAAAAGGGTGGGGTGGGGTGGGATATGAGGACATGGGTAATTATAGGGTGGGTAATTTGAAATTGGATCACTTGGTAGCTGCGATGTTTAAAAGAGACTCAGGTCTCCTTCTAAGGTCTCTTTTAAGTCTCTCAAAAGAGACTCTCCTTGAATTTAAGGGAACTGCACCCATCCTGCAGGTTCATTACAGGGGTCAAGAGTTGGTCCAGTCCTGTGTAACAGATTCATGAATGATCTGGAGGATGGGGTAGAGTGTACCCTCAGCAAGTACACTGAGGATCTTAAACTGGGAGGAGTGGCTGATGCACCAGAGGGCTGTGCTGCCATCCAGAGGGACATGGACAGGCTGGAAAAATGGCCTGACAGGAACCTCATGAAGTTCAACAAGGGGAAGTGCAATGTCCTGCCCCTGGGGAGGAACATCCTGAGGCTTCAGGGCAAGCTGGGAACACCCAGCTGGAAAGCAGCTCTGCACAAAAGGCCCTGGGCTAGCAATACTCTCCAAAGTGCTGTAAGAGGTGACTTTGGCAAGGAATGTGAAGAATAATAAGAAGGGCTTTTACAGGTATGTTTGCCAGAAAAGGGAGATTAAAGACAATGCACACCCCCAGACACCCCAATAAACAAGACAGGAAAACTAGTGACAACCGACATGGAGAAGGCTGAGGTACTTGACAATTGTTTTGCCTCAGTTTTCGCTGGCAATCACTCTTCCCTGGGCTGCATTAGGAGAAGCATTGCCAGCAGCTTGAGGTGATCCTTCCCCTGGTGAGGGGGATCCCACCAGGTGATCCAGCCCTGGTGAGGCCACAACTGGAGAACCATGTCCAGTTCTGGGCTCCCTAAACCAATAGAGACATGGCCGTACTGAAGAGAGTCCAGTGAGTGGCAGCCAAGCTGGTGAAAGGACTGGGGCATTTCTCCCATGACAGGAGACTGAGAGAGCTGGGACTCTTCATCCTGGAGAAGAGAAGGCTTGGGGGGATCTTATCCATGTCTAGAAATGCCTGAAGGGAGGATGGAAAGAAGACAGAACCAGGCTCTTGTCAGTGGTGCCCAGTGGATGTCCGGCTCTAGGTGGCCCTGCTTGAGCAGGGGGGTTGAAGCAGAAGACCTTCAGGTTCCTTCCATCCCCAGCCCCTCTGTAAGTCTGACAGTTGGGCACAAACCTGAGCTAAAGCAGGATCACTGAAACAGGCCCGAGCAATTGGGAAGGTGTGAAGTAGGCTGCCAGTTGGCTTTGCAAGCACAGACTCTGTCTCTGAGGCTTGGGCAGCTCCCAGGTGCTGTCATGATACAAAAGGGGGGTTACCTGGCCCACGGGTGCATAGAGATTGCAACATTGGGTTTAAATCAGTTAACATGACCTTCCAGCAAAAATTCAACCAGTTTAAGGAGGGTGAAAAAAAGAAACCCAAAATACAACCCAGCTACTAGAAAGAAAGGGAAGAGCATTTGCAACATGGGAAGCTTCTCAAAGAAAGTATCTCTGTTCTGGGTAAAAAACAGGCCCTTTTTATTCCATAGAGACATAAGATGGTGTAGGACACCACCATTTCAGGTAACTAAGAAAGATGCTGTTCATTTCTATTGTCTTCCTGAGACAGCCAATAGGTAACAATGTTCCTGATATTCTTTAAACAACTCTTGATTTCTCATGCACATTCCCAATTTCTTGGGCCAATTTCTTCATGCCCAGGCTTTTTCACCTTCCCAGGTGATAAGTTGTTCCTCAAATTCTTGTTGTCTCCTCATTGATAGTCTCTTCAGGATGTCTCCAGTGCTTAGGTGTCCAGCTGAATGTCAAGGATGTCCCTGACTCCCAGGTGCAGTTTCCAGGCCAAAGGCTGAGCTCCCAGCCTGGACCCCAGCCTGGCAGACATTGCTCCTGTCAGCGTTGAGCAGCCATTTCATGTCAGCATCTTCCCATGACAGTCAGGTTACTTCTGTAAGTGCTACCATCAGGGGCATCCCGAGACCTTTGTGATGTCACCCCAGAGTCACTATGGCCTCACAAAAGGCAGCTGGCCATAAGTGCCTGAGCGTCCAGCCTGCATTGAGTCTGGCTGGTGGCACTCGAGAGGTTGAGGTCCCACTGTTAGAATGTGAGAAGTGGAGGTGTTACTGGTGGAAGGCGCGACGTCGAGGTCCTTCCTGTGGCTCGAGAGATGTGAGGTCCTTCTGGGTGGCAGGTGAGGCACCCCGGTCCTTCTGATGGAACTTGAGATGTCAAGGTCCTTCTGGTGGAACGCGAGACGTCAACGTCCTTCTGGTGGTACATGAGATGTTGAGATCCCTCTGGTTGCAGGCAAGGCATCAAGGTCCTTCTGGTGGGGCACAAGGTGTTGAAGTGCTGCTGGTGGGCTGCGAGTCTTTGAGGTTCTGCCATCGACCTGCAAGGGAGGTGCTGAGGACCAGAGGCACTTGATACCTGCTTGTGATCAGAGCAGCATCCTTGGGAGAACAAGCATCTCCATGCCGGAGAAGCCATGGGCACCATGAGCCAGACACACCAGGAGCAGCCAGAGGAGGCCCCAAGAGAAGAGACCTGCACCATCTGCTTGAGCCCTTTGCACAAATCCATGTAACAGCTTGCTGGTGAGGGGGCAGGCACATGCTGTGTGGACACCCTACACTCATCCTCCAGGCTGCCCAATAGTCACTTCCCATCTCAAACAAGCCCCAGGGGAGAGGGACAGGCTTTCTGCTCAGTGCATGGATGCTGTCATTCCTCACAAGAGCCCATAGGTGTTGCAGCAGCATCAACATTAATTACAAATAATAGGCAGTGACTTTCAGCTCTGTGGGGAAGTGCAGCAGCATTGGACATGGCAAGGGAAAGGTCTCTCCTCACTGTTTTGCTCAGTGTTCCTGGTGTGCAAGGCACCATTCACACCTGCAGGAGATATTTTTACTTCTCTGTATCCCAGGTGTCTTGTTAGCATTTTGTTTCTCCAGAATATTTCTGTGGACTTCCTGTTTGAAACACAATTGCTGCACACTGGTCACTTAAAAGGGAGCCACTACCAGCTCCCTTACAACCCAGCCTGGGGGAGGAGGACTGGAGGCAAACCAACTATGTGATGGTAAAAATTAAAAATAAGTCTGCTGGAAAATAATTCAAAATTCATTTTTTTTTTTAAGTAGGAGGTTTCTGTATATTTCCATGACAGACAATTTAGCTGAGAACTTTCTATAAGGCTGTCTGTGTTTACAGCAATTAATTAAAAAACGAACTTAATTTATACGTGTCAGCATGACCTGCAATTCCCTATAAAGCACCAGTAAATATGAATATATTTATATTCCTACCTCCAGTGAAATAGGCATGGGCAAATCTGATAATTAATAACCTCTGCTTACAAAACAAAACTGCATTTCATCTAAAGCCAAATACTCAGTTCTTCTGAATGCAAAATAAGAGTATTTTTCCATACAAGAATGTGATTTCTGCACAAAAATGTGTGAAGCTAAGCCTTATCTATCTGCTTGTGTAAGTACAGTTCTCAATATGTTTGTTTGTAATAACAGAGTAATATAATTTTCTCTCACTATATATTAGTGTTAATAAGAAAAGAGTAATATAATTTTGAGTATGTTTTAACTGTACTTTGAAGTAGTGTATTTGGCATGGCAAGTATTGAAACAAACAAACTGCTGTACAGATAGAGGAAGAGGTTGTAAAAGATGAGTTCTCTGAAATATCACAAAAGCATTTTAAATTGATAGCAGTAAATAACAAGGGGATATACTCTTGCTCAAGTTACTCCATTTTTAGAGGAGTCACAAAGCAAGAAATATACTGAAGCCGTCAGTAAAAATATTTTATCCTGATGTTTAAAGACGAGAGGAAAGCAAATTATGTAGTTAAGAAGTTAAATTATGTAGTCGTGAAGTTATGTCATTGGGACAGCAATGCCATAGCACCTCCACTCTTCTCCTATATATATTTGTTCTCTTCTTGGGAAGAATGGGAAGTCATGCTCATAGCGTAATTTACGCCAATCAGCTTATATGGAGCAACTCTTGCCACATCAGCTTGGCTTGCATGTGGGAAGTCCAGCTTCCTGAACATTGTTTCCGCTCTTTGTCAGCTCTGCTGCAGAAGGTAGCTTGCTGGGCTGATGCCCTGAGAAGGCTGTTCCAGGACCTGACCACACCTCCAGCTGTGGCATTCAAACCACAGGCTAGGAGGCCAGATGAAGACTGACCTCTGCTTGCCAGACAGTCAGATATAGCTGGTGTTGTTGCAGGGGGTTACTGCATCCTAGACACAGGACTTTACATTTGCCTGTGGAGAACTTCATGATGTTCCTACTCACCCTCTTCCCCTCCCTGTCCAGCTCTCAGAATAGCTGCCTAACTGTGCAGTATAACCATCGCTCCCCCCAGCGATGAACTTTCTGAGATATCATGTCACTTCCCTGTTCTGATATTAATGACAGTGATACACAATATTGGCCCAAGTATCAATGGGCTGCCTGCTGGGTTTTATTCTGCTGATCACAGCCCTTTGAGGCTGGCAGTCCAGATTTCCACCCACTTTGTATTCCACTTTTCCAGGTGATAGCACACCAGGTTGGTTATAAGGAGACTATAGGAGACAATGTCAAAGGCCTTGCAAAGTCCAAGATATGCAATATCCAGTTCCCTAATCACAGGCATTGGAAATCAAACCCTCATGAAAAGAGCATTTGTGTTTGGTCTCATCCTGATACAGCCACATAGTCTACAGTTTGTCACTGATTTAGCTGATATTTCTGGCTGGCACATGCTTTTCTGTACAATAACCCATGCAGGTCTCTTCTTAATCCAAACATCCCATCCAGAAACAAAGCAGAGCAGATAGACAGTATGCCCCTCAACACGAACAAAATGCAAAAATTTGAAATGGTTTCAGGGAAAAGGGCTGAGTCATGCTCATCAATGGAGTTCAAACAAGGATAATAACTATTAGTATTATTTGAAACCCTAAGAAGGCTTTCAGTAATCTCTCTAAAGTCTCAGTGTTGATCTTGGCCATTTTTATCTCATCTGAACTTTAAAACATATTGAAAACTTAGGTGTAATTCCTTCGGAGTGCCAAAAGAAAAAACTCCAGATAACTATGTTGAAATGTTGTGTTCACCACAGTCAGTGGGTTGCTTGAAAT
The DNA here is from genome assembly GCF_013377495.2 of Cygnus atratus. Classification (NCBI taxonomy): domain Eukaryota; kingdom Metazoa; phylum Chordata; class Aves; order Anseriformes; family Anatidae; genus Cygnus; species Cygnus atratus. Next base: position 65,921,504 of record NC_066363.1, on the reverse strand, counting down.
ACAGACCAGAAGTCGCCAACTATTAACTGGAATTTGCTGATTGGGTGGAAATAGTTGCTGCTTTTATGTTCAAGTTTTTGTCTTAAGGACTTTCCACCTGACTGGTACTCTGACTAAGAGATGCATGGATGGCAGTGCCTAAATAAGAAAAATTACAATCCTACTAAGAATCCACCCTGCTCATGGAAAAAGCATGTTGATCAGGAATATTTTATGTCCAAAAGTTGTATATCCAGTAGAAGGTCAGGAGCAAAGCACTGGACCCTAGCCAATCAGTGAAACTGTGTCTGAAGATCTTCTCATCCTCTTATTAACAGATTTCATAATGGTTGAAATGAAATGCATTTATGATACACCAGTTTTGTGAAATGAATTTTACTGCTTCTTCTGCTAAAGCTGAGCTGTCACTAAGGGTAGTGGTTTAACCCAGCCAGCAGCTAAGCACCACTCAGCCATTCACTCACCCTCTCTCCCCCTTGCCCTGCCATAGGATGGAGGAAAGAATTGGAAAAAAAAAAAAAAAAAGAAAGCTTGTGGGTTGAGATAGAGACGGTTTATTAGGACAGAAAAGAAAGGAAAACAACAATAATAATGATAATAGTACTACTACTAATAATAATTTGTACAAGACAAGTGATGCACAAAGCAATTAATTGCTCACCACCTGCTGACTGATGCCCAGTCTATCCCTGAGCAGCCGGTTCCCCCACCCCCCATAGCCATTCACCCTATATTAATTGTTCAGTGTGATGCCATATGGTATGGAATAACCCTTCAGCCAGTTCAGGTCAGCTGTTCTGGTTCTGTCCCCTCCCAGCTCTTGCTGCACCCCCAGCCTGCCAACCAGCTACTAGGAGGAAAATTAACTCTATCCTAGCCAAAACCAGGACACTAAGTAAAAGTTTCTGGTATTCAGGGCTCTGATACCAGTGTTTTCTGTGGTAGTGTGTTCTGTCATAGGCTGTTTTGCTGACTTGTGGACTATTTTAGAAATTGTTTTTGTCTCTGAGCATCTACTTTGGGCACAGAAGACTGTGTGCCACCAAGACTGGGATTATTAGTATACAGGTCAGGTTGGGTGTTTTTATGTCTTCCTTCTTGAGAAGCACTTTTAAGAGTAGGATTTTTAGAAAAAGATGGGTACTAAGCCCATTCTGAAAACCAGCACCTCTTAAACAGCCCTAAGTTGGGTGCCCAAAGCCATAAACCAGCCTGGAAAATGTTCAACCAGCATTTTTTTTAAAATTATTTTTATTTTTTTTCTTTCTGGGATCTTCCTTGAATTACTTAAGGGCAAAAAAAGAGAGATTTCTCCTTGACCATATTTGGGTTTATTAAAACAATCTGAACTTAATCTTATTTAGAGAAGACTTAGCGGTAAGGTTATGATTTGACCTTATGCCACCTTGTCAGGCACATGAAGAAGAGAAAGAAATATGCTCCCTGTCCCACAAAAGTAGTCTGGCTTCTCAAAGTCCCAGCAGAGAAGGCGGTATTGGGAATCCAGTGGGCAGCAGACAAGGTACCACCAATTTGTTTTCCTCTGCACTGCGAGGGGTGGGAAAGGAGCAGAGAGTTAGGGGTAAGGACGTGAGTACAAGCCAACACATTCATTATCCTTGCCATGATCACCAAACAGCTTCAGATTTGGAGCTATGGTGACTGAATCTTTGTGTACCCGCATCCAAAGCAAGATCATCAAAGCAAACTTGAAGAATTCACTGTGAAGGCAGGGAAAGGGAGGTGGGGATGTGCTGGAGAGCTGAAAGAGCAGGGTCAGATAAGAAGCTGTTGTCTTGCTGAAGAAGAATGACTCCAGTGCTGTGTCACACCTCGAGAGACATTTAAAATGTGGTTCCCTGAGGAAGAATGAAAATGAATCTGCAAAGTTTGAAGCAATGAAAATAAATAAGGAAAGCCCTAAACTTATAGCAACCATCACTGTGACAGGGCTTGTTTAATAGCAGCCTATAAATTCTGAAGGAATGTGGTATTCAGCTGTTAGCTCCTTTGTGTAGCTGGTTTGTCAGTGCTAACAAAAAGGCATTTTGGCTCTAGATCTTATTTCTGTGCAAAACCAGATATCTGAAGGAATTAATTACATAAAATGCAAAATATGTACATGTGCACAGGGAATGAAGGTAACAGTCAACTAATTCACTTCTGTTTTTGTTATTGCAGATATGCACACACAAGTATATAAACCTACAGATGAGTAAGAAAAGTCTCAGACAAAACCATATTGCTTTGCTGTTCGTTTTTAATAGACATTTTAAAAATAAAACAAACTATATCAAGTATCACCAAAGGAAACATAGGTGCTCCTTAGAAAAAGAGTGAAAGATAGAGGATGGGAATGCTGTATCTGGATAGGTGGGTAGGGGGGTCCTCAGTCATCTTGCTGTCATTTTCTTGCTGCATAGCTGAGACTCTCCATCCCAGGACAGAGTCTCAGCCCCTTCTTGTACCTCTGCTTATGAGCCCACGCACAGACCAACGCACCAAGTAGGATCTCTGTTTTCCCTTTGCAATATTTCTCCCATCAGAGAGTGCTGATATATGTTTGCATGCAGAATCAGTTTAGTTTTGACCTTTGTTTTTGTTCACCCACATCACCACTCACCCATTATAGCATCCTCCCTGCATTGCTCTGGTTTCTAGCTCATGCGGGCAGCAGGACCCTGGAGGTCCATCACCAAGTGGGGACCCACATGCCTGGTTTTCAGGGAAAGCTTGCTATAGTCTTGATGTTACATACAGGAAAAAATGCCTTGATGAATCCTGGATTCCTTGTTCAGAACCTGAAGCATCTGGTAAAGCTGGAAAAGCCAGTGTGTGCACAAGAGAAAAACATGTCAGATAATGCTGCTATGGATGTAACAAAAAATACCTCTGTGGTTTGGGTTATCTTTTAACACAGGATATTACGAGGAAGCCAACTGGATGACTATGGTTGACTGGAAGAGCTACGGTATTACACAATCCACTATGTCTCACACACATATGACATAAAAAATGCACAGCTAGGCTGTGCAAGGAAAAGTGTTTTGTGTAGCAATAAAGGTTGCTGGTAATGAGAGAATAGTGTTGATGTATATTTAAGCAGAACAGTTGAGTGCTGGAGACTGTCTTCCAGATCAGAAAGTTTGGGTTGATTTGCTATTCTATGCCATGTGAGCAAAGTAGCTACAAGATTATTAACACAATTATTTTGTAAGCAAGCATCAGGGATCTGTGTGTTCTAAAGAAGCAGGTTTCATTTTCAGTTTCATCATCTTTCCCTTTGCACACTTAGGTCAGGGTGGTGCAAGGCAAGAAGGTGCTTTAAGTGACATGACAGAGGTTTTTTCCCAGAGGGGTAGAGTTTGCCTGAGCCCTGGTGACTTTCCACATCTCCCATGGGGAGAGATGAATCTCCAGGGCTGTACCTCCTTCTGTGCCTTCTGCACCTCGAGGTGAGAGCAAGATGTGGTGGAGAGTCCTGCAGCGAAGCTCTGCCTCCAGTGAGTTCATCAAGCCAAGATCGAGTTGCCTTTTAGAGGGGCTTAGTTCAAAGCTTTGCTGCCCACAGGTTAAGACCCTATTGCTTAAACTTAAGCTACATAAAGGGATTCTTAATGCAGCCAGGGATCATTCTGCATGCTTAAAATCTTGCATAATTCAGTTCCAAGTCAGAGGTGCAAGGGCCTGAGGGCTCCTTTCACTGTTTAATGGAATAGCTGTGAGAAACACTCTGTAGCCAATAACTTAGGCTCAGGCGAGGATCTCAGTGAAGTAGTAATTTATTTGCGATTGCAATGGCGGGTGTCCCACAAGCAGGAGAGCATCTACTAGTCACATAGTCCTGTATATATACTTTATTTCTCGATGACTGGGACCCTCCCCTGTTTCCCCATTGACGGGGTGATCCAGGTTCACAATCTCTCTGATGCTTCACAGATAATACATGGCTTTCAGTTGCCAGCCTGTTTTTTTTCAGATTTCTTTTGACTTTTTTACTCTTTGAGGTGGTAATGTTTCTTCACTTATCTGACTTGACTTGACACCGTGATTTTCGCCTAATTGCACTAAGGAGTCTGGTTGTCTGCATTTTACAAGGTTGTCTGTTCAGCTTTCTTATCACTGCAAGCATATCTCAATACCGCATTCCTTACCTTTAAACAACGTAGCTCTGCAAAAACAACTTTTTTATTCCCACATAGCTGACTCAGTGTCTGCAGGGTTTGAGGAGATTTGTTGATAGGGTTCCTGCCTTTTATTGTGGACTCCCAGGGGATCTCACCAGTCTTTGAGAGGGCCAATGTTCATGTTTTGTTTAAAGCTGCAGTTTTCCTTTCTTGTTTTGTTTCTTTGTTGAATGTGACATGAGATGGCTAGGAACAAGGTATCATGGTGTATTCTTCTGCTACCATACTAGGGCTCAGCTTTTGGTTGTTCAGCAGTATGTTTCAGCAGTTCAATCTGTATATTTGTTCCAATTATCCAAAACTATGAAACATTTCTATTATTTTCTATATAAACACAGGATGCTGTCTTATTTCTACACTAAGTGCAAGGACAAGTTGTCTCTTGCTCTATAGTGTTACCTTTGCAGAACTAGCTTAAAATAGGGTCTGGCCAAAAATTTTATTTATTCCAAACAACAACAAAACAGAAAAATTAAATTAGAAATGAAATCTCCTGAGGAGATGGGGTTATGAATTTCCAGAGGACATTGCCCCAGGCTATGGGGGTGGGAGGGCAGCCTGCCCATGCCCACACCTGCCACCCACCAGCTTACAAAACCATGAGGTAGATAGAGGACAGAGGAGATCCAACATAATTTGTCACTATTTGCTGGATCGGCCAGTTCTCTCCGAAGAAACTAAAGATCAGAAAGGAAGAAGACTAATGATTTATTTATTTATTTATTTATTTTTTTGAGGGGGAGGCCACAGCAGAGCAGCTGGCACTGTCAAGGTGGATGTTACAGCAAGAAGTACAGCTGCATCTGTCTGCAGTAACCATCTTCCCTGCTCGTCCTCTGCAGCAAAACATCAGTCAATACAGTCTGGTGGGACACTTCAGGGGGTGTTGGTGAATCTTATGTGAACCAGTGTGTGTGAGTGTTTGAGCATTGTAGACATCAAAAAGCCACCAGACAAGGGCTCTATTGTTGACACACCATGCAGCAATCTAGTGGCACATCAATACCCACCGCAGTTCAGCGTTTATCAGGGTATTTATTGTGGTGTTGCATATACTTAGAGGAGAGACTGCTGCAAACAGCACCATAAAATTAAAGACAGAAAATAGGAATATTGAGTTTTTAACGGCAGTTTTAGTGTGCTGCAGCTCTAATGAGTGGTTTAGTTTTGTAGTGTGATTAATTTTCTGGCACAGAGTAGTTTTTGTTAATCTTGGAGGACAGAGAATTGGAAGGAGTGGAAAACAGGCATTTTAAGCCTAGAAATTTAATTGCAAGATAGTGCCTGAAATATAAATTGATATGTAGAACTACTTTGAGAGATAAGCATTTCCAATGACATTGTTTTCTGGCAGGCAGGATCATCATGCTATTATGAAAAAAGATACTGCTGTGGGCTTTTCTCTGTGATTTATTTGGGCAGGAATTTGTTTGACATGATTCTCCTGGCTGCTTCTTATCCTGCAATGTGGCAGCAAAGCTCTGAAATCTTGTTATGGGCATGTGGCTTCATGGAAGGGGTGAAAATGCCCAAACCCTCCCCGAAACACACAGTTGTAAGAATCAGGTTTATGCTTTCTCTCCAGTTGCCCTAAACCAAGTTTTTAATTCATGTTCCTACCTTGTCTCTGTTCTCCACAGTCTTCCCAAGGATTGGGTAAGCTTGTATTTTGCTAGAACAAGGCAAGGCAGTTCCCATTTATCAAGATGCGGCTGAATTAGCTCATAGTAATTAAAATCATAAATGGCATCACTCATCTAATTTCTTTATTGCTCTTCAGTGTTTGAATTTCCAATCCTTTTTTTTTGTTGTTTTGTTTTGTTTTTTTTTTGGTTGGTTTGTTGGTTCTTTTTTTTTTTTTCTTTGCTGTTTTTTCTGCTCTTTCAGATGTTCATTAATTAGGAAGGGAGACTCATAACCATTTTAACATCACAGAAGAGGACAAAGTTTACAAGTACCACTAAAGGTCTATGAAAACTTTCCCACAATGGTGATGGCTGAAATGTTTACAGCAGCCATTTTATCGACTGAAGTTGACCTTTTCTCTGTTAAGGATTTTATTTATTTATTTATTTATTTTTAATAAATGGATTCTGATTCATGTTTAAAGTGGACAGATTTGAATTCACAGCTGTGCTGCTCATTGCCTCTCTTGCCATAGTACTGACCCTGGTAAGGTGGGTGACTGCTGTATTAAGGGTCTTTGGAGACATCTGCTCTTCTGTAGACATCCCTCAGGCAGTTTCATCCCTCTGTGGTATCACCACACAGGACAACACCAAAACATGTAGAGGTACCAGCCCTAGTGCAGAAACTGTGTCCATGGGCTACTCTAAGCTCATGGCAAGTCTGTGCAATGTCACATGAGCATCGCTGAATTGCTTTCAACTTTGGTTCATTCAAAGCTGATATGGTGCCTCCAGTCACCTTGTACAGTGATGCCCTCCTGAGCTGGGGTCACCCAGGACTTCTTTGTCATCCCACCCGTGAACCTGGTATGCCCTTATGGATGGAACAGCTCTGCAGTCATTAGTGGTGCACCCCGCACATTTGAATGTATGACTTTTAGGGAAATAAACGGGGATAGTTTCATATGCAGACCTAAGCCAAATACCGGTCCCTTCTAACTTTGGCAGACAAGGCACCCTCAACTGTGGAAACCTAAAATCAAGACTGTATCAACTTTCTGGTACCATCTGGATTTAATCCAATTTAATTTCAGACACCTGAAAGCTAGTTTTCTATTTTAAATGTTATTTCCAATGGAAACTTACAGCAATGTCTTTAGGAGCTTTGACCTGCCATATAATTCCTATATTCTATGTATTTGCAATCTGTCGTAAACAGGAACTGTGTATTAAAGAAAGCAGATATAACCACAAGCCAACAGAAACAAAAGAGTTGGGTTTCCAGCTCTTTCTCCTTGGATTACCAAGGACCCCACAATCTGCCTGCAATTGCTTTTCATCACAACACATAAACCAGTGCTGCTAAAAATATGCTGCTCTATATCAGAGCAGCCCTGGCCAGAGTTCACAGAATCACAGAATCGTCTAGGTTGGAAGAGACCTCCAAGATCACCTAGTCCAACCTCTGACCTAACACTAACAAGACCTCCACTAAACCATATCACTAAGGGCTACATCTAAACGTCTTTTAAAGACCTCCAGGGATGGTGACTCAACCACTTCCCTGGGCAGCCTATTCCAATGCCTAACAACCCTTTCAGTAAAGAAGTTCTTCCTAATATCCAACCTAAACCTCCCCTGGTGCAACTTTAGCCCATTCCCCCTCGTCCTGTCACCAGGCACGTGGGAGAATAGACCAACCCCCACCTCGCTACAGCCTCCTTTAAGGTACCTATAGAGAGCGATGAGGTCTCCCCTGAGCCTCCTCTTCTCCAGGCTGAACAATCCCAGTTCCCTCAGCCGCTCCTCATAAGACTTGTTCTCCAGACCCCACACCAGCTTTCTTGCCCTTCTCTGGACTCTCTCGAGCACCTTGATGTCCTTCTTGTAGCGAGGGGCCCAAAACTGAACACAGTACTCGAGGTGCGGCCTCACCAGAGCCGAGTAAAGGGGGACAATCACTTCCCTAGTCCTGCTGGCCACACTGTTTCTTATACAAGCCAGGATGCTGTTGGCCTTCTTGGCCACCTGAGCACACTGCTGGCTCATATTCAGCTGACTATCAACCAGTACTCCCAGGTCCTTCTCAGCCAAGCAGCTTTCCAACCACTCATCTCCCAGCCTGTAGTGCTGCTTGGGGTTGTTGTGCCCCAGATGCAGGACCCGGCACTTGGCCTTGTTGAACTTCATGAGTTGGCCTCAGCCCATCGGTCCAGCCTATCCAGATCCTCCTGCAGAGCCTTCCTACCCTCGAGCAGATTGACACACGCACCTAACTTGGTGTCATCTGCAAACTTACTGAGGGTGCACTCGATCCCCTCATCCAGATCATCGATCAAGATATTAAAGAGGACTGGCCCCAGCACTGAGCCCTGGGGGACTCCACTAGAGACCGGCCTCCAACTGGATTTGACTCCATTAACCATGGCTCTTTGGGCCTGGCCATCCAGCCAGTTTCTAACCCAACAAAGAGTATGCCAGTCCAAGCCATGAGCAGCCAGTTTCTTGAGGAGAATGCTGTGGGGAACGGTGTCAAAAGCCTTACTGAAGTCAAGGTAGATCACATCCACAGCCTTCCCCTCATCCACCAAGCGCGTCACTTGGTCATAGGAGGAGATCAGGTTTGTCAAGCAGGACCTGCCTTTCATAAACCCATGCTGACTGGGCCTGATTGCCTGGTTGTCCTGGAAGTGCCGCGTGATGACACTCAAGATAATCTGCCCCATGAGCTTCCCTGGCACTGACGTCAAACTAACAGGCCTATAGTTTCCCAGGTCTACCCTCCAGCCCTTCTTGTAGATGGGCGTCACATTTGCTAGCCGCCAGTCGACTGGGACCTCCCCTGATAGCCAGGACTGCTGATAAATGATGGAAAGCGGCTTGGCCAGCTCCTCCGCCAGTTCTCTCAGTACCCTCGGGTGGATCCCATCTGGCCCCATCAACTTGCGTACAACCAAGTGCTGTAGCAGGTCACCAACCATTTCCTCATGGATTATGAGGGCCACATCCTGTTCCCCATCCCCTTCCACCAGCTCAGGGTACCGGGTATCCGGAGAACAACTGGTCTTGCCCCTAAAGACTGAGGCAAAGAAGGCATTAAGCACCTCGGCCTTTTCCTCATCTCTCGTCACTAAGTTTCCGCCTGCATCCAGTAAAGGATGGAGATTCTCCTTAGTCCTCCTTTTTGTGTTGATGAATTTGTAAAAACATTTTTTGTTATCTTTAATGGCAGTAGCCAGATTGAACTCCAGGTGAGCTTTGGTCTTTCTAATTTTGTCCCTGCACAGCCTCGCAGCATCCTTATAGTTCTCCTGAGTGGCCCGCCCTCTTTTCCAAAGATTACACATCCTCTTTTTTCTCCTAAGCTCGAGCCACAACTCTCTGTTCAGCCAGGCCGGTCTAGTTCCACGCTGGCTCGTCTTTGGGCACGTGGGGACAGACGGCTCCTGAGCCATTAAGATTTCCTTCTTGAAGAGTGCCCAGCCTTCCTGGACTCCTCTGCCCTTCAGAACCACCTCCCAAGGGACTCTGCCAGCCAGCGTCCTGAACAGCTCAGTCTGCCCTCTGGAAGTCCAAAACAGCGGTTTTACTGGTCCCCTTCCTGACTTCGCCAAGTATAGAGAACTCTACCATTTTGTGGTCACTCTGCCCAAGACAGCTCCCGACCACCACATCTCCCACCAGTCCTTCTCTGTTTGTGAACAGAAGGTCTAGCAGGGCACCTCCCCTGGTAGGCTCACTAACCAGCTGTGTCAGGAAGCTATCTTCCACGCTCTCCAGAAACCTCCTAGACTGCTTTCTCTGGGCTGTGTTGTGCTTCCAGGATATGTCTGGGAAGTTGAAGTCCCCCATGAGAACAAGTGCTGACGATTTCGTGGCTTCTGCCAGCTGCCTGTAGAACTCCTCATCTGTCTCCTCATCCTAGTTTGGCGGTCTATAACAGACCCCCACCAGGATGCCTGCCTTGTCGGCCTTCCCGCTGATCCTAACCCATAGGGACTCAACCTTATCATTCCCAGCCTCAAGTTCCTCAACATCAAAACACTCTCTAATATACAGAGCCACACCAGCACCCCTTCTGTGCTGTCTGTCCCTTCTGAAGAGCCTATAGCCAGACATTGCAGCACTCCAGTCATGAGAGTGGTCCCACCACGTTTCAGTGATGGCAACCAAGTCATAGCCTGCCTGCTGCACGATGGCTTCCAGCTCCTCTTGTTTGTTACCCATGCTGCGTGCATTAGTGTAGATGCACTTCAGTCGGGCCATTGCCTTCTCCCCAGGCCTTGCCATTGTTCCCCCTGGCACAGCTCCAACAAGCCTTATTTCAGCCCCATCCCCCTTCTTACCTAGTTTAAAGCGCTCTCAATGAGCCCTGCCAGCTCCTGGGCTAGGATCCGTTTTCCCCTTAGAGATAGGGACGCATCTGCGGCCATCAGGCCGGGTGCCGAGTAAAGTGTCCCATGGTCAAAAAAAAACAAAATTTCTGTGTTGGCACCAGCCTCTGAGCCACGTGTTTATCAGGTGGGCTTTCCGTGTCCTCTCTGTACCCCTCCCTGCCACTGTAGGGATGGATGAAAACACCACCTGTACTCCCGCTCCATCCACTAACTGTCCCAGTCCCCTAAAGTCCCGTTTGATAGCCTTCAGGCTTCTCTCCTCAATATTATCACTGCCAGCCTGGACTATCAAAAGAGGATAGTAGTCAGAGGGGTGGACCAGGCTGGGAAGCTTTCTGGCAACATCCCTGACCCTGGCCCCAGGGAGGCAGCAGACTTCCCTACGGATAGGGTCAAGCCAACAAATAGGGCCCTCTGTTCCCCTGAGAAGGGAGTCGCCTACAACGATTACCCTTCTATCTTTCTTGGTGGAGGCAGTCTTGAGGCGTGGAGTCGACTTCCTCGCCCTAGGCATCCTCCTGGGTAGACTTTCTACCTCGTCCTCACCCACCAGTCTCAAGCTCCAGGGCCTCAAATCTGTTGTGTAAGGACACCTGGGAAGGCGGGGCCAGTGGGGGGGGGGGGGCGTTGCCTGCGAGGTCGAGCAGGGACCTGTCTCCATTCCTCCTCAACTCCTAGGTTGCCTCCCTCTGCCCGACAGCGACAGGGCAGGGGGTCCACCCTCATTTGGGGTGTCTCACCCCGGTACCTCTCCTTCAGGCCCTGCAGGGAGTTGCTCCACCAGTCTATCTCCCGCTCACACTCCCTGATAGCCCTCAACCTATCCACCTCCTCTTTGAGTTCTGCCACCAGGCGGACCAGGTCATCCACCTGCTCGCACCTCACACACACGGTGCCTCTGCCTTCCTCAGATTGCAGCAACAGGCTCAGGCACTCCCTGCACCCAGAGACCTGAACTGCCGCATTGTTGAGCAGGCGGTCAGTCTGGGTGGTTACAGACTTTCTAGAGAGAGCACTCTGCCTGGTGTAGACCATTGCAGCCTAGCTAGCGGTCGACAGCCGCTATAGAAGTTGTTCATATGGGCGGGGGGAACGCTCTGCCCCCTCTGCTCGCCCTGCCTGCGCGAACTGCCGCGCCCCGCCTTTCTGACGCGCTACGTCCTGTTTGTTCGCCGCGCTGCTGGTCGCTCGCGCTCCCGAGGGGCTGCTTTTGAACGGCCGGGGAGGGGGCGCTGCTGGCGCCGCCTACGTCTCGTCAGCCTCCCTCGCGAGGGCTGCCGGGTCCTGGAGGCTCCCTCGAGTGGCCTCGATGCCGGAGAAAAGTCCTGCCTGTCCCGATCCCCCGCTCCGCTGCAGAACACGTCTGCCCCGGGGCCGATCGCCTCGGCAAGAGTAAGGAGCAGAGACCAGGGTACAGAAGTGCTTGCTGTCATTCTATATGGATTTCCTCAGAGAAAGAATAGAGGCATTTTTGCATCAAAGACTTGGGATTGCAACACATGTAAACAAAGCATATAGATTGATCTCACCATATACAATCGTAATCCCATCCTTAGGAGGCAGCAAGAGGAAAAGGGATTTCAGTATCATCTGAGATCAAAGCAGAAAAGTGCAAGAGGGGTTCACATTAGGTGTCCCAAGTTCTGCCCAATCTGAGATCAAATCTTAGCTGATGCCTGATCAGATTTAGTTGATTTTGCTTTCTGCCTTGCTTAATTCCAGCCATGGTGAGAGGAACTAGATACAGATACCAGCAGAGGTTTATGTGTTGTGTATATATAGATATATGTACTTTTCATCTCTGAAAAAAACGAATAATGGAATGAAAGTAAGAATAATAATGTTCCACTTGTATTTAAAAAAAAGTGCAAAAAGATCAAAAAATATCTTGCAAGTAAACTATTTTTGTTGTAATCTTCCTATTGTAATTGTAGTCCCTTTTCTATGCTGCATCCTCAGCAGGTTATGTAAAATTATTGTAGGGGGCATAATTTATTGCAATATTCAGTAATCAGATAAGTGGTGAATTCACAGGAAGGAAGACATTCTAGCATTCGGCCCTCTGTTCAGCTCAAAAATAGCTCAGATGTTAAAAAAAAAAAAGGAAGAAAAAAAAATAAAGGAAAAAGGACATGATTGCAGGCACTTACTAACACTGGGTTCCAGAGACTTTTTCAGTGATATGCAGTGCATCACTAGACAATATAAAGGCAAGTCATTTGACTTAACAAAAGAAAACTGCCATGGCTAAAACAGGACGAATGCACCCAAGTGGCCACAATGCAGAGCTAGATCAATGACTCATGGGCAATTATAGCTGACATTAATTTCATTTGGCAAGAAACTAAACCAGGAATTTCAGTTCTCAGGAGAAAACCCTCCTAAGGTTTGTCAGCCTACCTGTGAGTCAGACACTTCCTTTTTGTTCCCCTAAATGAATTTTTAGCTGATATCCTTTTTAAATCACTTAGAGACTCATGAAGGGGAAAGCATGCCTGTGCGCTTTACTGTAGCTCAGAAATGGAGCATTAGCAAAAGGCAGAGAGGTAAAGCATGTGCAGGGCAGATACTGGTCAGGTCTTGAGGGGTACAGCAGGGGCAGCATGCCAAGTTGATGCAGGAAAATGCTGTCATTGCTGCCTTCCAAAGCACCTGCCCAGCAGCACTGCATGAAAACCCTTAAAAATGACAGCCCCAGTCTTTACCCTACCAGAGGCAGAAACCTCATTTTCCTTCAGACCCAGGCCACTTCTGGCATAGCTTCTGATTATTCCAAACCTGAGCGTTAGCAAAGGATTACATTCTGGTCCCACAGTAACCCCTAGCTCAAATAAAGACAGGACCTTTGAAACCAGCATTACCATACAGACCTGGGTCTGTAAACTGGTTTGAAGTTCTAATGATAAGAGTGTTTGAGACTGGGCATTGGATCAGGAGAAACAGGCAGCTTGATTTGGTGCTGGTGCCAGTAAAGAATTTCTCTCTAATGTTTGGCTTGGCCAAGTCCAAAATTAAAGCTGGGGTTCAGGCTGGAATCCATGCTTGAAGGACTGGAGGAGGAAGGAGTGGTTTCACATATAATTGAACTGGCTATACTAGTGATTGTCTTTCCAGTTGTAGAGTGGAAATGGCAGGTTAGGATGAGTTTCATTTTAAGACAAGATAAGGGTGGGGCGCTCACTAGGTGGAGTAGATGTGCACGACAGTGCTGACTGGGTTTAGAGCTCACTCTAGCAAGCACCTACCAGTTTGCAGAATGGAATGACAGGACTCCGAAGGGATAGGGCTAAATCTAGGCTTCCTCATCTCATCTTTAACCCCCAATTGCAACTAGAATCCAAACTTTTACTCTAAATCCAGAAATGCCTACTAGCATGAGATCTAAAAATAGAGATTAACTTGGTTTTGGCCTGAGTCATAAATTTCATCTGGAAGCTTTCTGGGGTTCCAGTGAAATCCTAACTCATGGGTTCCTGGTTGCATGAAAAGTATTTCCCTGAATTCTGCAATCCACTGATATTTTCATAGAATAGGCTGAAAAAGTGAATGTTTTCACGTCATTTAAGACTCTGTAAATACGTTCCTTGAAAGAAGGGACCAAGTGTCTGTGGGCTCTGCTATGCCAGACAACAGTCACTGAAACACATCTGTTTTGGTTTTACCATTGTTACTGTAGCTTTCCTCATCCCCTGCTCTATGAATGACTTATCCACATCCTAAAACTGGGCATAAAAAAAAAAATCTTATTATTGAGCATATGGTTTCAGCTGTTTGTTCAAGGAATATCTAAAAGGAATAAATAAAATGTGACTAGTGGTGCAGGGAGGCACTACATTGTGTGCAGAACAGAATATTCTGGAAAAGGCTTTTTGGAAACATTATGTTTAGTCAAGAGTTTTGCAACTCTGTTGGCTGCCATAGCACAGGACCTAGGCATAGCCACACCAAATCCATGCCAAAGGTTTAACCCATGGTGTGCTGATATATAGGCAAAGAGTATGAAAAGAAGGAAGCATACAGAAAAAACACCCCTTTCTTCACCATCATCTGTATATCTGTATTGTCTCTTAAGCTGGTACCCTCCATCTGAGGGTACCCAAATGTCCCTTGGAGGATCTGAAAAACTAGCAGTTTTTTTTTTTTTCCTACAGGCACCATAATAACCAGTCATTGTGTAGCCTTCCCAAAATCAAGTGTTGTATGTTTGGAACTATTGCACTTTCAGGAAAATGGATCTTAGATCAAATTGTAAATGCCTGTGTTCCCCACAGTTCACCCAGAGAACAAAACTGAGGCTACACACCCCTAGTCCCACACTGAGCAATGCACAGGTAGCATTAAAGGAGTTAATTATATTTAAAGAGAATGGATTTATATATATATATACACACATATCTTTTCAGTTGTTAGAAGTCATTTAATTAAGTGAAACTGAACTGAACAGGCAACAAACCAGTTTAAAAGTTCCCAGAGTTCTTCATCTTGGTGATTCAGTATGGTGATTTGCAAGAATGACGATGTCTTGGTGACAACTCTCAGTGGTCACGGTAGGGTGGATGTTTTCTTAACAAGACAAGAAAGAAGCTACTGAGCTTTCTGATGAAGGACTACTGCTGACCTGTCTGTCAAATGTTGTACCGCACCTTAAAAAATTAATACAGAAATGGGAATCCAGGTTGGGCTGAGGAGTGGAGACCGGTATCTTGATGAGTTTCCAGCTGAGCCTGTTTTCCTATAACCAGCAATGTGCCAGTGGTTATAGCAGAACAGTGTTAGGATGTCTTCAGGGCTCTCTCTGGATGTGAATTCCCAATGTGCCACTGGCATGTGAGCTAGTTCAGTGGGAGAACTAGATTCACACAAAAGCTTTCAGCCTTTTGTGATGAGAGCTCCTTCATGCCCATGCTCATTACTTGCAGCTCCATTGATCTGTCCTAGTGAACAAGGTCAGCAATAAATCTTGGTTTATTGGCATATTAAGCAGACGAGGACAAGGTCTGGAATATCTGCTTTCCTCTCCTCCATCAAGAAGAGGATCCTCATAGAGTGGTGTTGAAACACATTATCAAGACCAACCTACAGGAGAGTCTACTGCACCATTTTCCCTTGTCATCAGTGGGGAAGCTTTTCTGAGCGTTGAACTGGCTGATTTTAATTTCATACTAATAAAGAACAAAAGCAAAAGCAAAGATCTCACAAATGTGGTGATATACACACACTTGAAAAACAAAATCAGGTAGGGTCTGAAATTTGTGCTAAATGCTAGGTAGATAAACAGTCAGCTAGACTTGTTTAACAAATAGCAAGAATATCTCATACTTCAATCTTGGTTGTTGAAATCTCATATGTTTAAATATTATAAATCTTGCAAGCAACTGTAACATCTTATCTTGTCAATCTCTTAGCCTGGATGTAACAGAAGAAAGAAGGGGTAAGGAAAGAGCGTGGACAAGAAGGTTCACAGAACAAATGTTTATATCTTTGAACAAAAATACATCAAAAACTGACCATTAATGAAGGTGCCCAGTATGATTTTATGATAATACAGAAAGGCACAGATGAGGCAATTGGTGTTCAAAACAATCTGGAATGACACTAAAAAGGCTCACTCATGGTGAACCAGAGAGATCTGTGCACCTCTGACCCTCTGGAATGAGGAAATACTTCCCTTTCAAATTTGAAACTTTTCTCAGGATTTCACTCAATTCTCAGACTTTCCTCCATATTTGCCAAATTCTCATTGTGTTTCCCTTGTTTCCCTTGATATGTCTGTGGAGGTACCTGCTGTTCTGCTCCTTTTGGAGCTATTGCAGTGGATGCTGAAATTCATGGTCTTTCAGCAAAAGATGGATTATTCAAAAGAAAAGTACTTCAGCAGTACACGATCTTAAGGCAATAAATGGGCTACACATGTCAGGTTCCCTGGGTCCATCTGTTTACTCTTCTTGATTCATGTGGGAAGCTCTTTTGAGCAGCTACTGTCTCCTTTGATATCTCAAATAATGTTTCATCTGACATGTAAAGAGCTTAACAAAGTGTATCTCGGGCCTAGCTGTGCTGTCTGCTCTCCATGTTGGATCCAAGAGGACAGTGTATTGACAATAAGAAATACAGACATTTCTGCCTACAACAGCATCAGCAAAATAACAATATATCAAACACCCTCTTAAAATATTCATTTGTTTACTTTGATTCTAGAAATATTCATAAAATTGGCCTACTCTTGCATATTTACCTGTCTTGAAGAAATCTATGTATAGTGAGTTGTGGGGATCTAGCTAACAGGGAAAGATAGTTGCAGTATCGTGGAACAATGTCATTTCTGGTCACTTGGGAAAGAACCTGGTACTAACTATCTATTTTGATTACACGTTTTCCCAGATAAATTAATAAATGTGATTACACACAGCATATGACAATATACAGGTTGAACATAGCAGAATCCGAAGAGGCGTGGAGGTTTTCAAAGACTGGATCCAAGAGTAGCCTAACTGCAGCTATTGTCACTGATATATCATGAAGTCAGAGCTCAGAATAGTGAAGAGGAGTTAGTCACTGGAAGGAAACCTAAATAGTTTAGGTTTCTGTCCCTAGCTCCCCATGGGCTCTTTTTCTCTTGTACTCAGCAGCTGTGACAGATTTCTTTCTCTTGCCATCTCCTTTGTAGCTTCATGTAAAAACACTTAACCCATGGGAGCACACCCGTATATTTTAGTGCAAATTCCGAGGCATGGGAATAAAGCACATTGTTTAGCTCAGGATGGTCCCCCCACCTTCTTGCAGTCCTTCAGATAGATAGCAAACATGAATTAACTCCAGCTGCAGTGACCCTGAAAATCTTATCTAGAGGGGTACACCATTTATGTCATCTGTTCCAGCTGTTTCAGGTAGTACTAGAGGAGGACTACAAGGATGTAGCGAGGCTGTGCAGGGAGAAAATTAGAAAGGCCAAAGCTCATCTGGAGCTCAACCTGGCTACTGCCGTTAAAGACAACAAAAAATCCTTTTACAAATATATCAATGCGAAACGGAGGACTAAGGAGAATCTCCATCCTTTACTGGATGCGAGGGGAAACCTAGTTACTAAGGATGAAGAAAAGGCTGAGGTGCTTAATGCCTTCTTTGCCTCAGTCTTTAGCGGCAATACCGGTTGTTCTCTGGATACCCAGTGCCCTGAGCTGGCGGAAGGGGATGGGGAGCAGGATGTGGCCTTTGCTATTCATGAGGAAATGGTTGGCGACCTGCTAAGGAGCTTGGATGTGCGCAAGTCGATGGGGCCGGATGGGATGCACCCGAGGGTACTGAAAGAACTGGCGGAGGAGCTGGCCGAGCCGCTTTCCATCATTTATTGGCAGTCCTGGCTATCGGGGGAGGTCCCAGTTGACTGGCGGCTAGCCAATGTGACGCCCATCTATAAGAAGGGCCGGAGGGCAGACCCGGGTAACTATAGGCCTGTCAGTTTGACCTCAGTGCCAGGAAAGCTCATGGAGCAGATTATCTTGAGGGTCATCACGCGGCACTTGCAGGGCGAGCAGGCGATTCAGCCCAGTCAGCATGGGTTTATGAAAGGCAGGTCCTGCTTGACGAACCTGATCTCCTTCTATGACAAAGTGACGCGCTTGGTGGATGAGGGAAGGGCTGTGGATGTGGTTTACCTTGACCTCAGTAAGGCTTTTGACACCGTTCCCCACAGCATTCTCCTCAAGAAACTGGCTGCTCATGGCTTGGACTGGCATACTCTTTGTTGGGTTAGAAACTGGCTGGATAGCCGGGCCCAGAGAGTTGTGGTGAATGGAGTCAAATCTGGTTGGAGGCTGGTCACAAGTGGTGTCCCCCAGGGCTCGGTACTGGGGCCGGTCCTCTTTAATATCTTTATCGATGATCTGGATGAGGGTGTCCAGTGCACCCTCAGTAAGTTTGCAGATGACACCAAGCTAAGTGCGTGTGTCGATCTGCTCGAGGGCAGGAAGGCTCTGCAGGAGGATCTGGATAGGCTGGAGCGATGGGCTGAGGTCAACTGTATGAAGTTCAACAAGGCCAAGTGCCGGGTCCTGCACCTGGGGCGCAACAACCCCAAGCAGCGCTACAGGCTGGGAGATGAGTGGCTGGAAAGCTGCCTGGCCGAGAAGGACCTGGGAGTATTGGTTGATAGTCGGCTGAATATGAGCCAGCAGTGTGCTCAGGTGGCCAAGAAGGCCAACAGCATCCTGGCCTGTATAAGAAGCAGTGTGGCCAGCAGGTCTAGGGAGGTGATTGTCCCCCTGTACTCGGCTCTGGTGAGGCCACACCTCGAGTACTGTGTTCAGTTTTGGGCCCCTCGCTACAGGAAGGACATGGACGTGCTCGAGCGAGTCCAGAGAAGGGCGACCAAGCTGGTGAGGGGTCTGGAGAACAAGTCTTACGAGGAGCGGCTGAGGGAGCTGGGCTTGTTCAGCCTGGAGAAGAGGAGGCTCAGGGGCGACCTTATCGCTCTCTACAGTTACCTTAAAGGAAGCTGTAGTGAGGTGGGGGTTGGTCTGTTCTCCCACGTGCCTGGTGACAGGACGAGGGGGAATGGGCGAAAGTTGCGACAGGGGAGTTTTAGGTTGGATGTTAGGAAGTACTTCTTTACCGAAAGGGTTATTAAGCATTGGAACGGGCTGCCCAGGGAAGTGGTTGAGTCGCCATCCCTGGAGGTCTTTAAAAGACGTTTAGATGTAGAGCTTAGTGATATGGTTTAGTGGAGTACTTAGTGTTAGGTCGGAGGTTGGACTCGATGATCTTGAGGTCTCTTCCAACCTAGAAATCTGTGTCTGTGTGTCTGTGTCTGTGTGTCTACTTCTCAATTGTCTGCTCATGAAGAGCCTCATGCATGTGATCAGAGTAGGTCCAACCAGCCAGTGTGTTGCCATATTGCACTGGCACATGGCAGGATCAAAACTCAATATCTGATATCTATGGATGTCTCTGCTAATCATGGAACATGTCTTCATGCTCTGATACAGCCAGTTTGCAGAAGCAGAGATCATGTTGCAGCTCATAATTAAGAAACATGCCTTTTCTTGTTGTTTGGTCTTCATCTTTCCTATTGGAATTTACCACACAGTTTGCAAAATGGGAACAAACAGACAGAGCCACCCTGGAAAATATATTTGAATTCTTTTTTTTTTTTTTTTTTTTTTTAAGTCTGTTGCTTCACAGACTCCATAATCACAGCAACTTGCTTGCAGTCTACTCGTAACATTACCCTTTGATGTTAAAAAGTTTATTAGTGGATCTTCATTTCGTATCTGAATAATACATTATCCTGTGAATTTGTGCTTAGAGCTTCTCTCTACTTGAGGCAGTCAGAGAGGAACAAGGGAGTCATTTCCCACAGCATATTTACTACCATCCTTGAAATCTCTGACTTTTGTATGCAGAAGAGTGAGCTTCTGAGAAGAAAGTATTGTTTCCAACAGTTCAATGCTAGCATTCATCATCTCATTCTTAAGAATTAATTATTTCTGTCATGGAGCTATTGTCTCAGATGGATGCTGCAAAACAACAATGCTTTAAAGACAGGAACACAGGATCGGAAGGGATGCTCTGGGGCCACAACATCTTACCTCTTGATATAGCAGACAACTGTATCATACAGTTCTTGCTGGCCAAACACTGCATGAAAAGCCACTAGGATGTTTTTTCCTATGTTTCCTTTTCCTACGCCTGTTTAGGCCAGATCTTTCAGATTCCCCAATAAAAACGTCTCCACTTGTTATCCTCATAGGCTTTATTCTAACTTGGTCTGAATTCTCTTAGACATTTCAAAGTGCCCAGGGATGTGGACTGTACACTAGATGAGGCAGCAGGAATTGCTTGTGCAGGAGCTTTAATAGTTTCCTTTCCCACCTGGAAATGCCTTTTCTGATGCATATTAATACCATTTTGGCTTTTGCTTTGTCAGCTCCTTTATCAGCATGTACTTCTGCCTTTTACTGCATCCAGAAGCCACCAGCTCCCAGTGCTCCAGGTGACCTCCAGAAAACTTTGGACATCCTACTACACTGGGAAAAAAATACCTTGTCAGATTAGAGTGAATGATGATATTTTACAATGTGTAATTCAAGCATCTTACTGGTAACCGTAAGTTAGTAACCTGAAGTACAGTTATACATACTTTTTGACAGTTCAGCTGCAGAACTGAGCTGTGGGAGCAGGATGGGGCTTCCTAACTGCAGGCAGCAGTAGGGCAGAACTCAAAGCCTGATAGCACAGTGGTGCCTGAGGAAAGGTAAATGCTTGCAGCAGCAATATCTGCAAAGTTAGCATAATGTTCCCTCCTGCAATTAAAGGTACTTTCCTTTTGTGCCCTCAGAGGTTTTGGAAACACATCTGGTTCACCAGCTTTCTCACCTGCCCTAACTCCATGCTACAGGCACTTGTTCCCTGCTAGCTACTACTGCAAGGTTACCCAGCTCTCCTCTGTGATTTGCCACCACTTTTCCATTGTTTTAATCTCTAGTTACAAATTTCAATGTTTTTGTGAGATTTAAAGCACAAACATGTCATTTCTGGATTCCTTTCCAGGGGAGAATGAAGTCTTTAATAGCCTGCATATCTACTGGCTGCTGTCTTCTGCAATATTTCTCCTATGCCAGTCCTGATAGTTCACACTAGATCAAATGTTTAAAAATGTTTTTCACAAGTTTTATTTGCAGTTAGACGAGTTTTCCAAGCAGGTAGCTTGAAAGATAGATATTTGCTCAATTATGTATATTTCATCTCTTCTGGTGAATAAGTTTTTAAAATTATTGGCCTGCAAGTGAAAAATGTTGTCTGAATTTTTGTAGACTGAATATTCGTAGGAGGTGAACATTTCAGAACATTTTAGCTGTCTGCAGGGTGAGTACAAATGCAAAAATTTACATCCTGGACCAATTTCTACTAGAAATTTCCTGCACAAAACAAAAGATTTTGAAGTGACAACACTTTTCCACATCATAAGAGAAGAAAAAATATGATTTAATTATAATATTTAAAGCACTCACAATCAATTCTTTGATCAGAATTTCTTTCAGAATTTTAAATTATCTTGTACACATAGGATGTCGACAGCTCACTGCTGGTCACCCATACAATATCCTCATCTTTGCTGTAGTTCTGCCATATATCCTTCCGGGAGTTTAATGCTGATAAAGCTGCTGAATACCTCCAAATTATTGTAATAATTTGCAGTAAGTTTAAGTCTGACAGAAAATGGAAATTTAAGGCAAGGACAAAGAAATAATTCCTTCTAGATTTTGCCTTGTTTTCCTAAGCTTATTTTCTGCCACAGATAGGTTTGTCATGTCTGTGTTTGGTCACAATACTATGGAATTGCTGCCCTGAAATTATTTTGCAGGAAGGAATGGAATATGTAAGGTATTTATGGAAAGATAAGGTAGAATATTTTTATCCTGAGGCTCCCCCTGGAGTTGTTTCATTCTTGTTTTAGAGCATGATTTTGGCAGTGAGAAGCACTGTGTTTCAGATGTTGTTTATGTATTTAATGCAATAAATCAAACTCTTCTAAGAGTCATCAAGGAGCTGTAAGAATTGTGGGAAATGATGTGGCACTTTTTGGCCCAAAGGCAATGAAATGCAGTGAGATGTTGGAGCCATGAGAAAAAAGACTGGGATTGGACCCAAATACATATGGGTTCAGATTGTGCTTTGGAGGGAGTGCAGTTAGAGCCCTTTCCTTTGGATAGACTGAAGTCAATTGGAAACTTGCTATTGATTTTAAACATCTCCATTACTGCAGTCTTAGTGGACACAGTTACAGTTTCTGTATATTTACTAGTAAGCTTCTCCTGTAGTCAGTGAAGTTATATTACTGCATAATAATGTAGAAATAATGGAAGAGAATTGGGCTTGCTTTTTTGCATATGGATCAAGAACAATCCAATGAGACCAGGGACATGGTTTACTGATTGGACTCAGTAGGTCAGGCTGATGGTTAGACATGGTGATCTTGAAAGTCTTTTCCAACCTACTTGTTTCTATGATTCTGATTATCCCGGTGTTACAAGCACCAAGAGCTGAATTTTCCTGGCTGTCCTGGCTACAGGATGACAAGCATGGAGCATTCTGGTGTTGTCTGCACTGTTTTGCCTTCGTGCTACCTAACAGCCATGAGCAGCATCTTTCAAATCAGAGCAGATCTCCTTCCATACTGCTTGCAAATGACTAAGATATCTGAACCTGCCAACAGTTAATCTGCTGGAGTGCCAAGATTACTGGTTTCTGTCTGCACCAACATCCTTCCATCTTGATGTGCTATTTCTTGACATATTCGAGGACAGGAACTCTCTTTGCACTTCATGTAAGCACAATTCCTAGTAAAACAGCCATCTGGTGTGGTGCTCCTTTGCGTTTCAGCAATGCAGATGGGAAGTAACATTCGATTAATGCTCTGCATGTTTGTCTCATCACTGTAAAGACTTTCAATGTAAGGAAAAAATGTGTTCGCCTTCAAGGCATGGCTGGCTGGCTGGCTGCACAGGGGCAAGGAAAACCAGCCCTCCACCTGCTATGCTCCTCTTTGGTGTCTTGGAGGCTAATACAAGTGTTAGTCACTCTGTTTCTGAAGATAAGGAGGTCTCAGCTTGGAAGACCATGTGGGATCCCTGCCAAGGAAATGGTGAGAAGGACTAGTGGTAGGGACTGGTGGCAGGGAGGGCAGTGCTTGGGATACTCATCCAAAATCTCTGCTGAAGAATGGAAAGCTGCTAGGTAAGCTTGTGAGGAACTTCTGGGTGGTGGTGGGTCTGGGGGAAGGAGGCTGGTGTGTAGGTGTGTGTGGGGGGGGGTGGGGGGGGTGTTAAGACTCTTCTCTCTCTGTTATACCTATTTGTAGTATTAGGGTAAGAGTGGCAGAGTAGTGTTATTCTCCCCCAAAACCTCAGAGCTGAGAGGTGTGACTTTGAGGCTGTAAGTCCAAGAGCTCTGTTTCAGGTTAGTGAAATCACTAAATGCTTACACAAATGGTATACAGCTACATGTTATATTTTCAAGCAATTAGAAAAAAAAAAGGGGGGGGGGTCACAGTTACAGGCAGTAGCTGGCAAAGCATTTACCCACATATATTAAGGGCAATCTTTTTACAGGTTCTTGTTAGTTTTATTATTATTGCTACCTCTTATTATTTGTTTTGGAAGTAATATTTTTTCTCTTTCATTGTAGACTGACAGAAAGCACAAGTAAACAGCATAATTTTTGAGCACTTTCTGACCCAGCAAATGACATATTTTTCCTTACTTGGTAGGACATGCACTGTCCTTCTGGATAGCAGTCTGCCAGAAGTTGTCTTTAGGCCAATGAATTATCTCAGCTACCAACACTGCTTGGGACCTAAGCCAAAGATGAATCTGGGTGCAAAAGAACAGAGTTAATTCAAACTCAAAAGATAATATAACAGTAATACCAAAGTAATATACCAGTAATACCAAAGGGTTGAGGGAGAACAGAAAATTAATGGAAAAGTAAATGACTTTATGAATAGACATTCATGCTGGTTTAGTTGTTTGTTTGTTTGTTTGTTTATGTTGGGTTTTTGTTTGTTTTGTTTATTATTATTTGCCCTGGTGTGAAACTCACTGTTAGAAGTAAAATTAGCAGTGGTATAGTATATTCTGTTTAATCAGTATTAAACATATTAAACTAGCTAGATAGACATGGAAAACTATTATATAATCTGAAAGAAACAGTAACAATAATTATTTGAAGAATTATATGGCTTTGGACTTGGATATAAAATGAAAATACACGAAGTGCAAAACTTTTTCTAAAAGATGTAGACAGATGGGGCGAAATGCCATAAAATTAATGTTGTCTGTCTGACATTTTGAAGAAAGATAGGGGTATGCACCTAATGGACAGAGAAATTCCTTTCAGAGTAAATACAATAAGCCATGCAGGGAACTAGAAAGTATAATCGTTTTATTGAATTTCAAATTTGATGCTGGTTGAATGAAAAATTGCTGTCAGTTGATGGAAGCAACAATACCTTTTGGGTGGTTGGTTATAACTACTGAATTAAAGGTATAAATTATTCTGGTGAGGAAATGTTCCCTGCCTATGTCCCTGTGACTCAGTTTAGCATTGATCAGAGATGTGCACGGTACAACAACCTAAGGAAATATTTCTCTCTAGAGCATGTTTGATCTTCAGCTGAGGCTGTAAAGCAATAAATCAAAGCAACTGCAGCAGATAGCAACCATTCACATTTCTGCTTCCTTTCCCACATATAATGTAGGATGAAGTGCTTTTACATTTCTCCTAGCAAAAGGTAGTAAACTACTGGGAAACACAAAATCTAGCTATTAGAGCCTGGAGTATTGGGTGGCAATGAGAGCATCTGGCTTCCCTTCTGACTTCTGAGAAAGGTGAGCTATGTGACACTCGGAAAGTAATTTAACTACTCCATGAACTGTGAAGTTGTAATAACCTCAGTACATAGCACAAGTGCATAAAAGTCTCATTGTGTCAGCACCTATTGTGTGAGCAGTGGCAGAAGCACCAAATAGCGTCTTCAGAGATAACCGGGCATTGGTTTTGCACTAACTTTTTTTTTTTCTTTTTTTCAATTTTTGAGCAGCTCAGTCTACATGAATAGATGTAAAATCTTTGCTTTATCAGGATTTATATAACTGTCCACCTCAACTTTGTGCTGTAGAAAGGGTTGCTATTCATATTGCTATTCATATATAGCACATTTATTTTTCTCTGACTCCTTTGCATTTAAGGTATCTGAATTCAGCCTGCAATGCACACAGCAGATCAAGCCCACTTCTGCTGTCCATCTCTGTAAAACATCCCACCACCAACAAACTGCTGCATGAGGGTCTGCTCACTGGGACTGGTCACCAAATCCTAGCAAGTCAATAGAGAGGACATCTGTACGATGACAAATCTAAGCATGTCTATTGCTGCTTGTCTTGCATGATGCATATGAGTACTTTGAGAGACCTGTGTTAGTTACACCATGCAGGGAGCCTTCTGGAGGATTTGCTTATTTTCTCTCCCTGCTTTATTACATCTTCCCCATGATGCCATGTTTCAGCTTGAAGTATTCACATAGACTGAACAGGCATTTCTCTGAAATCCATGGGTGGCACTAGTTAAATGTGGCTGGAGAGCAACTTTCTTCATATCAGGACCTCAGAAGTAGAGCAAACCTGCTTCTTTAGACTACCTGGGGGTGAATTTAGTTGCTCTTGTTTTGTTAAACCACTTTGTTGTTGCTGTTCCCTAACAAATGGTTAAAAAGGGAAGTGGTTTGGTCTTCTATACTTCACTTTACATTCCTTCAAATAGAAAAAAACACATGTAAAGGAATTTTAAAGCCTGACCTAGGTGTGGCAGTGCCCCCGGAGCAACCTGGACTGGTGCAGAGGGAAGCATTCATTCACAACAGCAGATGTACTGTAGGTCCGGGTGATCCATGATTAGGGATGGACAATGTATCCCAATGAAATGATCCTTTCCAACTCCTACAGTGCAGCAATGGAGTAGCTATTTAATTGCTTTGCTTAATTCTACAGAAAATATTGATGTCTTCATGTAGTATGTAATCCTGTAGGACTGAATGAACCACATCTATATGCAGGAAAATGAGGTTCCTTAGCCCTGAAGGATCAAGTTTGATCAAGGTCTTGTAAAGCTTTTTTCACTATATTATTTTTGCGCTATTATTCAAGGCAAGCTGGGAAGATAATTTTATGAACTATTAGTTGGGTCATTTATTCTATTGCCATTAAAATATGAATACCTTCACCCTATACTAATAAAAACTTTCCCCCAGGGACATAAATAACTAGATGCTAAATGATGGTAACTTAATTTTGAAAATGTCCAAATTGTGCATAAAATTTTCAGAGCTCAATTGCATTACCACATGTTTTCACACAGGCCAATTTAGTTAATTCTATAACAGGGCTCAGAAATGGCAGCACTCTTGGGCAGCAAGATATTGGCTAAATTGACTTCTTAGGTGACCTCCACAAGGTGACGTCAGCATGTGTGACTTCTGAAGCTATATTCTGGCCTTTCTCACTTAACCACACATCCAAAAAACTGACACTGATTAACTTTGCAGAGGAAAAAGTGTCCCATTTCTTGTCTTTAATGAGCAAAACCAAGGACAGAACATTTGCAACCTTATCCTATTCTACCCTAAGCAAACTCCTGAAGAGTGTCAAACAGGTACGAGGGGCTATCATCCTGGCCATGAGATGAGACTGTGGGTTCCTGAGGCCAATTGAGAAAAGGAATCAGTACCCAAAAGCAAGCTGAAGAAGAAAGGTGAGAAGTGTGCTGTGGTGTGGAGAAAAGGCTCCTTAGCATCAGAATTTGCCTGTGACAGTCAGAGGACAAATTGTTGTTTGATTTGCATTTACCCAAAGAGCATATGGTTTCCACTTGGGCAGAACAAGTCCTCATAAATGTAGATGCAGGTTTCTTCTTAGTCTTTTTCCCAAGGTGGGGAGGAGACTGATAACCCTTCCTGGGGGAAGATGGCCCCGTTGTCACTCAGTACCCCTGTGTGTTTGCTACATGTGGGAGCTGTAGTAAGGAAATTGCATAGAAATGGGGAAACAAAAAATGCCTAAAAGTTGGTATCTCAGAAGCTGCAGAGTGGAGATAAATGAACAAAAGACATCTCCAGAGATTTGTTCAGCTAAATATCTGAATTGACAGTGCTCCAAAGATCCTTAATCTCGTGTCCTAGCCCTTGTCCAGCCCACTAGGTTTAGGGCAGTCCAAACACCTATCTCAGAAGCTCTCTCAGCAACTGCATTTTCCAGCCATTGGTTCCTTTAACCTTTAGCCCAGGGGGGCCTTGCCTCCACTATTCAAAAACATAAAAGCAGAAAGGTCATGTACAATGAAACACAAAGTGATTGGAGAACCCAAATCCATCGCTCTCAAGGCACTTTAATGTTTGCTGTTTCAGGTTTTAAGGTTTCTAGATGTCTTGTCAGCACAGCGTCCCGATCTATCCCACTCCTCCTCACCTTTTAGAATTGTGCTGTTGATTATTTTATTTGGGTATTTATATAAATACAACACACTGAGGATTTGAGCTCTGTGCCTTTGATTTTGACTTGTCTTGTTCAGGCAATAATTGCAAACCTCTTGTTCAGCGATCCGCTGAGGCTACAGTTTGTGGGTACAGAAACAGTCTTCCAAACAGTGGCATTAGTCATTATTGTTATTTGTTAATAGAATTGGGACTTCCTCTAAACATTAAGATGCACTGTCCAGAGTTAAATGAGTTAAATAGGGTTTGTAAAAGGACTGTTGAGCAGCATAGGGAGATCTGAGTTGCCTAGCCTGTGTGTCCCCTGGGCTAAGCAGCCTTGGAGAAGCAAGAAAAATCAACCCTCACCCTGAGCTCAGCATGTACACAGCTTAAATCTGTGTCCTTCATATTGCATCAATAAGGGTATCACCATTTCCTGCATTATTTCCTTCTTGATTTTTTTTTAGCTTGCATGCTCCCTTTTAGTTTCAACATTTTCTCAGTCATGATGGTGAGATGGTGTCAGGTGAGGTGATGGATGGAAAGAGGGACATGCACAGCCATAGATTTGCTGTGATGGTGTCCTTCTGTCTCCTTCCACCCCGGCAGTGCCCTGGGAACATACTGTCCTCCTCCCACTCCAAGGATCTTGTTCCTGGCCAGGAAAGGGCAGAGAGGAGACAGCTAGTGGTCTTGTGATCATTGCGTAGCTCCTGGCCCAGTTGCCGGGGACTGGTGTAGGGCTTTGGGCAAGGTAGTAGAGACAGGAGTCTGACAGCTACTCTCTCATTTAATACCTAAAACCACCTCAAATAACTTTAAGGATCAAATTTTAAAGATCTCACAGTAGATTGCCTGGGATTAAATAAATGTTAGTTTTCCCCTACCCTCATCCCCGTTTGATCTTTATGGCTCTTTTGCTAGCCTAAAGCCTTCATACTTACCTACTGTGACAGGTTAGAACAATTTGTTCTATTTAAGGAAGCAGCAATGGGCCTTTCTGTCACCTTTGTCATTTAATTTGGCCCTAAAACCATTGGCTCAGATGATTAAATATGCTCTGGAATTAGGAAGTGTTGGACAGCAGTTAAACATATCATTCTTTCCAGGTGTGCTGATGCCAAGCTTGTGTGCTTCTCATCCAGTCAGATATACCCCAGCACCTTCTGGGCCCTAAAAGGTGGCAGTAAAACCTCACACCATGAAGTGTTCCTCCAGAGCCCTGCTGATAGAAACATCTCTGGATTTCATGGGAAGGAAAGACAGTAGGGGTGGCTTGCCTGTTTCTCATGTCTACATGGGTTTCCTCTGTACTTCCCTGTAGAGAGGGTAGGAAGTTTTATGCTAGTTGTGCCATCCTGACATGTGCCTCCCAGGACAATATGAGCTGGTGCTGAAGTCTGGATGGGGACAAACATCAGCCAACAAACACTCTTCACACAAAGACCAATGATTTTGAAGTACACAAAAGACTGGGCATGTTTTAATGAAGCAATTCAAATCTATCTGGGGGCAGGGGTAAAAAAAGTCAAAACAGTGGTCCTAGAAATAGTTGTCTCAGACAAATCATAGTTCTTTCTTGAGTCATCACACTGTTTTTACTGCTTTTTTCCCTTGCTCAGTTCTACATGTGTGTGTGTGGATATATTAAATTGCATTAAATCTCAGCAATTTCATTAGCAAGAAACACCTGTTTTAGCCCCAGAGGAAAATGTAAGGAGGTAAGCATATCCATTTCTAAGCAGTGAGAGGCTGACTTTCCCACTCTGATTCAGCATTCTGGATTAATATTGAAAAAGTGTTTTGAAGTTTCTCTTGTTTAGATTGCCACTTCAGCAAACATAGGCAACCAAGACAGAGGCTCTACTTCAACAGAATACTTCATGTTGTGTCATAGGGTGATGCCACATTTCTGCTCTGAGATAATGGCTGCAGACTTGAAAATTGGCTCAGCAGCTGCTACCTCTCAAAGCACTGCACAGCTGCTTAGAATGGCTTTGATAGCCTATCTGGGAAGTGGACATGAGGGAGAGTTCTTCTTCTGTCTAATGACTGGCAGCTGTCATCCCATTGGGCTTCGGGATAGCAGAGTTCTTGCTTTGCAGCATTACGTAGATACATGTTTTTCACAGAATCATAGCAAGGCAGGGAAGAAATGGTGAGTCTCACACTCAGTGTGTAAAACCAAATGGCACAGTAGTGGGGAAAGCCATCAGAACCTCTAAAGAGCTGTGAGGCTTTGCTTGTAGACAAGGGTCTGGAATATGGCCATGGAATGGCAGTGATGTCATTGGTTCAGGAAGGAGCAATGCTACCCAACAGCTTTCAGGGGAAAGACCATGGCTCAGCCTAGGAAGAGGAGACAGACCCCAGGGAGTGGTCTCCATTCCTCACCAGCTCACCTGGCACTGCAAGGGCAGATTCAGCAAGCATTTCATAGGTCCTGGCTTCAAGCTTTTCTGTATATCTCCAGCCCCAGAGCCAAGTGGGGTTGGGCCAGTGGCAGGAGGATGCACACTGGGATAATTCTGGTCAGTCCTGTGTTTGATGGTTGGCAATGTGTATGTGTTTTTTTTTTTTTTTTTTATTCATTTTAGATCTCCTACTTGATATTTTCCCTCTTGCTTTTTACTCCTTCTTGAGGAAATTAGAAATATTTTTGCAACCTCTTATGCTGCCCCTCACTTCTTGTTAATTTTTTTAAGCCCTTACCTCTCCTAGAAAGGACTTTTACACTACCTGCCTCTGATGGGGTGGGGGGTAGGAAAGGACTTGAAAATCAGCTTTTTTTTTTTTTTTTTTCTATTTCAGCTAGAAAGTTTTGCAAATGCTGCATTTCTGCTGGACAGTTTTCAGTCCTCTAAGGTCCGTATATACTCTTCCTGAGATGACATCTACCTCTGGAGAGAAAATAAAAAAGAAATATATAGTCTGTGGCTGCTAGCTAAAGATTTGCCAACTCTCGCTTAAGCCCAGGGATGAGACCATACATACCAAAATGCCTAGCCTGTGGAAAATGGAGATGATTCACTTGGATTGAAAAAGCCATAAGAAACAAAGGCTTCAGAAAGTTCTGCATGCTTTTTGATCAATTTCTTTTACAACAGCACAACGATCATCCCACAACAATTTAAACTGTTCTGTTGGTTATAGCCCCAAGGAAGCCTGTTTTGCTACAGATCTGTATCTTCTGCCTCCTGTGTTTTTCCCTACATGTCTTGACAGAGCTGGATGTTCCCATGCTGGCCACATGTAGGATGGCTCTCCTCTCCTTCACTGGATGTGTTCCGCTGCCTCTCTCCCTCCTACCCATCGACATCTTTTCATGAGCTTTGAGGCATCTCCTCCATGAGATGCAGTTGAAATTGTCCTATCTATTCAAAGTAATTATGTGGGCACTTGTAGACAGATAAGACCATTTCATACATCCTTTTCTTGAAAAAACAGGATAAGAGTGTGTAACTGGCCAGCAGCATAAAGCATTTGCATTAAAAAATGAGAACAGCTCTGGTCTGTAATGTATGTGCAGAGTCTGAAACATAAT
This sequence comes from Cygnus atratus, assembly GCF_013377495.2. NCBI lineage: Eukaryota > Metazoa > Chordata > Aves > Anseriformes > Anatidae > Cygnus > Cygnus atratus. Next base: position 65,890,722 of record NC_066363.1, on the reverse strand, counting down.
AACAGGATATACACTTCTTGTAGGGTTTATTAATAAACTGCCTGACATTGTATTATATGATAACATGTGATTGCACAATGGGGGGGCACTGCACAAGACACCCACCAGACCTGTTAATGCACCACACACAAGGATATGTTTTTACGTCCTTACCTCTGAGTGCACCTGTGAGGTCCTCATTCTCTCTGATATGCCCCTTTTTTTTATAAGTGTGTATAAGTTACATGATATGCGGAAAGACTAAGCCACCAAAAATACTCCTCATGGCAAAATCAAGTATCTATCCATTTTCATTGGAAAATGACTGAACAAAACTTTTATGGAGAAGGGCACATCTGGCATGCACATCCTCACTATTTCATTAATCTAAAGCAAGAAATACCACAACTTTCAGTATATGCATCAAATGAACCAAAATATTTCCCCTTAGCATCACTCAGGGGAATGGATGAAAAATGTTAGCTCAGATTTTCCCTACTTTCCTTCAGGCAAGCTGTCTTGATAATTATATCTAGAATGGTTGAAATTTACCACATTTAGAAGTGTGTTCATTTTTTTTAAATGTATTTTAAAAGAAAATATCCACAAGTTTGAATGCTAGACATTATGGCCTTCAAGCCAATACTAGGGAAACAGAGTTATTTGTGCTGTTGAACAATTTTAAGCAATGCCAACAGGTGTCTAACTGTACCTATCCATACTAACCATGAAATCACTGCCAGACCTCAGTGCTGGTTGATGCAGGATGAGTTTAGAGTGCTTGGATGCTCAGTGGTTAGGCTGTATTGGGAATGGGGGCATTGCCATTAGCAGCTTTTTAGTGGTGATTATATTTCACCTTGTATGTCTTCTGTCAAGTCATTGAATTATTTGTGTGTAGCTTTTTTAAACAAGAACAAACCTTGAAATTTGGAAACCTGCATGTTGTGACTCTAACGGATATAATTTAACAGTATGTCAGTTTGATGTTTAGACTTGATGATCTTGAAGGTGTCCAAACTATGTGATTCTGTGATTCTGTATTTGGAGTGATCTTAGACGTCTTTATACAAATCTCTTCTGCTATTTGACATCTGCCCGGTTTCATTGCTATGCAAAACCAAGATCTTATTCCCATGCTTGTCAGCCTCTAGTGCAGCCTAAATAAAAGTGCCTGCAAACATCCCAGCAGGAAGGATCTGTTGCTCCTATAACATCTGGGATGGGGTGTTGGTGCTGGGAGTCTCCTGGATCCCCCTCTGTGTTTTCGCAGGCTGTGGGAGAGCCAAGCACCCCAAAATTATCTATTTCCTTTAACTTCTAAGAGCAGCCTCGTTCTGGGAGATTTGTAGATGGTACAACTACAAGTCTGTGGGGCCTGATGACATGCATCCCAGAGTCCTGAAGGAATTGGCTGGTGTAGCCGCCAAGCCTCTCTCCATCATATTTGAAAAATCCAGGCAGTTAGGTAACATCCCTGGTGACTGGGAGAAGGGAAACATCACTCCCATTTTTAAAAAGGGTAGAAAGGAAGACTCAGGGAACTACAGACTGGTGAGCCTCACCATTGTGCCTGGAAAGATCATGGAAAAGATTCTCCTGGAAGTAATGTTAAGGCACATACAAGACAAAGAGGTGATCCAAGGCAGCCAGCACGGCTTCAACAAGGGCAAATCGTGCCTGACCGATCTGGTGGCCTTCTGTGATGGAGTGACTGCATCAGTTGCCAAAGGAAGACCGACTGATGTCATCTACCTGTACTTCTGCAAGGCCTTTGACATGGTCCCACATGACATCTTGGTCTCCAAATTGGAGAGATAAGGATTTGATGGGTAGAGCAATTATCCATTATCCATTCAGTGGATAAGGAGTTGGCTTGAAGGTCACACCCAGAGAGTGGTGGTCAATGGCTCTATGTCCAAGTGGAGGCCGGTGACGAGTGGTGACCCTTAGGGGTCTGTCTGGGACCGGTACTGTTTAATATCTTTATCAATAACACTGACAGTGGGATCGGGTGCACCCTCAGCAAATTTGCAGATGACACCAAGCTGGGTGGTGCAGTTGATACACCAGAAGGAAGGGATGCCATCCAAAAGGACCTGGACAAGCTTGAGAAGTGGGTCCATGTGAACCTAATCAGGTTCGACAAGTCCAAGTGCAAGGTGCTGCACCTGTGCTGGGGCAATTCCAGACGTGAGGACAGACTGGGAGAAGAACTCATTGAGAGCAGCCCTGCAGAGAAGGACTTGGGGGTTCTGGCAGATGAAAAGCTCGACATGAACCAGCAGTGTGTGCTTGCAGCCCAGAAGGCCAACTGCATCCTGGGTTGCATCAACAGAGGGGTGGCCAGCAGGTCAAGGGAGGGGATTGTGCCCCTCTGCTCTGCCCTTGTGAGGCCCCACCTGGAGTGCTGCATCCAGGTCTGGGGCCCCCAGCACAAGAAGGATATGGGGCTATTAGAGTGGGTCCAGAGGAGGGCCACAAAGTTGATAAAGAGGCTGGGAGCACCTCTTCTACGAAGAAAGGCTGAGAGAGCTGGGGATTTTCAGCCTACAGAAGAGAAGGCTCCGGGCTGACCCCATTGCAACTTTTCAGTACTTAAAGGGAACTTATAAAAAAGATGGAGAGCGAGTCTTTGCTCAATCAGATAACAACAGGATGAGGGGGAATGATTTTAAACTAAAAGAGGGAAGATATAGATTAGAGGTTAGGAGGAAATTCTTCACTTGGAGGGTGGTGAGGCACTGGAACAGGTTGCCCAGGGAGGCTGTGGATGTCCCATCCCTGGAGGTGTTCAAGGTCAGGTTGGACGGGGCCTTGGCCAACCTGATCTAGTGGGTGGTATTCTTGCCCATGGCAGGGGGGTTAGAACTAGATGATCCTTAAGGTCCCTTCCAACTGAAGCCATTCTATGATTCTATGGTTCCAGTGTTGAGCAGCTTTAAGGAAAGGAAAGGGATGGAAGAGACAACAAGGTACCATATACCAAGGGGGAGCTATTTAATGGGAGTTACCTTTTTAAAAGATGGAACAAAAGCAATAGGGAATCCCATCTGGATCAAACACAGCTTTGAAACTTGGACGCAAGTAAGAGGCTTTCAGTGAAATGGAAGTGAAAAAAAATATGCTCCATACCCAACAAATCACGCTGTTCTTCCCAGAAGGAAGACATTTGTTTTCAGGCACTTGACATCAAGGCAAAAGAAGGCAAATGCTTGACTTGCAGAACCACTTGTGTATGAATGGCCCCAGGGCATCCATCCAGGGGTGCTGGAAATCACAATTTAACTCCTCTCTGTGCCTCAGACTTCTGAATTTGGTAAATTTACAAGATTTACTTTTCAGAATAATGCTTTTGGATGTATTTGTCCCACTACAATCTGTCACTTGCACTGCAGGGCACTGTGGAAGTTAAATAAGGTATTATTCTAGTGGAACCTTCTGATTCAGAAAACAAAATCCAGGTGATATCTTTGAAAATGACAGTGGGAAGGTGGAAACGGAACACCTTTCGGTGTGTAGTGGTGGAGGAGCCTGAAAGCATAGAAAGGATGGTCCAAGGTCCCACCATTGCAACTTGGTTTGCAAGGTTAAAAGACCTAATTAAAAACAGAACTTCTGTGTGTCTTAATTACCTGCACAAAACCCACAGGGCTAATTGGTAAGCAGAAATGCTGTCTAAGGAATACCTCCAGTACATGAAGTTTATTGGCAAAAACACTTGAAAATGTGTTTATCTTGACCCTTGAGGGAAATAGCAGAAGTTTGAGGTGCAAAACCACTACCTAAGTAGTGGTGATGATATCTAGTGCTGGTGACCATTACCTAGCACAACATGAGGGTACGCATGTTGCATGCAATGCTTGGAGCTGATTGTCACTGCGCTGGGGACAAGGAGGAACTTAAGGGTCATTTGTGTTAAAATAAAAATAAAATAAAATTCAAAGAACTTGAAAGTATCAACTTGGCTATCTTGTATGTTTATTATCTCTTGCCTCAAGCAATAATGGTCTACTCTATTTCTGCTTTCTAACTTCAGGGAAATGGCCATCAGTGGACCTAAAGGGCAGGAGCAGTGCTGTTCCCCTGTATTCACCTCCCTTATAATCTCAGAGGGGTGACAAGTACAATCGCAGAGGAGTGACAAGTCAGGTGGCAAGGCATCCACTTTGCCATGAGAGCTTGCTCTCTTTTGGCCATGGGGATGTTGAAGGGCTCTCAGGAGAAGTAAATACAACAAGCTTTCTGTACAGCACCCCACAGGCTAGCTCCATCAGTTTAAATCCTTGGGGGAAATGTTCAAGTGACAGGAGCCTGTAGAAGCTTGGAGAGATTTTCTACTAAGAAAATAAAATGAATAAATAAAAATGTGGCTTGCTTTGTTTGAAAGCATTTAATCACTGTTTTGATAAATTTATTTTGGTCAGCAGGCTAGTCCTGTACTAGGCTGATCTGCCAGCTGTGTAAGGGATACTTCACAATTTAAGAGCACCAGTTTCCCTTGACATTTTATTATGCCATCCACTTGTGTTTTGCTGCCAGGCAGACTTGCAATCCAGCCCTGCAATCAGTAGCATGAAGCAGGCGGCTGCGCTGCATTTCCAAAACACAGGTCGACACAGAGGTGCTGCATTGCCCTTCTCCACAAAGTCTGGGACTCTGTTTTGCCCCGTGTTAAGCCAGATAGAAACCTCAGAAAGGGAAAAGGCTGACCATACAGAAAATGTGACATTATAAAAATAGACAGGTTGGAAGAGGATTTGCTATTTAAGACAGGCACAATTAGAGTCACTTTGCCCTGCCAGGCTCAAGCATGCATGACTTTGCCGGAGGAGCTAGAAAGTGGACATGGTGACAGTGAGCCTGGGCTCAGCACACAGCAGAGCCAGTCTGCATCCCCAGTGTCAGAGGGATTTCCACCACTTGTTTGCAGTCCACCCCATGTGTTGCACATGGATACTCAAAGGTGAGGTTAGGGGCTCCTTGCATCCTAGCTAAACAAAAGCACACCCTCCTAGCTAGAGCCAGTGAAAGAAGGATCACTACAGAGCACGTTACTGGGCTCGTTTCATGGGAAGCACTAGGTGCTCCCAAGTCCTACTGAGAGCAGCATTCAGCACATGACTGGAGAAGTGTAGGTGTATGTGAGACAGAAAAAAAGATTGTGAGGAACCAGCAGAATAAGATACCACTTTCCTTCCAATTATTATTATTTTTGATCCATCTGGTGTTTAAAGCAACCTTGCCAAATCGTAAGAAAAAGATCTGCTTTTCAGCAGTATTGCTGTGAGTCCCAGTTGATGCATGTTCATGAATTATTAAGGAAGTTTCTGGACAGGAAACAGCCCTTTCAGGGCTAGGAGAAGCCTCACATCTTTCTGCTCCTTGTGTTGTGTGAAAAACAAACCAAAGGGTCAGACATCCACTCTGATTTCACTGCTAGCTAAAAGGAGCTAAGAATATTATTTTCTTACAGTGTTATAATATTAAAGGTCAAATCTTAGTGGGGCAGATAAACCTAAGTCCTTACATAGGTAAATAACATGTTTTAAATATAATGTAGGTAATTAAGCAAATGTGTTATTTATATGTATTTCTAGTGTATATCTTTTGCCATATTAATATTTAAAAAATATTTTAAAAATTGCCTAAGTTGAGTACAGATAAGTACTAGTATATATTTATCAGTCCACCCTAGGAACACAGTACATTTGCTCTTGCATGGTAGAAACCAAGGTCAGAACAAATGGTGATATTATATATAAAGATAGAATTTGAGATTTAATCTTCTAAAAATCATTCACCTGTTTCTGGAGAGTATTGTAGCAATTATTTGGGACAGGTTTTGTCTGTCTATATAGTCTATAGTCTACTATGAAGACTTTGTTCAATGATTTTTCAGGATTTTATAAGCAGTCATTACTGAAGAATTGTATCAGATCTGTGGGGAGGTATAGGTTAAGTCCATGGTACAAAAAGAAGTGATTACAAGAGAAGTAATTGCAAGTTAAGGCTGAAAATTTCAAAACTTTTAATTTGCCCAAATGAGGAAAGCCATCTTCAGAAAAGATGACTTTTTATCCCACCTTTGAATAAATATTTTTCACATCTTTGTAAATTCTAGAAATTGCTAGAATGAACTAGAAAAGAGGAATGAAGTGAACAGGTCATTTCTTACTATGCTGTGCTTAACCAAAGTGTAAAACTTTTAATTTTCTGTCTCCTAGTGAGGTTTTTAATATCCTCATTCAGTGTGTGTATGTCTATATTAATGTCAGATTTCAGGCTGGTTGTCTGTGAACACTGATTTCATTACTCTCTCATTAATGATTCCAGGTAGAAAATTTCATTTGGACCATTTTGATTAACAGGAATAACATTTCAGGCTTTCTAGAGCTAATTTTAGAATTTGAAGTTCACAGAATCACAGAATCACAGAATCGTCTAGGTTGGAAGAGACCTCCAATATCATCTAGTCCAAACTCTGTCCTAACACTAACAAGACCTCCACTAAACCATATCACTAAGGGCTACATCTAAACGTCTTTTAAAGACCTCCAGGGATGGCGACTCAACCACTTCCCTGGGCAGTCCATTCCAATGCCTAACAACCCTTTCAGTAAAGAAGTTCTTCCTAATATCCAACCTAAACCTCCCCTGGCGCAACTTTAGCCCATTCCCCCTCGTCCTGCCACCAGGCACGTGGGAGAATAGACCAACCCCCACCTCTCTACAGCCTCCTTTAAGGTACCTATAGAGAGCGATGAGGTCTCCCCTGAGCCTCCTCTTCTCCAGGCTAAACAACCCCAGTTCCCTCAGCCGCTCCTCGTAAGACTTGTTCTCCAGACCCCACACCAGCCTCGTCGCCCTTCTCTGGACTCTCTCGAGCACCTTGATGTCCTTCTTGTAGCGAGGGGCCCAAAACTGAACACAGTACTCGAGGTGCGGCCTCACCAGAGCCGAGTAAAGGGGGACAATCACTTCCCTAGTCCTGCTGGCCACACTGTTTCTTATACAAGCCAGGATGCTGTTGGCCTTCTTGGCCACCTGAGCACACTGCTGGCTCATATTCAGCTGACTATCAACCAGTACTCCCAGGTCCTTCTCAGCCAAGCAGCTTTCCAACCACTCATCTCCCAGCCTGTAGCGCTGCTTGGGGTTGTTGCGCCCCAGGTGCAGGACCCGGCACTTGGCCTTGTTGAACTTCATACAGTTGGCCTCAGCCCATCGGTCCAGCCTATCCAGATCCTCCTGCACAGCCTTCCTACCCTCGAGCAGATCGACACACGCACCTAACTTGGTGTCATCTGTAAACTTACTGAGGGTGCACTCGATCCCCTCATCCAGATCATCGATCAAGATATTAAAGAGGACTGGCCCCAGCACTGAGCCCTGGGGGACTCCACTAGAGACCGGCCTCCAACTGGATTTGACTCCATTCACCATGACCCTTTGGGCCCGGCCATCCAGCCAGTTTTTAACCCAACGAAGCGTACGCCAGTCCAAGCCATGAGCAGCCAGTTTCTTGAGGAGAATGTTGTCGAAACGGTGTCAAAAGCCTTACTGAAGTCAAGGTAGATCACATCCACAGCCTTCCCCTCATCCACCAAGCGCGTCACTTGGTCATAGGAGGAGATCAGGTTCGTCAAGCAGGACCTGCCTTTCATAAACCCATGCTGACTGGGCCTGATTGCCTGGTTGTCCTGGAAGTGCCGCGTGATGACACTCAAGATAATCTGCCCCATGAGCTTCCCTGGCACTGACGTCAAACTAACAGGCCTATAGTTCCCCGGGTCTACCCTCCGGCCCTTCCTGTAGATGGGCGTCACATTTGCTAGCCGCCAGTCGACTGGGACCTCTCCTGATAGCCAGGACTGCCAATAAATGATGGAAAGCGTCTTGGCCAGCTCCTCCGCCAGTTCTCTCAGTACCCTCGGGTGGATCCCATCCGGCCCCATCGACTTGCGTACATCCAAGTGCTGTAGCAGGTCACCAACCATTTCCTCATGGATTATGAGGGCCACATCCTGTTCCCCATCCCTTTCCACCAGCTCAGGGTACTGGGTATCCAGAGAACAACTGGTCTTGCCCCTAAAGACTGAGGCAAAGAAGGCATTAAGTACCTCAGCCTTTTCCTCATCTTTTGTAACTAAGTTTCCCCCTGCATCCAGTAAAGGATGGAGATTCTCCTTAGTCCTCCTTTTTGTGTTGATATATTTGTAAAAACTTTTTTTGTTATCTTTAACGGCAGTAGCCAGATTGAGCTCCAGATGAGCTTTGGTCTTTCTAATTTTGTCCCTGCACAGCCTCGCAACATCCTTATAGTCCTCTTGAGTAGCCCGCCCTCTTTTCCAAAGATTATAAACCCTCCTTTTTCTCCTAAGCTCGAGCCACAACTCTCTGTTCAGCCAGGCCGGTCTAGTTCCACGCTGGCTCGTCTTTGGGCACATGGGGACAGACGGCTCCTGAGCCATTAAGATTTCCTTCTTGAAGAGTGCCCAGCCTTCCTGGACTCCTCTGCCCTTCAGAACCTCCTCCCAAGGAACTCTGCCAACCAGTGTCCTGAACAGCTCAAAGTCAGCCCTCCGGAAGTCCAAGACAGCGGTTTTACTGGTCCCCTTCCTGACTTCGCCAAGAATAGAGAACTGAACCATTTCCTGGTCACTCTGCCCAAGACAGCTCTCGACCACCACATCTCCCACCAATCCGTCACTGTTTGTGAACAGAAGGTCTAGCGGGGCATCTCCCCTGGTAGGCTCACTAACCAGCTGTGTCAGGAAGCTATCTTCCACGTTCTCCAGAAACCTCTTAGAGTGCTTTCTCTGGGCTGTGTTGTGCTTCCAGGATATGTCTGGGAAGTTGAAGTCCCCCACGAGAACAAGCGCTGACGATTTCGCGGCTTCTGCCAGCTGCCTGTAGAACTCCTCATCTATCTCCTCATCCATTGCCTGGGCAGCCTAAATAAACCCCTTCACATGAAAATGGGAAGTGGCTTTACAGAAGGATACAGACTCCTTCAGTCCAGATCACCTTCTCTTTCTTCACTGCTCAGGAGAGCACAAATCATGTTGTTCACATAAGAATAATAATATGAGAAATTATTCTGCTAAGGCTAAGGTTGAAGGCTCTGGCACAGGTGTAAGACTTTGCGTCCACTAAAATTGAATTAAAAATGTTTGCTGCCCTGATACAGCCAAATTTAGGTTCCAGGATATAGAACAGACTTGGGTCCACTGAATCTATATAAGCTATTCATTTCCATAGAAACCATATATTAAGCTCTTCTTCCTAGTTCCCCATTAAGTAAGAAAATGAATGGCCCCTCTGAGTAGTGAGCTTCGAGCATTAAAGGGAGATGATTAGGTCAGCCTTCCTTTGCAGTGTGAGACCTGTAGTAACTGACTGGTTCCTAGTGCACCCAAGTCATTAGGCATAGTCTTCTCTCATTAAAAGCAAAACAAAGCAAAGCAAAACAAAATAAAACAAAACAAGCTTGTGCAAGGGAAAGTAAATGAGCCTAAGCCTTGATCCCCAAAAGGCCAGTTCTGACCCTGGTCGCTATCTCCTTCCTCTAGAATGAGTAGAGCGGCTGTTCCAGGTAAACACAGAGCAAAGGCTAAGACAATGACAATGATGTGTTACATGTATACAACTGTGTGATGTATTTCAGGCTCTTCTGTGATCCAGCAAATCCAAACTTAAGTGAAAACCTCCAGATACAGGGCCACACATCTTCCCATCTCCAGACTTCCCTGGTCTCTAAACAGCCCAGAGCAGGGACAGCTGGCAGAAGATGCTCTTCTGGGTGTTCTCCCACCCGGAAGACAATGAGCACCTGCATCTCCATAAGGCATGAGGTTGCTACAGAGGCAAACTGGGACATGGTTTGACATTTTCTTTGACCTTTCAGAGCTACCCTTCTCTGCTGGGGGAAGAAGAACAAAGAGCTTGTGTCCTCCATGGTTGCTATGTGCAGTCCCCACCCAGCAGCTCTCCCCTCCCATAGCTGTGTTGTTTGAACAGCCAGAAGCATGGACAATTTGGAGCATGTTGAGAGAGGCATCTGCCATTACTTCTAACTTGGCTTCAGTGCAGCATCTTATGTGGGCACTTGACAGTCAAGCAGAAGCCAGGAACTGTTCTGTCTTCTAAAATTGAAGCAGTGGCTAGAGATGTAACAGGTGAAGACTCACTAAAAAAAATAGAGGGCCATCTTCATCTGTTGTATCATTTGAATATGGAGCACTAACTTCAGGTTGGAGTGCTTTTATACTCAGTGCCATTTGCTGTTCCTGCCTCTTCCTAGTTCATTTACTTGATTCCTAGGCGCTGCTTTGCACACTGGTCACCATTGAAACAGAGTGTTTGAAACACTCTCAAGCACGCTGTAATGGGAGACTTGTTTCAGTCATCTGATCTAAATCTGAATTCACTCTGAGATAGGGTATTTGGATTTGGAGTTTCCACATGACCCAGTACAGAAGGAATGTCTCACATCCAAATCTCAGTCCCTATCTAGTTTTCCACGGAATACAGCTTGCCAGAGGAAGTTTGGCAAAAGAAATGTTGAAAATTTTATTTAAGCTCTTAGGAACAGAGGGAATTCTAAACTGAGGTTTATTGGGGTGGAAAAAAATATGTGTTTAAAGAGCCAGACCGACACTCAAAAGAACAAGGAATGTTTCTTGAGTCTAGTACAGCTGTCTTTCCCTTGCAACTTCAAGAAAGTGTTTTGAAATGCTTCATGCGTCTGTTTTCTCCATCTATAAACCCAGGCAATTATTCCTAATTTGCTGCACCCAGGTTTCAGAATGATTTATTGAAATGATATGTATGCCAGCTTTCTGCTCCTCTATCTGATGTTATGTGCATCTTTCCACTGACCACTTGGATGTTAGTGTTGACATTTTCAATCTGGAGAGGAGGTATATGTCAAGTCCTCAGCATGCCAGATCCTTCATCTAGAGGAGTATGCTCTTGACGTTGGTCCCTTCCTTCTCAGCTTAGGATGGTTGTGTTGGGGTGATTTTTATGCTTGCTGACACAGTCTCCACATTTCTCTTTCTTCAATGGTCTGCATATCCACATTAGATCCAACTTTACTATCCATGGTATATTCCATGCATGTTAGATATATGTTCTTTGCTCTCTTTGTTAGTCCCTAAGCTGGTTATACTGAGCTGTCAAGGTTTCATTTCTCTGATGGCCAGTAATGGACCACTAATGAGTTGTTTATAGCCATGGGACCTCCTATACAATTCTGTCCCTGTATTTCTCAAAGCTCCATTTTATTTTATGATCATAGGCCACTCATTATACAAACAATAACTAAATATTCTCCTTATCAGTTCCAAAATCTATATAACAACAGCTGTTGCATCACACAATGTTGCAACACTGAGTAGGCAGGTAATAGTTACCTACATGGTCATTAGATAATTGCTGTTACAGGCAAAAATAAATCTCCATATGGGCTAGGCAGGGTCTGACAGGTTTCTGAGGGCTGCTTCAAGGCTGCTTAATACAGCCCTGCATTCTCACAACCCTAGTTTTACTGATGTCTCCTCTGTTTACAACAGATGTGAAACAATCAGCAAAAAGGAGCTTTTAACAGGCATCTGTAATATTTTTACAGGCATCTGTAGATACACTGCATGGGCAGTGATCACAGTGTCTCCACAAATGGTCTAAGTAAAAAAAAAAAAAAATCAGATGTCTGCAGGTCCTAAAGAGCCCTTGAGCCCCAGGATTTCTGTTCTGAAGAATGACCTTGTATCACACAAACTGGAAATCAACCCATCACACAATCCTTGTATCACACAAATGGGACCAATCCATCTAGCACTAATAGTACTTTTTCCAATGCCAGCAAAAGAGTCCATGGGCTTGGGGACATCACCTGAGCAGGGAGTTCCTTCTGTGCCCTGGGTCCTCTGTTCTCATTCATCACTTCTTGAGGAAAAGGGAAAACACAGAGCAAGAGGATGAGAAAAAGCCTCCTGGTACCCCATGCGAAGTGCCCTCCCCTGTTCTCACCCTGAGTGGCTAATCAGTTAGGACTTCAGCAACCCTGTGGTTTTGAAAGGGGCTTCCTGTGGACTTCTGTGTGCCTGGAGGAATCCTAGATGATGAGGATGTTCCCTGTCCTTTCAAGCATTGACAAAAATCTGCCTTTTTTTTTCTTTTTTTTTTTCTGGAGCTTTGTTTGCATTCATATCTGTTTCAGAGATGGCAAACACATCTATTTCATCTAGATTATTTAAGACTGACAGGTCACTTCACCAAGAATACACGCAGTCTCATGTACCTGAGCAGTGAGGTAACATGCATGAAGAACTTTGCCAGTATGTAATTACAACTGTTTTTCAAGAGAAATGTAGAGGAGGAGATCCCGGAAGAGAGGCTGTCTGCTTGACCACGTGGTGATTTCTCCCTGGGACATGTTATCCAAGGAATCTAAATGATGGTAATTACCTGGCTGCTCCACACTGACAGAAAAAGCAGGTAAGAGCCAGGTCCTGCTTTAGGACCAAAGGGCTGTCTGATCGATGGAGAGGCTAGAATATGAATTTAGTGGGGGAAAATCATGCAAATGAACCCACTTGCTGCTTCTGTACAAAGAGGATCCACTCCTAAGAGGAAAGGAGAATGGTGCGAAGAGCAACACAATGAGAGAGATGCTGCACCCTGTTCCGTGTGCTTAGTTTTGGAGGGACCGAAAGTCTCCTTCTAAGAAAAAGGTCTCTGCTAACATTGAATCAAACACAACTGAACAAGCAGCAGAGAGGTGTTCCTACAGGAAAAAATATAACCTGTGGGTGGTTAAGCTTCTCTGAAGGAGTGAAGGAGGAAAAGGGAAATTTATAAAGGTATGACTTCAGAGAGAAATAAAAGGGATGTGTGTTTCAGCTGCAAAAATAAACTACATAATAAATTAAACTGGGAATTTATTGTCACAATTTTAGGGAAAGCATGTTCAGTAATATTTGGTTATTAAAATGCCTCTGAATAACTACAAGAAGTTTATCAAGGGAAAGTGCAAAACAAGAATGAGAAAAGGAAAAAATGGTGTTGAAAACATTTCAGCTAGAAATTGTTGCTAGAAAGGGTTTAAATGGACAAATAGCACTGGCTTCAGTCAGATGTTGGGTAATTTTATTTCCTTTTCCAGATTCATTATGGTACCAGTTTGTGGTGTGCAATGCTACTGTTTCTTCTGGATAGTAAATGGCTCTGAGCAAAAATAATGTCATGTTTCATCCTGTAAATAGAAGATGACTGAGCTGAGGTCACTATGTTCATTTGCTTTGTTCCCAGCTGATGTCTGAAGTTTCCAAAGTTGAAAGGAATCCCTGTCTTATTACAACAGAATTTGGAGATGAGTCAAAAGTGCCACCCTGTTGATATTTGCATTTCTCTGAATATTTTGTTGGAATTGTCATTTCATTTTTTGTAGTTGGTGGGGAGGGGGACAATTTCCATTAGAATTAGTGTAGATACTTCTTGAGTGTCTTTGTGCATTTCTTGCAAAGCTTTACAGAAATGTTCACTTTTCTGAGTGTGGGAACAAAAATGTTGTTTTTGCACAGAGTTACATTGTTTAGAGGGAAGAAATATGGTATTGAGATATGCTTGCAGTGATAAGAAAGCTTAACAGACAACCTTGTAAAATGCAGACAACCAGACTCCTTAGTGCAATTAGGCGAAAATCACGGTGTCAAGTCAAGTCAGATAAGTGAAGAAACATTACCACCTCAAAGAGTAAAAAAGTCAAAAGAAATCTGAAAAAAAACAGGCTGGCAACTAAAAGCCATGTATTATCTGTGAAGCATCGGATAGGTTGTGAACCTGGATTACCCAGTCAATGGGGAAACAGGGGAGGGTCCCAGTCATCGAGAAATAAAGTATATATACAGGACTATGTGACTAGTAGATGCTCTCCTGCTTGTGGGATGCCCACCATTGCAATCGCGAATAAAATTGCTACTTCACTGAGATCCTCGCCTGAGCCTATGTTATTGGCTACAGAGTGTTTCTCACATGAGCACTGGTAAAAGGAATCATTCATTTCCTCTTCTAGATGTCATCTGCTGTTCCCCAGCACTACAGGATGTGGTTCATTTGTAACATGAGTCAGGTGAGGGAACTTGAATTGTTTCTTCTGGGATTGTATGTAGCATCAAAGTACAAGACATCTCTTACTTGAGCCAGGTTAACTCCACCGATATGCTGGATCTGTCTGTGGGTAGGGATCAGGCCTATAGAACAAACTATTTACCTTTTTCTCATTAGATTTCACTGAAGAACTGAATGTGAAACAGAGCCTAGAGAGTGCTAAATAACATGTGGTTGCTCTTAAAGCAAGAAAATTTATGTTTCTTTGATTGCCCATGTCAATCTTGCTTTTTACTTTCAGAAAGTTTGATTGCTTTTGGATTCCAAATGCCTGGTCATAATTTTTTGAAACAATATGTGAAATAAGGAAAAATGTTATAGTAAGACTATACTTCTGCTACTTCTCAGAAGTAATATAAACACTAGAGATCCACTAAAAGCAACCCAGATCTGGGGCTGGCTGTGGTACTGTAGTGGGTTTATGTGGCAAGGTTTTGGTAGGAGGGGGGCATAGGGGTGGCTTCTGTGAAAAGAATCTAGAAGCTGCCCCATTTTAGGTAAGGGCCCCGCTGCTGACCAGATCGGAGCCAATAAGCGATGTTGTTTGCTGTGGCGTAGTGTTCTTCATGTCCCTGTTTGGGCACCGTTTGTGGTGTAATGACCACACAGACACCAGGGTTCTTTTAGGGATCAGTAACTGCTACTACTTTATTGATGACATAACTTCAACTCCCTTATTGAGGGCAGGCTCCCTTCTTATACCATTCGCTCTACAGCAGTACTTTTCCACTAACTATTCATTGGTCAACAACTTTGCCGGGCAACAGCAAACACCCAGAAACTTCCATGTCTTAACGACTGGAGAACAAACAGTCTGTGTGACAGCAAAGCATCTTTTGAATCACCCGTCTTTTTTCCTTCTAAACACTTTACATTCCTCCTGGCCTCATTGTTAAGAGTTCGATGTTCACACTCCCACAGTTTGCACCCCTGTGAGAGCATATTTAAGAAAGGGGGAAAAAACAAAACAAAACAAAACAAACAAACAAACAAAAAAAACCACGCTGCTACACAGCAGCTGGGAGAGAGAAAGGAGTGAGAACCAGCCTTGCAGGAGCCAAGGTCAGTGAAGAAGGAGGGGGAGAGGTGCTCCAGGCACTGGAGCAGAAGTCCCCTGCGGCCTGTGGTGAGGACCATGGTGAAGCAGGCTGTCCTCCTGCAGCCCTTGGAGTACCACAGTGGAGCAGGGTTCCATGCTGCAGCCCATGGAGGAGATCACAGTGAAGCAGGTGGACCTGCACTGACAGAAGCTGCTGACTCGTGGAAAGCTGACTCCACAATCAGTAAGATTGTAAAGTAGGTATGTTTATTCAGCGCTGGGCAGCATGGGGGGTAGTCCCGCCAAAGTCGTGCATGCTCTAATGCGGCAACTTGCTTTGGTTATATACAGTAAAGAGTTATATATGCATGAAGTTTCCCAGTACACCTATACATATGCATGACTTGTCCCTGCTTAGTATTAAAATTAGCTCCAAGAAGTCATTTCCATAAACTCCTCCCATCTGCGCTTGCGCAGTGCCTTCTGGTGGTGGGTGCTGAGAGTTGTGAGGATGAAGTAAGATGTCTTCATCAGGGTTGAACTTTTCACCTCATCTCCTTGCGCATGCTCTCTGAGGCCTTGGTCACAATCTGGGCCATAAGGTTGGTTTGGTCCAGTTCTTGGGGTCCGAGGGGCTCATGTTATCTCGAGGCCTTGCATGTTTGACATTCTTTATCTTGTCCTTTTGTGAACAGTCCTCCTTATCTCTGAGCCCTTGGTCAAAGTCCGAACCATAAGGTTGGTTTGATCTGGTTCTTGGGGTCCTAGGGGCTCCTGTTATCTGGAGGCCTAAGTGCAGCACAGGCAAAGTACATCGCAAATGTAGCACATATTAAGCAATGAGTGTTGCCTACATATTCATTCTTAATCAATCACTCTCTAATTTCTAATCCCATGTTTCACTGCGGCCTGTGGAGGACCCCTGTCAGAGCAGATTCCGGGCCAGACCTGTAGCCTGTGGAGAGGAGACCACACAGGAGCAGGTGACCTGGCAGGAGCTGCTGCCTGTGGGCGACCCAGGTTAGAGCAGTTTGCTCCTGAGGGATGGACCCCATGGTACAGACCCATATCTGGAGCAGTTCTTGAAGAGCTGCTGCCTGTGGGAAGCTCACGCAGGATCAGTTCAGCAAGGATTGCATCCTGTGGGAGGGACCCCACAGCACAGGGGACGAGAGTGACCGAGAAGGAGTGGCAGAGACAAAGTGCTATAGACCGACCACAACCCCCATTTCCCCGTTCCCCTGTGCCGCTTGGGGGGAGGAGGTGGAAGTAGGTGGATGGGGAGAAGGTGTTTTTGGTTTCTTTCCTTTGTTTCTCACTTCTCTAGCTTGTTAGTAATAGTCAATAAATCTTACTATCTCCCTATGCTCAGTCTGTTTTTTTCATCACAATAATTGTTGAGTGATCTCCCTGTCCTTATCTCAACCCTTGAGTCCTTTGCATCATATTTTTCTCCCCCTTTCCCTTTGAGGAGGGGAAGTGAGAGAGCAGTTGTGGTGGAGCTCGGCTGCCCACCCGAGTAAAACCACCACAGGTATGCAGGTAGGTCAATTTCAATGCTGAGTACATTGTTTTAGTATTACCAAAGTCCTGTGGAGAACATTTCTGTCATTCTCTGCAAAGTTCATGCTAGCTGGAGTTTCTTAGTAAGCTTTCTCTTATTTTTCAGCCTAAGATTAAGGTGCTGAAATAAAAATTCCCTTTACAGTACAATACACTGGTGACCGCTAAGAATTACTGAATCCAGTATGAATTTCTTAAAGTAACACCCTAAATTTCATGGGAATATTTCTAATTTTTGGTATGTATTAGCTAAGTGCTTATTAACTGGAGTATTTTCCATTTTCCACTGACATATTTTCACTGCAAAATAACTACCCAAATACAATGTTATTGAATTCCTATCACAACCATTGTCTTTATCTTACTGCCAATAAGAAATTTAATCGGCCTTGTACAGCCCTCCACTAACCCATGATAAAAAGTTATTTAAATGGGATGGATATCGTCTCCACATAATTGTGAATGCCTGTCTTGGTAGGCAGAGCTGAGTATGCAATTTCTTTTCAGTAGCCTTTAGAGGTAATAGAGACACCTTATAATTAATTGCAACTGTCTTGATAAATCTGATCTTTCTAACCAAGCTAAGACTTTTTGTAAAAGACTGCACTAAACTGCCACTGAGGAAAACTGTGGAAAGAAAGCATAATTTCGTTGTTAATTGTGTGCTTAGTTGGTTAAAAAGTTTGTGATTTCATGTACTGCTCCTGAAGTAAGAAATGGATGCTAAAGGGATTTCTATAGGTACTGTAAACTAATCAGGACTGAGAAAGGAGGGCTCTGGAAGATAAGGGATTTCTATAGGTATTGTGAACTAATCAGGACAGGGTGGAGACAATGGAAATGATTTCCCGGAATTCATTGTAATAAAGACCAACCTTTCAGGGAGAGGTTATGAATATGTATAGGCAATCCCTTACCTGTGTAACCCCTTCTGTATAAATACAAGATGAACTACTGTGGTGGGTGTGCACGATTGTGGTGGGACTACCCGCCGTGCTGCCCAGCACTGAATAAACATACCTACTTTACAGCCTTACAGCTTGTGGAGTCTGTTTTCCGCAAGTCATTCCTACTATTTTAACGAGGAAGACAATAACAACATCAGGAATGTGTATATGATAGCTGGTTCCAGGAAGCTTGGGAGGATAATTCAAATGGGAAAATGCCCAGCCAAACACTGTCACATCCCCACTCTGTTTCATAATCTGTCATACATCAAATTGATCTGCAGTAACTGACGATATGTTAATTTTTCTACTGCAAATATGTCTGGCAGCTGCGTAAGTAATTAAGGCAAAAGCTGTATGATTTTTTTTGCTATGTTGGAGGAGCAGATTAGATAATGATCCCAAAGCATGCAATCCTTGCATTTTGACAGCTGCACAGCAGTGTGCCTTGCCATCCTCATTAAATACATACAGCAAATCGTGTGGTGACACTGCCAGCATTTAAAGTGCATGCAGAAGCAGCATGAGGGGGAAAGAAATTCGGTATGTACCTTTCTGTACCCTTTACAGCACATCTATTTTTAACATCTCACAGAGGACTTTGCCCCTATTCTCTTTAGATCATGAGCCTGTCAGCATTGCTTGTCACTTCTATTTTCCCCTGACTGGAATAACTTGTAAAGGGAATTCAAGAAGTAAGCAGACAGCAGACATGACATGTGCACCATCAGGGGCTGATAGCAAGCAGCTTTAAGCCATTCTCCAAAGTGCAATCAGTTTTATTTCATCCTCCACCTGCTTGCCCTGTTTTCTCAAGACTCCATGATTCCGCACAGAATCGTTTTAGGGGAATTGGCCAAAGCAAGGCAGGCTGGAGGAAAAGGGGTAAGAAGAGGCTGCAGCACACCGAGAGCACTGGGCTCGGGCCTAGCGGGGGACGAGACAAGGGTCTGGTCCACAAAGGATGTTGCTGGCCCAGTGCCCTCTCTGTGGCAGGAGCACACAGATATGAATTGTGGATGTGGTTCACTGCTTTGCTATGCCAGTTTGGGGCTGGAGCAGATGGTGTTGAAACCCCATGGTTGGGCAGGCATGAAGTCCAAGTAAGCTGCCATGGTTCAGGCTTGAGTTATGCAGTGTGAGCAGAAGTTTGTTCAGGCCGAGTTACCAAACAGCGGTCACTGGTTGAGTTGGTGAGAGGACGTAGGTTCTTCCAGCCACCAGAAATCAAAGAGTGATGTTAAACTGTTTGGATCAAATGTCTCTAATTGGATGAAGAGAAATCAGCAAATAGCTGCCAAGTAGGAAGCTTTGGGTGCATTTTCATCATGTGCCAGGGTTGTCTGAGCTACATTTAACAATTAACACTTCTGTGGCTTAGCAGCTTGCTGGTCCTCCCGCTCCCACAGACATGTCTCAGCATGTCCCTCACGTGTCTCTTCCCTAGGCCCAGCCAGCCTTTTCTTCTTCCCTTTTCTTCTCTCAGCTGGGTCCTAATAAGACCTGCTGTGCTCATATGCATCCTGGGGTGGTGGCAGCAGTGGTGATGGTGGTGGTTATCATCTCAGTGCAGACAGTGCCCAGGTGCTCTATTTAAGCACTGGCAGGACTACATGAGTATAAACAGAAGCTTTAACATGGCCAGTGCTGGTCTAGAAATCAAAGACTTAGGTCCTGATTGTCTGGGATATTTGGCAGCCACTACAGTCCTCTTTTCTCCTACCTGTTTCATGGCAAAGCCATGTCCTCTCCTTGTATATTGAACAACTGCCCTATTTTGTGGGGACATGTCAGAAAGCAGAGCCTGCTCCTCTTGCTTTCTTGCCCACCTGTCTCATCCGAGTACACAGAGATGGATGACTTCATATCAAATGTGTTAAAGGGAACAGGAAGCTAAATGTCTTCCTATAAAACCTAGGCACTTTGCTGGGAGATGTCACTGCTTTCTTCAGACAAAGTAGTGAGGAAGAATGCAGGGGTTTGTAATGATTTTCAAGGAAACTCTCAAATACCAATCATTAACTCAACCTAGGCAGTCTTGGTATGGGTACAATTTATACAGCTGTGAGGTAAAACCAGGAGGGAGTGGTAGCTGTTCTTCAGGTTTAATTAATTCTTTTTGATGCAACAACAGAAACTTAATTTACAAGTTACCAGCATTATGAGACCTGCTCTCCTACTGCCCAATTGTTCTACTCATGGATTGTTTCCTGAGTGTTTCTCTCCTTTCCTTGGCCACGTGGTTTTGGACTTCTCTTTTTTTTCCTGCCTCACAACTGGACACCTTTCCAAATTGTGATTAGCTTTAAACACTTGCTCAGTCATCCTTGATGCTGAGCTTGGCTTCTTTCTTCTACCTTAGCAATCTCTTCTCCTTTGAAAGCAAGGTTATATACCTTTAAACACTGACAAGTATCTGTTCTTCTTCCTTTTCTCTGAGCTCCTCAGCAAACATTTCACATTGTCATCAAACATAATGGTGCTTACAAGCTGTGATTTTTTTTTTATGTTTACTTTTGGTAATCACCTCCCTACCCCCCTCCCCACCCCCCCAACTGCAAGCTGACAGCTTGTGGCGGGGAAAAAAAAAGCCATTAATTTTATAGGCCTTGAATAACAGGCTTTGTTGAGGTTGCACCAGCAAAAGTAAAGCAATTTGCAGTGCAGAAATGAATCTGCGCTGTTGATGTGGGAACCTTCTCCTGTGGATCTGCTCTCGCTGATCTGCTGTTTGTGCAAACACAGTGGATTCCTGCTCCAGGAGCACAAACCTCAGCAGCCTGATGCAGAGGAAATCTGTAATGCTGCTGGGCTGGCTGGGGAGAAGCAGCAGTCCAAGCTGGCCCCTTGGAGAGCTCAGCTCCAAAGGAAATCATCTGGTTATCTTGCTGTGAATAGAGGAAGGCTGTAATTGGAACCTTCATCAATTGCAAACAGTGAGGTAAAAACTTGTCAATGAGTCATGCTAAAAATCAGTATTTCTTCTGTAGGCTAGAGGAAATGATACAGGGAAGGTGGGTGTCCAGCATATCTTTATCTGAGCATGTTCTATACTGGCCTGTTCCCCTGTGTCCTGGGGAAATGCACTTGTGCCTGATCCAGCAAAGCGGTTAGGCAAACTTCAGTGTTAGCAGGCTTACCTGTGTTGGCACTGTATGTTAAAGGACATCGCTTAGACGCAAAGCAAAGGTAGAAAACCAGGGACAGATAGTGAACATCTCCTTCTGGAATAAGAGCACAGGAAATGTGGTGAGTCAAATTAATGCTATATTAAGGAAAAATGGAGAACATTGAGATTTCAGAACACCAGGTGGAGATTCACTGTCATGGTAAGCTGATTGAAGTGCAAGTTGCTAGCTAAAAATGAACGTTTTGAGAGTTATATGGGAAGACAGTTTTTGGCCAGACAAGTTCTTGGGCTAGCTCACCATGTGGCTGCCCAAGGAGAGAGAAACATGACTGAGGAGGAACTTAGTGACAACACCACTTGAATGCAACCTTCACCGAGGCTGACATCTCATTAGCAAGGAACTCCAAGCCTCAGAGATATGGTGATGTTTTTGCAATATGGTGTGTTCATGACAATTGTCCCCCATCTTTTTTCATCCCTGGGTTCCATTTTGCTTAGCA
This sequence comes from Cygnus atratus, assembly GCF_013377495.2. NCBI lineage: Eukaryota > Metazoa > Chordata > Aves > Anseriformes > Anatidae > Cygnus > Cygnus atratus. Next base: position 65,869,389 of record NC_066363.1, on the reverse strand, counting down.
GAGAGGAAACCAACAACTGTGCTTATCACTTGAATGAAGATCAGGATGACAAATTAATCATGGATTCATGATTAACTCTTGTGCTATTGTGTAACTCATCAAGCTCAAATCCCTACAGAGCTGAGGTATTTTAAGAATTATTATCATAAATATGGCCAGAGCATTGAAGATGTCTATTGTTTTTCTCACTTGCTCATGAACTACCGTGGCATATGATTCACTAGTACTGCAAAGAATGAGCTCTGGGGACATCATGCTTGCTTTGCTGTCCTACAAATACAAAGGTCAAATTTTAATATGAAAGGTCTTGAAATTTCCTATCGGAAAGATTCTGTTTCAGACCAGTAGAGGGAGAAAGCAGGCCAAAGACATAAATAACTAGTTTTCATGAAGATTTATTGTGGAAAAAAATCCAATTTATCCTCATAGTTAGAGTGCAAGAACAGTTGCTCAGTTTACTGCTGGATTCTTTGCTGATGTCCTTTATTATTTCATTTATTAAAAAAGTTAATGAATAGTAGGTATATATTTTCCTATCCTGACAGGGTAAAAAGGATAATTTAATTTGAGGAGCAGATTTTTAGTAGTTGGTAGATGAAAAGTACACTTGAATATTCAGATAGGTAAGAATAAAGTATTTGTACATATGAAATACTTGCTGCAACTCAACCAAATTAATTCTCTGAATGGTTGTGTAAGATATAATGTCACAGGAAACCATTTAAAAATCTTCAAAATAATAAAACAATAATAAGCAAAATACTAAATGTAGTCACAAAAATTTGGAAAGCAATTGGCTCATATTTCCCAAGGAAGTTATTTTTGCTATGAAATCACTGGTCTCATCTATTATAGGTCTGGTACAGTATAGGCAGAGGGATCTCACCAAAAATGACATGTGACTCCTGTGAAATGAGAGTTCACTGTTCACTTGTACTGACAGCTCTTGAAAACGTCTTTAGGGTATTTTTTCTCCAAACATCTTCACAATTTTGTCTTTCCTGTGTTCATTTTCTCCTAGATAAGTCGATTTCAACAAGTATCTGAACCATTTTGCTGTTGCTTTGTCCTTGTATTGGTAAAGACAACCATTCACTTAACTTTTACTTTAAATAATAAATCTAAGTAATCCTATATATGAATAGTAGTCCTGCAAAGTAACAACAATCACAGCCACACAAATGGAAGTCAGAAATGCATGAGTTTATTTTCTTACTTTGCTGTCTTCTTTCCCATCACTTATTATGTAATCATAGAATCATTCAGGGTGGAAAAGACCTCTAAGATCATCTAGTCCAATCTTTAACCTAGTACTAAAGTCCACCACTAAAAGTACCATTATAAAGTACCGTCTCATAACATGTCCCTTTTTCCCTTTCCTGTGTTCCAGATATGTCCTAGATTTGACATATCAGCTTCCATGAGTGTGTGTAGCTGCTTCTTTATAATTTTCTCTATAAGTAGGAAAGGATATTCAGGTACTACAGCTGACCAGAAAAGCTGGTACAAATGTCCCACTCCTGAATTAGACTTTCTCAACGGGGTGAAGGAATTTTATTTTCATTATTCATACAGCTGGTAAAATCCTATGCTTTTCTGTCTTGCTCTTTATCAAGAATTCATCCTTATCCCCACCACCTCTCATTCAGAGAACCTCACTTCAAAGATAAAGCTGCGCCTGGGGGCTACAGGGATCCTGAATCTTCTCTGCCTGTCCCTTTGCATTCCCCTTTCACTTCTTCATTGTCAAAATATCCACTTTCGTTAAGTAAAGAACCTCAACAATACCATCACTTGGGAACGGGAGAGGGGGGCTGCGTTTCAAATTGCATGTCAGGATGACTCCAGCTTCAGTATTCGGACATAAGTACATAAAAGTACAGAGCCAGGAGCACTGAAATCCAAAGGGCTGAAATTTCCAGTATGAGTTGTGGTCCATCTGCTGTTCCAGAAATGAAACCATCAAGCAATTGAGCTGTAACAGCTTAATTGCTCATGCCCATGGAGGCCTGATCTGGATGGTTTTCCATTCAGAGAGGATCCAGACAACCACGGTTTTTCACATATTGGGTTGTAGCAATGTGCAGCACATCATTGGTACTGATGCATGGAAAACACCCACCCAGGAAGGCCATTTGCAACAGGCTGGCATTTATGGCCATGCTACTGCCCATGTGTGTTTAAAGTAATCAGCACTCTTGTTTTTTGTTTGTTTGTTTGTTTTGGGGTGGATTTTGTTTTTGTTTTTATTTTCTACACTGTCAGGGTCCATGCTCTTTCTCCTAGGACAACCAGCTGTCAGTCCTGCTGTGTCCTGCTATGAGGAGTCACAGGCATCTTTCTGGTCCTCGAGTTGTCTCCTCAGCCAACAGCAAAGACATCTGAGTAATCCTTCATAAGGATGACCACAAGAAATCAGTTGAGGGCCTCCAAAGTAGATGTCAGGAAAGAAAGGATGATTTTATCAGAAAGACCATTGGATTAAGACTTGGTTGCAGAGCCTTCTAGTCCTGACAGCACCGCATGTGAAAAATGAGACAAACATTCTCCATTCTAGACCCTATTTCAGTACAAATCATGTATAATTTTTATTGACTTTATTAATATTGCACAGATATCTTATTTGTACTCATTACTCAGCTTTCTTCATTACCCCATGGCCTACAGTAGAGATGCCACTGAGGAGAACGGTAATTGGCACCCATAAGAAATTAAACTATTTGAGCTTTACAGTTAGAGACCAGTCTCTCCCCTTAAATTCCTAATTAATTAATAGATGTGGGTATTTCAGATTTTAAAATCTCAGTGACTGTATTTGTATATATTCACCAGGAACTTGAACAAGGAAATGAAGATTAGTATATAAATATTTGTCTAGTATGACACACCCTGTTAGTTTTAGAGCTGATCAGGGAAAGAGGGCATGTTTGATTTGTTCCTGGGTGTATGGAAGTGCTGGTATACTCCAGTTTCCAAACTGGAAAGGTGATTCTTATATGAATTATAAAAAATGAGAAACTCCTGAAATCTGTTTTGCAGTAAGATACTGTTAATTTTGGCAAAGTTAAAGGAGGAACAAGCCTTGCAGAGATATTTGTAGCCTTGCACGAGGATGTATTTGTGCTATGTCCGTAGCCCTCAATGAGGACTTAGCTAAAGTGAAAAAAGCTGGCATGGTTTTGTCAGGCACAAGAACTTTAAAACAAGATGGGAAAGTATAACAGCTAATGTGGGGTCCCAAGGCAGGCAGAAAAACAGAAGAACCTCCTGTGGATCTGGGACAATCCCTGGAGGATCTGATTTGCATAAAATCACACAGTCATTTCAGCAGCTTGCAACAAATATAATCCTGCTCCAGTATGTCCCATGCTATTTTGGGGTTAAGTTAAGTAAGAAGAATTTTTTTGTGTGTGTGAAAAAACACCAAGGAACAAACTGATTATACATAATTCAGGGAGGGGTATTAGAGCATTCATGGGGTAAGCTCTTTGAAACAAAAACGATGTATTTTCTAGGGGTTTGTAAAGAGCACAGCTCAAAGCATACTGAGAGCATAATCAGGGCATATGAGCAGTTGTGCAAGAATATGTCAAACAGTAATGTCATTTCGTGCGCCAGCATGTGACACATTTACTTTCATAATACTTTGACTCAATTCTTTTCTGCAAAGGGATTATGGCATGCAACCATCTTTTAATTGACATAACTATTGCTGCTATGTGTTTGTCTCTAAACTTTGGGTTTGGTGACAAAGAAGCTAACTAAATGCAAAAGTCATCACAGAAATCATTTTTTCTTGATTATTTTTGTTTTAATAACTCTCTCTGGTAGATGCGCTGTGAAGACAAGTTTCTCTGTATCTGTTGTTAATACAGCTGGGTAAATCTTATCTGTCAGTGCATCTAATTAATATAGTCTGTGTTCCTGGCTCAGCAATGTTCATAAACTACACTGTGTTGTTCAAAAAAGCTTGCCCCACTGTCACTAGGCATTTTTACTGTTTACCAAATCCATTTTTTTCAACAACCATGTGGTAATAATTCTGAAAAGATGAATATCACAGAAGACTTAGATATAAGATAGGTACATAAAAGTTTTATAATTGTATAAATACTTGTGTGCATGAAAACTTACCTAATTTCATACAGTGGCCTAATGGGAAAGAAAAAAAATGAGCAAGCTCACCTTTTCTCTGCATCTGAAAAGTGGTTAAATTCTATATAGCCCAAATAAAAGGTTAGAAAACTCTGCTCAACTGGTTTCATTGACTGTATTCCTGCACAGAATTTACTGTCAGGATTAGGCTTTATTTCAAACAAGAATTTCTGAAAATTACTAAGAATGTACTAAAATATAATAAGTTAATATATTTTAATTTTCACTAATCTTGCTTAAGGGAATTCACTGTTTTTGTACTGTCTAGTATTTTAAGACTGTTGATATGGATTTGGTACATTACTGCTGTGATTTTGCTTGTTAAATGAAAGCAGGGGTTTATACAGTGTATAATCTTTGCATCTGAAGATAGATTGTATAGAGTTATTATATGGGGGGAAAAAAAACCTCTAACACCACCACCTACATTTAGCAGCTTTAGCCAAAGGCAGTTGGATGATGACAGCTTCTAGAATTTCAAATAATTTCAAATAATGAAAAAGCTCCACTTATTTGAATATGAAGAACATTTAGTAGGTCTTTCTATGAAAAATAACCTACTTGACTGTAGTCTGGCTTTGGGCATCAAAGGTGGAAAAAAATCTACATTTAAATCAAATGAGCAGTTCGACACTGCTAGAGAATTGAACCAGTAGTCTAGGCAGTCAGGCAAAGAGTTTTTAGATGTTTTTGTTTTGACCCAAAATGTTACAGCCACCTATTGATTGTGCTACAAAGAAACCAAAAAAAAGGTTGAAAGAAAATACCTATAAGCGCAGGAGGAACAAGAACTGAACTAATACTGGCTCCCATTTAGTTAGTGTTTGAATCTGTGAAGTCAAAGCTGACTTAAGATAAATACAAATATTTTACAAATATTTTCCTGGCTAGCTGAAGACTTTTTTTTTTTTTTTTCCTTATTCTTCTCCTGGCCACCATGCAGCTTTCTCTCTCTCTCTCTCTCTCTTTTAATTTGTAAACAAAACAGCACTGAATTGTACAAAAGATTCTATCACACCCTCAGTGCCACTTTGCACAGGATATAAATTAAGCTCCAAAGAAAAACTTCAGTGGCTCTCTTCCCTGGTGCTGCTGCTTGTCCTTGCATTAATGAACAAGAGGGAGTTACTGCAGGAAAGGTGGGACTAACTGGAGATAAGGATGAGTATAACAAACCACTGTGGATGAAGGACACTTGCCTTGTATATTTCAGCCACTGTAACAAAATGAAGTACATTCTTCAGGTCAATTAGAGAACCCAGCACAACTTTCTAAGAAATTTCTTTTTCAGTTGTAGAAGTGTAAGAGCTGAAACTTGCCTTCTCCTATATACTGGCAGACATAAGGGAAGAGCATTAACGGAGCCTTCATTTCACTGCATGCAACATGTTCCCTCAAGACACCTTCAAGATTTCATTTATACACCCTATATGAATGAGGAAATCTACAGTAACAGAGGTACCATCAGCATTCTGTTCTCTTCCAAAACCTTTCTTCCCATTCTGATTCTTCTTCCCTATAATCATGGGTAGCTCTTCCCACCATTTTTGTTGCCCTGCCATCTCTCTTACTAACTCCTATTCCTGTTGTTAACTCTTAGCTGACCACAGAGAAAAAACAAAATGACACCCTCACAACCACTCACCTCTTTACACCACTGCTGATCACAACAAATCATTTTGCTCTGTCAGTTACAGCTTGTCTCTTTCTGTTCTCATCCCAGTTTTGAGACTCTGGTATACTTGTTTCCTTTCAAAGTGTTAGCTTGCCTAAGTTCTGCTTCTGGTTCAATAGGAAAACTTCTTCAAGCTTTCTTCTTTACTAAAATATGTATATAATCTTAATTCTGTCTTCTCTCATCTTTCCTTTTTCTCTGTTCACACTCGCATTGTGAGGCTCATAGGGCAGGGAACATGACTGTGGGCATCTCTGAAGAAAAGTCATGGCAAAGTGCCCTATGAAAGTGTATGCTGTATGTATTATAGATTTTTAAAAATTTGTCCGTTATTCTAAGCTCTTTCACTTTTTTCTTATTTGCCCATGGCTATGAATTACTTAACTGGTTTAATTGAGTTATCCTAGTACACCGTGTTGCATACTTTATAAAATCATTTGTATTTATGCAGTTCTTTGATACCGTAAGGTTAAAGGTTACAATGGCATCCAAGTTATTACTATCAAATTATTGTTCACTACATTTTATGGAAATACTTTGAGGTCTTAACAGATCTGTTGAAAGCAAGAGAGGCTTAATTACGTATTATTTTCTTTATATTCTGCCCTGAGATAGCAATGGGCTGACATAAATTCATAATTGGTCCCTGTGGCTGACACAGTGACTTGTCCCTGTCTAACAGGTACTGTCCCAGTTTGCATACCCAGTTTCCATGCTCTGTTTGCCTAAGAAAGTCTACCTTTGTCACAAAGGCTGGGGACACTCAGAATGCAAACTTTGCAAGTTTGGGACCCTTTTTCTTATTAGAGATATGAACAATGGCAAGAAGGCCAAAAACCTGGCCCCTGTCTCATTGAAATGAATGCAAATCATAAAGTTCCTCTGAGGTCAGTGGTCACCTGTGGGGCCACAGGACAGGGTCAGATGCCACCACAGTTCCTTTCCAGTCCCTGAGTTTTTTCAGGCAGGGGACACACAGGAAGGAGACTTTCTCTGCTCCCAGCTCTTCTCCTCATGTGGGATGGGGCAAGCTCCTCTTCCTGAATCCAGGAGCTGGAGTGCCTTTCCCCTCCAGTTTAGACACAGCCTTTTGATTTTCAGAACTCTTTGCATGCAATTATTTTTTTTAATTATTATTATTATTTTTTTTTTTCAGAAAAGATACCTTCTTACATGCCTGGAGTATTCTGTGATTGTCAACAAAGTCCTTTATATAATGCAGTGTGAATGCGTTTGCTAACACTCTTTCCATCCCATTGTATATCCTCTGAGTGATACCAGTGCAAATTTTATTCCCTCCTAAACCTATTTATTTGCAGGTTTTGTGATAATCGTATGCTGTTCAACAAAAGATGGACAGCCAGTTGGTCATGCAGTGCAGCTTGGGGAAAGGCTCAGGAATAGTGTGTTGGTCACTGTGGCCCCATACCCATGTGTAGCTTATGCCAACACCAAATGTAGTTCAGAGCTTTCCAAGGAAAAACCAACAGTTTATTTCAATCTACATTTGGATTACTTTTTTTTTTTTTCCTTATAAAAAAGTCTGACAAGAGAAAATCACCACCAGTAAAATACTTATTTTCTTGTCCTGCACCTCATTATTACTAGATACACTATTTTTTACAAGATTTTTCCATGCTACAGCTTATATAGGTAGCACTGTGTGGTTGTTGTACTACAGATGCATACTGGGGGGGTTTGACCACTTCTTCAGTCCTCTCCATATGGAGGTTATTGTCACTCAAAAGACTGCATGACCTGCAACATAACTCTGTTGTGAAGATAAGGAGAACTGGGAATTTCAGACATATAGGAAGTTACATAAACATACAGTGCATTCCCCTTTCCCTGATGACCACCTCATTGTTTCTGGTATCCCTTGTACCCCTCCATGCCCTGCTCCTCTTTACAGAGTCCCCTCTCCTTATCTTCATGTTCCTTCAGTCAGTCATTCCGGGTGCAAAGGGGTCAGACACATGTTGCTCACAGGGCAAAATTCCCCTACTATCACTTGGACCTCATCTTTGGCTTCAGAGATTCTCTTCCTTAGAATTCTGTTTATACTGTGTCTGTATTTAGATAAATATTCTAATTATTTAATGGCTGCATCTTATATGACTCTAGCAAAAGTCTGGTATATCTCACTTTCACTCATCAAACCCTTATAATTTTTTGTATAAAGGTGAAAAGGTGATTTTATTCAGCAGTTTTTTTTTTTTTAACATGACTGACATCCATCAGAAAATACTTGCTACCAATGCAGAGAAGTTGATTTCTTTTGAAGTGAGACATCAAAACCAGTTTATGAAGACAAACAGGACATCCAACAGGTATGAGAGGCAGACAAAGAGAGAGGTCCAGCATACCATCCCTAAGACTATTACAGTATTCCTTCACTTGTGCTTTGCTTTTCTCTTCCCCTTCTCTTAGTTGCACTCTTGCAGTTGTTAATGACTGGTTAATTGTGGTGTAAGTTAATAATTTCCCCATGGAGTAATGTATGGAGTGCATAGAAAAAACATACTGGTTACTATACTAGTAGGGAACATATGATCCTCTATCCTAACGCTTTGCCTCCAGTGCAGTAGAACATGAAATAGTACAGGGAAAGGTATAAACTTGTGTGTATCTAATTGTACCATATTGAGGCAAGGGTGAAACATTATTCTTGAACTCAACATTAATATTAGCTTACTAGCATGAGTGTGAGGAGTAGTCACACAGTTTCACCTATTTGATCTAATGGTTATATAGTCATGGGTGTTATATTTAATTGATGTTGATGGCTGTTTTTAAAACATAGCTATTTCAGTGATTCAGCTAGAAGTATAAGATTGGAGATGGATTTCTATCCAGATATTTTTTTTTCAATTATTAAAAAATGCTTAGTGCATGTTATTGATTACTATTCTGAAAAAGGCAGTGACTGACCTTTAGTTTTAGTCAGTTCCTGATTTGTTCCCATGTTATGTTGCTTCTGAAAAATGTTATTGTTGAAGATGATTGGTTCCTTTTCTAGCTTTTATTTAAAGAAGTAACATTTTTTGTTGTTGTTGTTTTTCTGCTTGGGAAATACCCAAATATATACTTATGTATATTTATGTTTGTGAAATACAAAACACTATTTGATGCAGAACAATTCCTGAAGTATTTTTACAAGCACTTTTGAAAATGAACGTGGTGTCTGTCTCACAGAGTGGCACTCACTTTACTAACATAGAAGTGTAAGTTAACATAGAAATAAACGTTTGATAAACCAGTTTATTTGTAATACCATGAAATTAATGTAAACAAAAATATTCTCCTAGAAAATATTTTCCTTGAAAACCTGGCAAGATTTACTGAATACATCTTGACAAAGCGCTTCAACTGAGATCAAATAAAAATGTACCTTGCAGTGAACAGCTGCAGCTATTTTAAAATGAATTTAAGCAAGCATTAAGAACAGGGGTGAAAAATAACACCACAGGAAAAGTAATTAGCCCGATGCAGTGCAATCTGCAGTGATACCAGATGTGTAAGAAGCACGGTCGCATTACAGCAGTGACGCACTGATCACTTGAATGGATGACGATGGTACATCTTCATTAGGATTCTCCAGAGCACCGAATCCCTACGGCAGCGCCTCTGTCGGTTTATACCTCTGGCCTCATTTTCAGAAGACACCTCCACGCACGGCCTGCGTGCGGTACTCACAGTAAGGCTCAAACAAGCACCGCCTGGCAGCATCTGCTTGCCTTCCCTTGCTTTGTTTGGCGAAGGAGCTCTCTCGCTGTGGGCAAGCCGCCAAGATGACCCTCTGCGGTCATCTCGAACGCGTGTTTGTGGCAGGACGGGGCAAGGGTTGAGAGACCATACTACGGCACGGCCAGGATCGCTGCTGATCCCTGGGCACACGCTGGAGCTGGAGGGAAGGAACCTTGAGCAACCTAGAAGGAGCGGAGGCGGGCGCGGTGCTCGGATCCCCCAGCGATGTGGCTCACCGACCCCAGCGGTGCTGCGGGACTTGCGGGGACCGTCCTTGCCCCTCACTCGCGGCCTCCATCCCTGTACCCGGCACACAGCCCATCCCTGCGGCGCCCGCCCCCACTTACCCCGGTCCCCCCGCCTCCACCCCGCCTCCCGCCCGGCCCCCGCCCGGCCATTGGCGGCGGCGGCGCCCGGGCAGGTGCCGGTGAGCGGCGGGGCCGCACCGCAGCAGCGGCTTCTCCCCGGAGTGGGGTGCCCGTGCCCGGCGGCTCCCCATACTCCCCTCCGGGGGTCCGCAGCCCCGCCGACGTGTCTTTGTGCTCGTGTTGCCGGCCGCCTTCCATCTTGCTGCAGCCCCCAGGTGAGTACCGCGGGGCCGGACACCCCCCCGGGGTCCCTGCCGCCGCCCTCCCTTCCTGCGGGCACCGGCGCTCGGGGATGCATGTACAGGGAAGGAGCCGGCTCGGTTTCATCGCCAGCCGGCTGTCCGCGGCGCTCTGCCGGCGGTACGGCTGCTGGAGCGCGGCGTTGTTGTTTTTGTTAACGGGGGATTTTACTCTTCGTTAACTTCTCCGAGAGCACCGAGGGTGTGGGTGAGGCGCGGCGGAGGCGCTGCCCCTGCCTCCCCTCCCTGCCGGAGCATCGCGGGACTCCGCGCTGGTAATGTATGCCTCGGGGTGAAGAGCATGCGTTTTCCTAGTATCAAGGTCAGTTTATCGTAACTCCCGAGGAAAATACCGTATGGCTTAGGCTGACTTTTCGTGGGGAATCTAATTAAGTAGGGCTACGTGGTATGCTGTCGTTTGTGTTGGGTTTCAGTTTAATGTAAACACGTTCGATCATAAAATGCCTTGGAACGCGCGTGCATCCCTCCTGAAGCATGTTCCCGAGAATGTTAGCCGTGTGTGGCAATATATACGTTGACAGATGGTAGGTTTTAAGCCTTATATGTACCGTTTTAGTGTTTCCTGCATTTTTGAAGATGTGGGTAGCCTGGAGCTCTTTAGAATAGGCACAGCAAGGATTTGGGCAATAAAGGCTTTTACTCATTCCTCTGATAACCCTTTTCTGGAAGGCTAGAGAGAGAAAGGAGGGAAAGATTGTTTGGTTCTTGTATTACCAGACGTTTCTCTGACTTTGAGGGAGTGGTCATCAGGCTAGACAGTTTTTTTTTTCACTCGCTTATTAATGGTGGTAGCAGTTCACTGTGAGCTGCATTGAAACCACTGACTCTGTCCCTGCGGCTAACTGTCAAACCATAGTGCTTGCTGGTCACTTCTAGCTCTTCACGTAGCTCTGTTACTGCATCATCTGCTTGAGAAGGTTATCTTCTACTAGGTCTTTCAGCCTCCTGCTTTACCCATCATTACTCAGGTACCAGATTGGACACTCAGGCTTAAGGCATCAGTACACATGTGCTGATACAAAAATGTATGCAGCAATTCCGTAGCCTTTCTGTGGAATTTGTTAGATAGCTTGGCACAACACACATAGCAGACACAAACAGTAGAGTATCATTTTCAACAGCTGCAATACATGAATTGCCTGTGAGAACTCTCAGAAGTCGATTCTACCCCAGTTGCCCCCATGACGAGAGATGCTTCATGAAGAGCTCTGCCCCCTGTTATAGGACTTGCATCTTGAATCTGCTTCTGATTCACGTGACACAATACTGTCCTTTCAGACAGGTTAATGCTTTTTAACAGACTGCCTTCATCCTAACTAGTGCTGTCTAGGGGTGATACAAGATCACACTCTAGAACAAGACAAAAGCAAAACTAAAACTTCTATTTATTTTCCTGAGTTCATTTCCTGCTTCCAGCCTAACCTGATGAATATAGCTGAGTGTATTGACAGTTGATTGCTAAACCAGGCTTTTTGGTTATATAGGGTGTACCCGACTTTATGAGCATGGTAAGAATTCATCTTTCCCACTTCATAGTTGCAGTAAACAGAACACTTCAAGAACTTGTACTTAAACAAATAAAAAAGTCCTGAACAATGCTTGGCCGATGCTGAAGAAAGGCTGTATATACCAAAAGTACTATTGTTCATAAACAGCACAACTGCATGACAATGTGACTCCTTGTGTTGCTGCCAACATTAACATGACCTATTGTTATCAGACTAGAAACTGCAGTTTGGCAGTGTAACCCGCCTTAACTTGCCCTCAGAGAGTTGGGTAAGTAGAAAGAAACAAGTCAAGCAGAGACCATAGGGACAATTTTTCTCTTCAGGAAAACCCATTGATTTGAGTGAACTAACTCAGCTTTCTGTGGAGTGCTGTACTTGCTTTTGTTTTGGGTCCAGGTAGGCTAATTACTGGATAAATATATTGAGATAATAAAGGTTTCCGGCTTACTAGTGAACTGCTGAGAGACAGAAAATAAACCACCCTCAGCCTCAAGTTTGTTATATTTAGAGATTTGGAACAGTGTACTTTCAGAAGAAGTTTATTGGACTTGAGGAGGATGGTAACTGCTGCATTTCAATGTGGAGGGAAGCACACTGCATTGCTGCTCAAATTGTCAAAGAAACTTGGCCTATATATAGTACAAACAGGAAATTTTGTAGAAGGGCTAAAAAAGATTTCAAGCCATGGTCTCGTTTTATGCATGTCTTTGTGAGATTGGGCAAAGATGCATATCTCCAACCTTTATAGAGAGACCTTGATTTGACACCTTACATGTGACACCCACACTATTAGGATCTGTCATTCATGTGGTGTAAACCAGTGATTATGATCTGTCCACTACTTAACTTTCAGTACAAATTTCTGTTACCATGTTTCTTTGTCTTTTAAGAACGCTTCAAAAAAAATGCAGCATAGTATTTTTCTGTAGCTTTGTTTTCAGTAAATAAACTTCTTCAAATTTCTGTGTCCTGAAAACAAATGAATAAACACTGTAGTGGAAAGCAGCAATGAATCACCTAACAGCATTAATGTAGTATAAGTAGAGTATAAGGACCACAATGGCTTGACTGGTCATAGCCTAACTTCGGCATTATTGCAAGCACAGGCTTTTAAATTCTTATAAATTCTACGAACACGTTAATTTTCTGGGCCAATATGCATTACATTTCAACAGCAGGGCAATTCTTTCTTTCTTTCTTTCTTTCTTTCTTTCTTTCTTTCTTTCTTTCTTTCTTTCAAGTTATTTCTGAAGAAAGTTATACTAACAAAAACCTTTGTCGTGCAAATTTGTGCTGACCCACTAGCTCCTGAGCAAGTTCAAGGAAACAAGACCTCCTTTTACTTCTTATTACCTGTGTGCTTTTTTCTACCTATTGATGGTCATAAAAGAAAAACTGAAATTGATGTTTGGTATTCAGATTATTGCAGTTATCTCCTGGTTGTTTTAAGATAAAATATTACTGCAAGAAATTAATTTTGGATTGTCCAAGGCAAAGTACACCTTCAAATAAAAATATCGCCTACTGAAGTGGATGAAAAAAACACTGCAGAGATTGATCTTTCAAACGAGACATTTTCATTGGCGTTGTCTCAAGTTGACTCATGGTAATCAATTAAGTAGTCTTTTTGAGTTCTGCTGATGTTGGCTGGCAGGCAGGGAGGCTCTAGCTTGCCCTACCTGCTGAAGAAGACCCAAGCTCAAGTTGTGCTGCACGGAACTTTTGGAACAGCAGGGAAGCATCCAGAAACAGATGTTGCTTGTTGATGGAGAAGAATAAGCAGGTAACTGACTTGATCCAGAAACTGTGGCTGCGTGAAGTCTGTTCAAAGGGTGCTGAGGTAGTTTACTGTAGGAAATGAGATATAGTCTCTTGTTGCAATCTGAAATGTAGAGCCTTGTCCAAAGGCTGTTGAAGTCCATTGCATTCCTACTGGTTTTAATAAGTCCTGAAGCCAGGAAACCACCTGAAATCTTTGCATGCTTTTCTTCTTTAATAACAAAACAATCCCTTACCAACACTGTCAGCCCGCTTGCATGCAGAATAATATGTAGATCTGCTGTTGTAAACCAACTTTCTGTTCCTGGGGAAGACAGTACATAATCTGTTATTTTCCTTCTGGAAAGGAGAGAAAGCAAAACATGTTTACAGCTTGAGGAGTAAATTATCTGTTCTGCTCTTGCAATGAGGTATTTATCTTCTCTGAAACTAATACAAGAAGAACTTCTTTGCTTATTAGGCATTACCTCTGATACAGAAGGTCACTTTAACATGATTTTCTTCTCTCTCTTTTTGGGCTGTATGAATAGGATGTTGTGACACAGTGCAGTTCAAATAGAAAAGTGCTGGTGGTTTGTGCCATTATTGCTAATTGCTGCAGCATGGATGCTCAGCATATGATTTAAGTGCTGTTGACAGAAATATAGGTAATACTGTCCTGGAATACCTCAAGTTGCACAGTGTACTTACTTTTCTAACCGTTGTAAATCTTGCAAGAGGTTTATTCCATGCCCTTCTGCCAAGAGAACTGATCCCTCCCCCCCTCACTGGTCATTCCCAAGACTGCTTAGTGTGCCTTTCTTTCAACACTCACAACTAGCAGTCCTAAGTGCTTTGACATCTGTGTGACAGACCACAAGTAGGCTTTAAGTTAAAAACTGTCGTGCATGAATTGGAACAACACTGGATTTTAAAAGCAATTGAAAGAGCTTTCAGGAGGATTCTAAAAGATACACTTTGGTTTCTAGAATCTATTTCAGATTTGATCTAAAAGTCCGTGCCAAAACTTCTCCGTATGTTGATTAACGCAAGAATAAAAGTAATAGATTGAGTCCCAAATCACGAAGAAACCAATTTAGCTCTAGAGGAAGGTCAGGCTGATTATACTCCATCCTTCCTCTTTCTCTTCTAACATTTAATGATGAGGCTTTAGATTCCTCTTCCAAGTTAGTAGTTAATATCACAGTTCAAAGAGAGGGCAATCAGTGGAGGAAATACTGTGGACTTGGATTCTATGTGTGATTAAGTGGTCTGCACCTCTTTTGTAGAAATATGCTATCTATGTAGTTGCGGTAGCTGAAAAATACCAAAGATTATGCTTTCAATTGGGAAACTGGTGGCAATGTTTTATCAAGGTCCATAGGACCCATGAAGGATACTGGATAATCTAAAAATTTGGGGAAGCTAACACAGGGGACTAGAAACTGTAATTTTCTAGGTATTTAAAAAGCTGGTGCTCATGTAGGAGCATGCTTTTTCAGTGTACTGGTAATGCTGTGTACAATTTTGAGAGTAGACCTTAATAAAGGGAACAATAAAAAAAAAAAAGGGGGGGGTGGTAAAAAAGAAAAAAAGCAAGTTAATTGGGTATGGAGGTGTCCCAACTTGCCCCTAAAGGTGGTGGCTTAATAATGCGATTGTTAAGTTGACCAGATAATAGTCACTGTGAGACCCAAGAAGGATGGAATAAAGGTGTCTATGTGCTGTCTGGTTGATTCTCTAAGCGTGTAAGAGGATGAACTCTTTTGGTTCCCTAATCTAAAGAAGCAGTGTGGCTGCTCCAGTTTAGAGTCAAATATGAGTGAGCCAGGAGTCAAAACATGACTGTGAAGTTGGTCTTTGACTCCAGCAAATGCCTGACTGAGTCATATACTTGAATGTAAATGTTCCTTGTTTGTATAAACTTGAGAAGTTCAGGCTTGTACTTATGGGCCAGATAACAGGGTAACTCCACATTCTGCCATGTTAATGTGTAAGAGTAGCAAAGCTCACATCCAAAGCCAATGTCTCTTCTACTCCACGCTGTGCTTAGGTCCCAGTGTCAAATCTGTGGTGACAAGCTAAACCATTAATGCTCCCACCTGAAAGATTAACCCAGCCTCCAGTTCAGTTTTCAGAGGCTCTTTACAGCTCTGGCTTTATTTTACTCTTGTTTTATATCTCTTAACAAATGTTTATCTAAAATATTCAAAGACAGCCTGCTTCTGAAACCCTTTTTTTCCATGTGTGGTGCATAAGTTATGTGTCGACCAACTGCAGCTCATCACCAAGATTCAGTGAATTGGGACATGTAGCTTTACAGATGTCACTCTTTGCTCTGCCATAACTCTTACCATTCTTCTTTGCTCTAGCATAAATCAGGGCTAGAAGCACTTTGTAGGTGTCAGGGTGAATGCAGAAGGCACAGCCTTATGACGTGGTTTTTTTTTTTTTGTTTACTTTGTTCATTTACTTGCTAATCTGTAAAATGCAGTAATTTGCAGTGGGTTTTCCTGTTAGTGGTTTGAATTAGTCATGATTTACTGTATTAAATTTGTTTTCACATCTGGCACTACTAGAGAACACTGTCGTACTGTGGCAACTGCTGCTGGAAGTATTTTCTTACCTCTGAAAACCCAAATTTCTGATTCTAGTTCTACAAAATCTCTCAGTCAAAGATTAGTTCTTGGTTAAAATTTAAGGATGTTTGGATGAATGATATTTAGTAAGAGGGGTGTGAGGTGTCAATTAAAATAACATATGGTGTGGGGGCAAAATCCATTTTATCATGTAAGATATTCAAAGTATACCTGTGGTGTGTTTACATATTGGTAGGTCTAGATATTTTGGTAGCAAACAATACACTTAATTGTTTACTTTTGTAACTTATATAGGTTTCAAGTTATGATGAGATTTGTAATTTATTATAATGATTTTCCTGTTTTATTAAAATGCAAAATTAAATTCCTATGCAGATATGAAATGTGTGGTGCTTCCAGAGCTGTTTGAGGTCTTACAAAAGCTTCACTTTTCCTTTCAGTGTTTCCTTCCCTAGATAAAAGTTATGAATAACTCAGATGAGAGATCTTACCACTGCTTTATATAGTAATGATGGTTTGGCATCTTGAACTTGCAAGAATTGCTTTCATGGGTCTACGTTTTCTTGGCTAGCTTGTTGAATTTTTTTCTGTAGCATGCTTCTATGTATCTGTTCTTTCAAATAGAGACTTATGTGGTACTAGAGAAAGTGTTTAACTTTAAAATATGTTTGTCACGTGCCGCTCAGCAGCTCATTGGACCTTCTTTATCATTCAGTTTCCTCAGGCCTTTCAGAAGATGGGATTTTAGCATCTGAAACAGGGATCTGCACAGGGATATTCTGACTTGTGTTCTCTCATATGCCTTTCTTCATGAATGAATTTTATATTACTTTCTGCAGAGTTAAAAGCACACAAAGTGGAAAATGCTTCTGTTTAACCTCTCTAGAGTAGATATTTATTTCCCTCCCTGTGGAAGAGTATCTATTTGAACATTCCTTGGCTCAATGTGGCGTTGAACCTGAGCCTTTTTCCAGGTATTACTGTCACACAGATAAGGCAAGTTTTCCCATCTTCTCTGTCTGTCTTTTAAAACAAGATACAAACTGCCATCAGTTCTCTGAAGAAACAGAGGAGGATCTGCTCTTTCTTTCATCTCCCTGTGATCTGTGTAGCTCACTGCATGGCCATTGATTGTGTGATGCTGAGACTGACAGGTGTCATGGGAGAAGACTGTGGCATGCACGGTGCAACCCAGGTGGGTGAATGCATTTCTGCAGTTCTCACTCCCGTGCTAATGCTCAAGAGAGAGGCAGGAATGCAAATGAGCTGTTTGTTTAGTATTCTTCTCCTGTTAGCTCAAGCTTAGAAAGTACAGTGTGAAGACCTGTGTGCTGGTCGTGTTTGTGTGCGCATGCTCTCATGTGGGTTTTGGTGGGAAGGTGGAAGAAAGGAAACAGCCCCGTTGAGCAGCCTGCTGTTCGCTGTGCAGGGAGCTTAGGGTCCCACTGTGCGGGTCAGGCACCCAGCGGGAAGCTCTTGCTGTCTCCTGCTTTGAGCTGTACAAACATCTAAATGTGTTGGGCTCTTTGAGACCAGTTGCATGCCCTAACTCCACATGCTGGCTTTCTCCCTGACCTGTGGTTATTCCCCTGGGGCTTGTTGACAGTCCATTACGGTAATGAGCTGCATTTCATGCTTTGCATGGAAAGCATGTGGAAGAGAGGCCAATCATCCGAGGTACAATTGCGTCTCAGCGCATTACTGCTCCAATTTTGTCTTTCTTGCCAAGCTGTCTTCCTTGTTTTGGGAGAAGTAACAGTCTGTCTCTCACAGTCAGAATGCTGTCAGACTGATCATCACTACTACACGCTCTTTCGTAAGACAGGTGCTGCTAACTAGAGAAAATAAGGCTGAACGTTGTTTGCCTAAATTCAACATAAAGAGTAGAAGATCAGACTGAAGTGAAATGAGAGTATACAGGAACTAGAAAGCAAATGACAGTGAAATACATGCCAAAAATATATGCCAGGACAGCTGTGATCTTTCTCAGGTGTAGGGCCACATCTTGGATCAGCCTCTCCTTTAGGAGTTCACTGTTGCCAGTGAGATTATTCTGGTCAATGAATTTGACTTTTATATTACATTTGAATTCCCACTGGGGTTTATGCTTGTGTATCAGCTGTAGGCTTGGTTCATAGGTATAAAATGACCATGATTTATTATGAAGATTATCTTTTTTGTAATGGCATTCATCTTTTCTTTTAATCTGTCAAAAGTAGATGACAGAAATGAAGTCCTCCAATTTAAACTTTGGTCTTCATGCTGTAAAAACAATTCTTTACTATTTAAATAAAGTAGTTTCTAGTTTTTAGAAACAGTTTAATATGCTTTGTTCTGGCTCTTGCCTACAGGTGAGAGATGCCAGTCTTCTTTAAATAAAATGTGATTTTAGTAGCGCTTTTGTACTTCATATTCAGTACTTAAGCTAATATAAGATATGGGAGCAAGAAGAATATGAAACTCCTATTTATTTCCTAAAAAGGTTGACGTGTAGAAACACACAGTGCTAACCTTTGACCTTTAAGATTTACTATTTCCCTTATTATAGTATGTTCCAGTACTCTTAAACAAATTACACACAGTTATAGTGATAACTTGCATTAATAGGGAACACTTCTAGGAGGAAACAAAAGAACTTCATGGTTCTTTTCAAAACCTGCTGCTTTACCCCAGTCCCCAGTGAAACAAACCTAACATTGCTCATGGACTTGCAAGCTCTTCAGTCATCTAAATAATCTCATGTAAGATTACTGCAAGGCTGAAAGGAAGATAATTTTTGGCTTGGTTATAAACCAGGAAATATGTGCAGTAAATCTCAGTTAAAATCATTTTGGACATGGAGAATAACATCCTCTTTCATGAGATCTTTGTTTTATGTCTGTGTTAAGCTATGGCACACCAGATACAAGTCCTCATGTTGAAGTCAGCTGGACCATACTTAATTTTTCAGCTGAAGAGGTGGCTTTGTATTTCCCATGAGTTTATTTTCCCATCTCATTATTTCGGGACATTAGTTTGTTTCCAGTGAAAAGGAAAGAATATTCCTAGTGCTGTTTACTGCAGCATCTAGACTCTAATAGAGTCTTAAAAAATCAGAATTGGTCAGAAATTTCTTAATTATGCCTCATCTTAGGTTTAATGATGTACTAGCTGTGGTTGAAGTGACTTTGGACAGTAGTGTTCTTTAAATGTTTTCTTTTGGATAAAGTCTGTTTTGCTCAATTGTGTTGAGATAATTCCAAAACCAAGAGCTTCCTTACACTTTCGACACCTGGGGCTTATTTTTGTCAGCAAGTAAAGTGTGTGCCATCATATGCTTTAGATGTTACATATTGTATGACACTTACATTGTCAGCAAAAGGTTATTATACTACATTTGTTTCAATGTGATTACTTCTTTGGGACATACATTAAGCAAAACTTTTATTATGATTATTTTAAATACAGACTACAGTGAAGGATCTCTGCTGTGTAGAAAGTGCTTGTCTTCTGTCTTGTACATGTTAAATGGTCAAAATCTTCACCTTTAAGGTTAGAAAAAAGAATTTTTATGGTTCTAGAAGGCTTCTGCAGAAGCTGATATAATGCCCAACTATAACGACAAGACAGATTGAGCAGGATTACTTAAGTCCCGACAGTCTACTGGTGTCAGGACTCATAAAGATGTGTTGGTTGGTGACAGAGTCAAAGATATAATTGCTAGCATGCTTTTTGTTCTCAATTTTCTACCTGGAAAAATACCTGAAGTAGTAAAGTAGCTGAGCAAAGTAGAAAAGCTCTGGTGTTCAGTTTGGTGAACTCTAAAACTGAGAACAGGCGAGGGAAAAGTATTTTATGTGAAATACTTCAGTTGCAAGTAGCTGGGTTGAATGAGTTTATGAGATTGGCTCCTCCAGTATCACATTTTATTAATGCATAGGAACAACATTTCAAATCAAAAAGGATACTGCATTGTCAAATTGCATGAAATCTCAATGCAAATTTGCTCCTAAGTGGAAAATGTAGGGCATTCTTGTCTGCAGTGCCAGGGTGTTGGAGGGATGTCTTCCAGATGCACACTGTAAACCCCCTTGATACATCTCTTCTCCAGGCTGAACAGTCCTAGCACTCCAGCCTTTCCTCACATGAAGGGTGCTCCAGCCCTTCACCATCTCTGTAGCTATGTGCTGAGTTTGTCCCAGTAAGTCCCTATCTTGCTTGTGCTTGGGAGCCCAGAAATGGACCCAGTGTCCAGCTGCAGCCTTGCTAGTGTGGATTTCTTCACTGCAGCATTAAAGTAAAATAGACATCTCTGTTCTACAATACTCAGTATGACCATTTGCATAATTAACTTTGTAATGTGGCTCTCTGTCATACATAGGATCTGTTGGTACTTAAAAAAAAAAAAAAAGGGGGGGGGAGGGGTTTTGTGTTTTTTTTCTCCCACCCTCATGTAATGCTAATCTTCTGCTGAGACTGCAAGTCCAAGCAGCATAGCTCTCATATGAGTGACTAGGAAATGTATTACTTGTCTTCATTTCTTGTGTTGATGCTCTTGTCTGTTTTAAAATGCAGAAATGTTGTTTGCACTTCTAGAAAAACATTTTATTTTGGTTTGTCTCTTTTGTTTGTTTAGAAGGGGCTAATTTCAAGAAATGTTTTCAATGTGGAAGTTTTAATTAGATTTAAACCAGACTGTAAGTAGTATTAAGTTTAGAGTATTATACAAACAATACACAATCAAGTATTGTAAGCCTAGGCTTTCTTGTTACAATGTGTTAATTTGTTGAGAAGAAGTTTTCTAGGGAATTATATTATTCACTGTAATTTCTCTGAGAGCGTAACTTTTGCATTCAAACTGATATTTAGTAAAGAAGTATTAATAATGAAGGCAAACATCTGAACAGCCTCCTTCAAGTTATTTCAATTAAGGCTAGAATTTATTTTAGGCTGAGAAACTATTTGGTGGGACTTGTTTTCCTGGTAGCTCTTTCTATAGAGAGCTTGCCATTGTATATTTCCATTGCATAATCTGGATCTACTGAAAAAGATATTTGAGCATTGTTTATAAATATTTATATCCTCCTGTGATACTCCTAGATCAGAGGTGATTTGGCAATGTAAAGAAAAATAATTTCCTGGAGGAAACAAAACAAAGCAAAAACCAAGTTTCTTAGAGGTTAATGGAATACTGGAATAAAGACTGAGTCTTCTATGTAAATAAAACACATGAAAATCAGTATGTATAGTGACGGTATAGTATCTGGTGACTCTAAATAGACCTGAGATCAAGTCTTCGCCAACCCATAGAAATCAGAGGTAGAGGGGCTGCACATGTATCCCAGGACTTAGGTGTAAATTTTCCCCATCTAATATATGCTGGCAATCAACAGTGAGAAGTGAATCAAAGAGATGCTAGTCTGTACAGGTAGGCCATAGTTTGTATATATCACTTTATTATTTGGAACACTTACTTGATGCTAAGTAATATTTACCTCTTTGGTACAGTATAAGAACCTTTATTCTTAATTATTACGTATATATTATGAGGAGCTCATACAAAAACTATGAAAACTGTGCTGTTTCTGAAACTGTAACTTAACGTGGAGATGGATACCTTCATAATTGCCCAAATAACTCTATAAATGAAATTGTAGAAATTAATTCATAGAGGTGAATTTACTGATTTTCAACACAATTAGGTCATGAGAAAATAAATTGGAACAAATTGATGATAATTCATTAATGAAATAAATGGACTAAGCTCTAATTCAAACTTCATAATACCTTCTATTCACACATAACATTGACCACTTTTTTTATCCAGTCGCCTTTCACAGGAAGGGGAAATAACGATACTGTGGTGGTAGGGACATCTAAATCTTTCCAGTAGCTCTGGGAAAAGTGTTCAAAATGTCTATGCTTACTCTTTTTCTATGGTGTTTTAAAATAATTCCTGATCCTTAGCTGGTAGTACAAAACACTTGTGATTGTTATAGAATAATTTGTTCTTGGTTCATGCACAGTCTCAGGGGTTGCATTTTGCAAACAGTTTTGCAAACTGCTGACATAAAATCTTAAGAAATTTCTAAACCTTATTTCAGTTCAGTCATTTTAATGTATTTCTCGTTGAGGGCAATATTACAGTCTTCTCTCAATATTTAATATCACAAATAATAGATCTTTTGCATTTCATTTTAAAATTGAGGGTGATTGCTTTCAACACATGGGACTTTAAAAAAAAATAGTTCTGCAGTGAATCATTTTCTTCTCTAATATTTATGGCAGAAACTGTGTTGTGGAGATGTACCTGTGATTTTAACACACTCAGGAAAAATATCAGTACTTTCAATTTATGTTGCATTTTGTTGCTGGTTTTGTTTTCAGATATTCCTCATAGTCGTTCACATCCAGTGCAGAGCATATAATGGGGAGAAAACTGGATCTTTCTGGCTTGACTGATGAAGAAGCTGAGCATGTACTGCAGGTGGTTCAGCGAGATTTCAGCCTTCGTAAGAAAGAAGAAGAAAGGCTGAGGTAAGATTTAAAACATGGTTAGAAATATTAGTTGTTTTGGACCATTACAAACTGTTCTGTGGGGAAGCTGGAGAACACAGCTGTTTTGGCCTGTTTTTCTTTTATTCAGGTACTTTGTCTGTATGCAAACATCTGAAGGTGAAGAAACTCAACCCATCTCTTTCCCCCAAAATAAACAGTAGGATGCTACCCATTATACTGATAACTTAACTTTGCTTTCAGGAATCTAAACACAAAATGATTGCAAGCAGAAACAACCCAGAAGAAAGTAAATGAAACTTATTGCAAGGTAGCTTTTTCAGCCCTGGAACTTCTGTGTGTGACAAGGGTGGCTACTGGCAGAGACATGAATTGGATGCATTACTTTTCCTGTAGTTTCAACAATATATTCCTGAATTATCTCTTATTTGTTTAATACCTTCTTTGAACACATCATGGTATTTTATTTTTTTCCCTGGGACAGTCTAAAGTCCCTGTCCATAGTTAGCAAATGCACATACTACTAATCACAAATATCTGCTTCTTTATTATATAGCACCATTCTGAAGTCAGCAGAGCAGGAAGATGACTGAAATCAATATGAAACTAGGTGTATATGATATGTGCAATGGCGAACTGAGGGGAATCCTGTCTTTGTCATTTATTTTCTGTTATTTTCTGAAACTGCTTGGTACATCAGAAACGAGAGAAGACTTGCAGCATAAGCCTGATTAATTTTCAATGTGCTGTAATAGTTCTTGCTTGGATTGGTAGTGCAAACTTGCTGCAGGGAAGAAAGACTAGATGAAGAAGGCATTCAGAAGGGTTTTCTTGTCTGTTTTGTCATGGACAGTACTTATTTATTTATTTATTTAAATTTTATTTATTTATTTTTTAGTCCTTCACAGTAAAGCTGAGAGATATTATGGAGACAGGTTAAGGAAAGTGAGTACAGGGGCTTTCTCTTGCCTCATTTGTGTGACTTCTGTTTTTTTAATCTTACCGGGAGCAAGCATACAACAGCTAGCAAGCACTGGGCATCTTGCCTATTCTATACAACTAGATCCTCTAGTGAGAGAAGGACAGGGGAGGATGTAAGGCATGCCCACAGAAAGTTGATCAGAAAGCCTTGGTCTTGCTTTGCTAGCAGGAGCTGAAGAGTCAAATAACATGCCACAGGAACTGAAGTTTACCTTTACTCCCAGCAGATGCTTTTAAGGCAGCTGTTTCAGAGCTAGACACCAACGTCTTCTACAGTATTGCAGTTGTTTACATGTTCATTTATTTTTATGTATTCTGTAAACAAAATGATATAATGAACGTGTGGAGACAACTGTATATTTCTGTCTGAGTACTTTCATAGATGTGCTGCTAATCAAATGTGTGACCTTCCTAAAGCATAGGTAGTAGTTCAGAGCCTGGGGAAGTTTGACTTTATACATTTTTTGAGAAGAACTGAAGCAATACCCCAACTCCGTGAAAGTTGGGTTTGGGGGGAAGTCAAAGGCCTTTCTTGTTTTTTTTTTTTTTGTTTGTTTTTGTTTTTTTCTTGTTTTTGTATTTTTATGAATAAAACCTGTGCACACTGAAGTTCTCCTCCCACTAATATAGTAATATAATTTTGTCATCCTTCACATGGGTGCTGTGTAAATACTGAAATGAAATGTAACATATGCAAGAAGACACACTGATCATTTGCATTTTCTGCTGCAAAGCTGAGTTGAGTCTCTACAGTAAGAAATGTTAACAGTGGTTCTCTAGTTTAAATCTTTCTCCTCACTTTGTGTTGGTGTTATCAGACCAGCTCCTGTATATTTTGTGGAGTAAAAATAGTAAGATAACAATAAGATAACTGCATATAGTTAGTGATTAGTGTGGTTGATTTGTCATGCCTTGCTGCTTCCTGTCAGTGCAAGTTGTTTTTTTTTTTATCCCTTGTGGCTCTCAGCCTGATATCAGATCAATAATATTTATTATTCTTTGTTGCTTGTTCACCCATAATCTTTCTATTTTGATTGTGATGGTTTTGTTCTTTGGCAGTAGTGCTATGTTTTTATTTACTTCAATGTTGGTGTAATCATCCAGAGTCATTGAGGCTAAAATTACAACACAGTCTTGTAAATAGACAGTCCTGGTTTTCTGTGAATCAGAAGTAGGCAAACCAGGCAGATCTGGCACAATTAGGTAGGTGATCAGTTTGAGTTGCTTGGCATATATGCTCTTTACTGGGTTGTGGTAGTACAGCTTTGTGTACTTCACCTCTATCATAGAAGCTCTACAGGCTGTCTGTTGGCTACTGGGATACTAATTATTATAATTTGCTTTTAGAGTAAATTTACTGCACATGCTAGTGGTTTGTTTTCTCATGGACAATCTATTTTTAATCTTGAATTTCAGACTTCATGTATTTGAGTGAGCAAAGAGGAAGATTGGACTGTTATGAGGGTTGAACTTTTAATGTTTTGCTCTGTATGATTTCTGTGTCGTGTCTGCAGTTTGCTTTTTGAAAAGAAACAGCACAGGAGAGCTTATAAGAGCTTATGAAGCCAAATGTTTTTTTTGTGAGATAGGCCTCTTTACACAAACAGTTGTGTAAAAGAGATTGAATGCACTGGCAGTAAATGGAAACAAATAAAAGGCAACAATCTTCCAGATCATCCAGGTGCACTATGGTCTCCTCCACTGTGGGCAAAATATATTCCCACATTGGTTTTGTTTTTATGGTACTGTTATATTTATCAATGTGCTAGTCCATTTGTTTCAGGTCAGGACTGCTGTGAAGTAAGAATGTTTTAAAAAGTAAAATAATAATTTACAAGAAAAAGTGATGGATTTTCTTACTGCTTGGAGCTGTTCCTAACTTGTTATGTTTTGTCCATGTGGACAGATTGAAGGATAGGTGCTGCACTGATACTGAGTTTACTATTCAGAAGAGACTACAGTAGAGACTACAGTAGGCTTCAGCGTATGCACAGTATGTGTCATGGGTCTTGTAGTGGATAAAATATTATACTCCTCCTAACCTCTGTTAATAGAAATATTGTCCATGAGTCATATCAAACGGGCAAAATACCAAGTCTGACATTTGGGTAGCTATCTGTTGATTTTGCTTATCAGTTCTTGTTCCTTCTTCCTGTGGCAGATGTATCAAATACCTGAATAAAAACAAAACAAAGCTATCCTTCTTCCCTCCTCCCCTCCAGTCCAAACAAAGCCATTTTAAAGCTGTTTTCCTGGGGAAAAGGGAGTAGGAGATTGGTCTTGTCTTCTCCACAGGCTTCAGAGTTCCAGCAAGTGAACTGCTGATCAATACCTCTTGTCAGAAGGGATTTCCTAAGGTCAGTCTGCCTGCCCTTCGCTCCAGTGAACAGCATGGACAGAGCGCAAAGAGCATTCCCCTCCAGAATTCTGATATTTTGTAGCAGGTAGGCACAGTTCTGCTTCCTGTGCCTGCTCATTAACTCCTCAAGGGATCTGGTGAAGGAGGCTGTAACATACCACTTCATATCTGTTTCTTCCCATTAGCTCCGAGAGCAAGGCCCCATGCAGTGCTAAGGAAAATGGTTAGCACTTATTTATGGGCTGTCCTGACAAATGCGTTCTCTACCTATGGTAAAAAAAGCTTGGAACAATTTGCTCCTTTGAGGAAGGATGATCTTTGCTATTCTCAAGTTAACACAGCTGCACACTTCTCTAATGCAAGGCTGTGCTGAGCTGTCATAAGCTTAGCACTCATCTACCTAGATTTATTTTTGAGCACAATGAATGATGATTCATCAGAATTGTAGCTGCAACTTAATATGTTGTTTTGCTACTGCTTTGGCTATTAAGACAAAATTAGATATATCTAGGGCAGTACCACTGTTTCATGGAGGTAAAGGTTCATTAACAAGATTAAGAGCAAGACAACTTTATTTATAAATTATCACTATATTTGCTACATAATGTTCCAAAATGCGAAGAAACCTTTTTCTGAGGTAATGCAGGCTGTCAGAGTTAAGAGTCGTCATTAACTTCATCTGTTTACTAGATGCTTTATACTGTTATTTTGTAGCCCTCTCTAAACAGTGATACTTAATGTTTTAACAGAAGTCCCTTAACAGTATTCTTGGGTCAGGATAAGTTGCTTATCAAAAAATAGTTGGATTAATATATAAAAATACCTGGATTATATATATAATATATATTAATATATTGCTATATATAAATATAATATAATAATAATATAATAATATATAATATATAATAATATAATAATATATATATATATATTAATATGTTATATATATTAAAATACCTGGAATATATAAAATACCTGGATTAATTCTGAATAAAAGCCAGATAATGGTTGCTTTGGCTGCAAAGTCACTAAGGATGCGCTTTAAAATGCATTTAGAAACTGGTACTTGTCATTAATTTCAAGAAACATTGATCCCAGTGTGCTGCTTGCAGTCAAATTATGCTGTATTTGAAATTATGCAAGGAAGTAGGTATCTCAACAGTGATACAACATGGCTGTTCACATGCAGTGCAGCGGTGTTGAGTTGGGATTCTGTAGCTTTTCTTTCTGTGGTTTGCCCCCAGCTCCCTGCTCTAACAGCTGATGGTCCTAGTTCAAAGAGTGGGTTGGTTCCGCTGGCTCAGCAATGGTCCCTGCTCCACCTATGAGCAGAGAATGTGACTGCAGCTGACTGTGGGGTAGGACCTAGCCTGTGCTTTACTGAAGAGAAATCAGGGCTCTGGAAAGAGTCTAGAATTAATAGCAAAGAGCTTTTAGTTGCTGAAGGTATAGGTTTAGGTCCATATTTATGTAGCCTAATTAAGAATTAAATACCACTGTATTTCCAAAAAGAACAGCTTATGCTTAGGTATATCTAAAAGCAGCTTTGCACCGCTCACTTGGACATACTCACTTGTGCTCTCCATTGCTCGACTGTAGTGGCAACCCACAATGTCTGTCCTTGTTATTTGAATGCTGTTTGGGTGCTCTAGGGAACATGTGGCCAGAACTGCTCAACAAGCTATTTGGCAAATACAGGACCTCATTCCCCAAACTGTCTTTCTTGAGTTTTGTGCCAAGTGTTTTAATACAGACAATTCCAGATGGGAATTTTGTCTTCTGTTTTAATTGTGTTTACAAATGCAGCCTTGGCTGAGAGGAAATGTTGGTGAACAAAGGGTGAATAAATATGAGATGATCTTTATGAAATGGTGCAAAAAGGAAGAAGCCTAATTTTAGTGAATTTTAGAGATGCTTGTTCAATCTGTGCCAAATTTGAATGGTCTGTTGGCATGCATTTAATAAAAGAGTTTTTGCAGAGAGTTTATAAAATTTATTGCAAGCTTTTTGTGATAATTTGGTCATCGTCACAGGTTATGACCTGTCAAATTAACGGCCATAGTTTAGCTAAAAGGAGTGAGCATGCCTAGTGGTAATGAATGGCAATAATGTAAAACCAATATTTAATCTTTGATATCTTCTGTATGAGGAGTCTAAGCTGTTAAATGTGACTTAACATTAGGATTAATCTTCTCTCACCTTAGCAGCCCTGCACTGGCAGCCAGGGATGTTCTCTTGAATATCGAGTAAGGTCTGTACAATCTAATCATGGTGAAAATAGTTGTTGAAAATATTATATATTAAGTGTCTTTTGCAGAGAAAGTGTTTCAGCTTTTTTTCTGAAGAAACAAGATGATTAATCTTTTTAAATATGCCACTTGGTTTTAATTTATTGGAAACTTCTTTATTAGAGCTTATTGTTAGTTCATGGGAAAAATGTACAAATGTTCATGAGTTAGTATAGGGAATCTGATGAGGGAAGAGGTTGTTGAAGAAGTCACAGAATCAGTGTTAAAGGTTTTAAGGATGGTGTCCTGGTTTCAGTTAGGACAGAGTTAATTTTCCTCCTAGTAGCTGGCAGGGTGCTATGTTTTGGATTAGGATGAGAAGAGTGCTGATAACATGCTGATGTTTTAATTGTTGTAGAGCAGCGCTTACACCAAGCCAAGGACTTTTCAGCTTTTCAGCTTCTCGCTCTGTCCTGCTAGCGAGCAGGCTAGGGATGCAGCAGGAGCTGGGAGGGGACAGACCCAGGACAGCTGACCCAAACTGGCCAAAGGGGTATTCCATACCATCTGACGTCATGCTGAACAATATATAGGGGTGGCTAGCCGGGGTGGGGGGGGGCCGGCTGCTCGGGGATAGGCTGGGCATCGGTCAACGGGTGGTGAGCAATTGCATTGTGCATCACTTATTTCATACACATTATTATTATTAATACTATTATTATTATTATTATTGTTATTATTTTTTCCTGTCTTAATAAACTGTCTGTATCTCAACTCACAGGCTTCACTTTCCCGTTTCTCTCCCCCATCCCGGAGAGGGAGGGGGGAGGGTGAGCGAACGGCTGTGTGGTGTTTGGCTGCCAGCCGGGCTAAACCACAACAGATGGGTTATTCAAAGCTCTATCTGAATACCATCAGTTTCTAGATCCCACTTTGGGCATGAAGATGAACCTTCTGGACCTCTTGAGTTCTGTCTCCCGTTGTTCCCTGAACTCCGAGCTTTTGATCCCATGGAGGTCTTTAAAAGACATTTAGATTTAGAGCTTAGTGATATGGTTTAGTGGAGGACTTGTTAATGTTAGGTCAGAGGTTGGACTCAGTGATGTGGGAGGTCTCTTCCAACTTAGATGATTCTATGATTCTGTGATCCTTTAGAGGTTACCTGGATCTGGGCAAACATCATGTTGAAAGTTGAGCTTGTCTGCTGTGTGTCTGTCATCTTTTTATCTGTACTGGAACAAAATGCTAATATGTGAACCAAAAATGATAATTTTCTAGTCTCACATTGGCACTGCTGTGTGGATAATTTTCCTAAGAGAGGGAAAAGCCCATCTTCTAGCATGTAATCACTGGAACATTCAACCTTTTGGTAAAGAAAACTTGTTTTCTTAGTAGAAAGATGGAAAGGTTGGATGACCTCATGGACACTAAATGAAACGGAGTGCTGGAGAATAAGTTTTCCTGTGAGATGCCTGATTTTTTTTGAGCAAGCAGGGAGGTTATTAGAGAGATGCACCAAATATCTTGATTAGTGTATGTGTTGGGCTATCTAAAGTAATGAGTAAGGTTTTATGAAAAGGAAATAAGTAGCTTATACAGAATCTGATGTTCT
Source organism: Cygnus atratus (assembly GCF_013377495.2). Classification (NCBI taxonomy): domain Eukaryota; kingdom Metazoa; phylum Chordata; class Aves; order Anseriformes; family Anatidae; genus Cygnus; species Cygnus atratus. The sequence continues at coordinate 65,839,643 of NC_066363.1, read as the reverse complement.
TGAAGATGAAAACTGAAAACAATAATGCCTGCAAAGGTGACCTTCTGGGAATCGGTTGTTACAGTGCTGGGTAGAATGTTGAAGAGCACATGTGTCAGGTCCCAGGCAGCTGAATTTCAGGGCTTTTCTCCAGAGGAGGAAGTTCTGGACAAGGCATCTGCACTTTGGAAGGGTGATTAGATCCAAAGCTGGAAAAGCCAAATAAATACTGTGGAGTGGGGATCCAGCTACTGGATCCTCTTAACTTCATGGGCTTGTTTTTTATGACATCTAATAGCTGTTACTGTAGTGCATGAAATAAAATAGAGATTGCTGCTGCAATTATAGAAGTGATTAAAAGGCCTATATCTGGTGTAAAGCATCAAGGTTCAGTGGATACATTGTATGAAACCTATGGCTTTTTTGAAGGAGTGTTTTTATCTAGTTCAGGGATAAAACCTGGATTAAAAAAAAAAAAGCTTTATGGGTCAAAGTCTTGTTCAACTTACAGTATTTATTTACACAGGTCTACTTTATTTGTTGGTTTCTCTATTCAGGTGTTACTATAGTAATAAAACTTTCAATATTTACTTAAGTTACAGTAAAATATAAATAAACATGAAAACAAGTGATACATATTGTAACTGATGACTTACTCTCCTTACTAGAATTCCTGATACATAAATGCTCAAAATACATTTCTGTAAAATGTTCACCAACTTTCAAGCAGTAAGTACCAAGTTCAGTTGTGGAAGAAGTGGTATATTTAAAATGCATTTTTTTGATGCTAGAAGGGACTTTTTTTTTTTATGAGTTTCTATAGCAACATGTTGTAGACCTGTCCTGTGGCACATTAATCTGTTTATGGATCTGTCTGAAGCTGTATGGCTTCCTATCTTAAATATACTTGCCTTTGGTTTTCAAGAAAATCAGAAAGTGCTCATCATTATGAAGTTTGTCAATTTGAAATATTTATGAAACCGTCATATCTGGAAAAGTAAAAGACTTCCCTCCACCTACAAAACAGTAACCATTCTTAAAAAGTACTTCAATATTTTAGAGATAATATATTTAAGGAAAGTAATATTGGCCTTAAACTGTATTCACTGTATGTTTCAGTTCAGAGGAACTACTGTGGTGAATCAAGGGACAATCATTGCCTTCGTTAACTCTTATTTTTTGCAACAATTTGAATTTCTACTATTTTGGGATAAGACTCAAAGAATCTCTGGTCCGTTGTTCATAGAAAAGCCCTAGTCTTTTCTTGTGGCCAGTTCTTCTGCCCTTGGTTGAGAGCAGAACCAAGAACATGTGTAAGTAGTCGCCCAGGGAGATGTCAGAGTGGAAGAGACGTGATGTTGAGTTGCTTTCATGCACTCAAATCAGAGTGGAGCTGTCTCCTATTGACAGTGGTTTTAGCTGTGAAAAGATGAATTTTGAATACTCCTTAACATATCCTTTCCAAAGCCTATGAGGAACTGAAAGCCTGTCAGAATATGCATGGCAAATAAATGAGTAGGGTGTAGAAGAAACACCTAAAGAAGGTAAAATCACTGTATTAGAATGAGCAAAACAAGTGATTTATGTCACTGTTCACTATGCTGAAGATTAGGGAGAGTGTGACAGGATCTTCCCCAGGCTATTGAATCAGTGGAGGTGAAAGTGAATTTTAACAAATTTGACATGGTAACTTTGTTTTTGCCTAACACTTCATCCCTCAAGTTCTTTACAACTTTTAGTTGTCATACGCAGCTTCTTAAAGCTCTGCGTTAGAAATGAGCTTTGGAATGAATGGGACACCAGTTCTTAGAAACCTGTCCTGACCCTAGGAACCTATGTCATGAGAAGTTCATGGAAAGATAGCTGCTTTGGAAATTAAAGTTTGATAGAACTTCTGCTTGATTCTTCACCATTCTACCACATTTCAAAGTGAACTGTTACAAACTGCGATCTGCTTGCTTTCCAGAAATCTCACAACATTTAGCTATGGGGAAGTTCAATTTTTATTGTTTGTAAGCATGTTCTGTGTTTATGTGAGTTCAAAGGACTGCCAGACAACTTTGGGAAGAGTACAGAGCTGACTGAAGTAAGGGGTATATTAAAGGGAGATTTTTTTTTTATTATTTTTCTTTTTACAAATGGCAAAATTCTCAGCATTCTTCTTTCTAAACGAAATTGGTGAATATTTTTGCCTAAATGAAAAATGGGGTATACATGTGTGGGAAAATTACAAATGTCAAAACACTTTAATGCTTTCAAAATGTTGTTTCAGAAATGTCTTTGGAGATGCTTTGTTACTGTAGGTACATTTGTTGGTTGAACACGTGAAATAAAATGTATTGGCTTTTGATACCTTTGTGAAAATTACTTTTTAAAATAGCATAAACTAACACTTCGATCTTTGCACTTCTAATATTTTAGACATGCAAACATCAGCTGTTGTATCAGTTGAGGATGGCATGAAAATTAATGTATCACAAAACATTGTTGTAATGGGTACTACCTGAGTATATGTTTCTACCCCATGATAAATGTGAGGTAATTGTAATTTACCCTTGAGGGATGAGGTAAGGAGCTTCTTGTTTACTTTGGGGTAGGAGTATGCATATGGGCAGTTACAATAGATTAATACTTCTCATTGTAATTGAACTTAGGGTAATTTGTTAATATACTGTTAATCGTATTTGCAGATGGTGCGTAACCACAGAGGTGGTAACCTCTGTGTCTGAGGCTACAAAAAGTCTTTGAACTGCACATCAAATAAGATTGTGAAACAGCCTGTTCCTTTATATTTGACTGGAATTAATTATTACTGGTCAATATATTTGCTTATGTCTCTCTGTCTTTATTACTTTAATTCTTTGATTCTCCTGTTAGCTGTGACTTATCTGCTTTCAGGAAAACTTTGTGAACTCAAACGTGCTTTGTTTCTCTGTTTCCCTTTATGGTACTTACCAAAATTTAAAATACTAAAATAATTTTACTATATTTACTCTTGACTACTATACAAATTCAGTGAAGAAAAATATATAAATCTCTATACAGATAAAAGCAAAAAAATCTATCAAATCAAAAAGAACATAGCAGAGAAGGTTGTTAGAGGTGGCAGAGATTTAAACAAACTTTCTGCTGTTTAGAAACACTTTGAGTGAGATGGAACAACAATCTCTATCACTTGGTTTCTGTAACATTGTCAATGATGTTTGCTGATGACATGCCGATGGCATGTTCTCTTCTCCCCCTACACACCTGTTAGTTTTCATCAATACATCAAGACTTCTGGGTTTTGCTCTGAGCATAACACTAGAAAGCATGGGACCATTGCATATCAATAGAATGCCTGTTCATTAACAGGAGGGTAGTTCTGTACTGTTGCCACTGTCATAGTTTTTATGGTTTTGAATCTGCAGGAAGTGATGAGTTTCTTGTTTCTGATCTCCCTCTTTTTTTCTTACTTTTTTTTTTTTTTAATTATTATTATAAAAATAAAAGTGTGCTTTGAGAAGGAATTTTGAAAATATGTTTAATTTTAAGGTCTTTGTAACTGCATCTAGGCTGTGAAGCATCCTGGAGGGAAACCTGTGGCCATCTTTCTTGGTCACACAGAAGAATGAAACTGCCTTTGGAATTAATGTCGCTTCATTTGATAGGAAGATGTTAGCTGTGATTATACATCTTGAAAACTTCATTTTAATGGGTTATGAACTAATAGGAAAACAGAGGAATACTTCTATGACAGATGCACAGTATCTCGTTAGATAGGAGGCTGTAATCTAAATGATACTGTCACTAGTGAAGAAATCTATTTCAAGCTGTAAGATATCATTTGAAGTTTCTATATGCCTCAAATATTTTATGTTGCTTTATGACTATTCTGCTATTACAGGTAGAGGCACTTAGTCTGAGTAGAATGTAAGTTTACATTTCAAGTATAGTTAATTAGTCATCTAGATGAAGACAAATTTCATTTTACAATTAGTTAAAATTACTGTGAACTTATCATAGTTTTCGCTTTCATGTTTTACCCATTCCTGCTCTTGAAAACAGTTCTTTAATGATGACATAAAACCTAGTTACCCAGTGAACAGCTTTGTTCTGTGATAGATGGTTAAGTCTGTGTGAAAGCAAGAGTGGATTTAAGTTCAAAATGGAACTCTTAAACAGTTTATATATCAGTCTAGAGCTAGTGGATTGTCTGTGCCTTAGCAGGCACAGTACAGTAGCCTAATGGTTGTTTTTCCTTCCCCTATCTGGACTTTCATTTCTTTTGCCATTTAAAAATTCATTGCTATTTTTATATGTAACTTTGTATAATCAGCACAACAACACTGTCAAAGTGCCTTCAGAGTGCTAGAACAGGTAAGAAAGTGGAAGAGGACTGACAGCCTTGGGAATAAGAGATTTATAGCAAGTCAAACATGCACCTCGTTGTTTTGTGTGAACATGGGCTTGACTTTGCATCTTTGGAGAGTTAAAACTTGAAATTTGAAAAACTACTTTAGAGTCTCTCAAGTGGCTCACTTTCAGACAGACTATGCATTTAGATTGAATTAACATTAGTACACTTAAAATAGTGTAAAATACAGTCTTTTGGATGGCACATCGGTCAGCCAGCTGTAACAGGTTTTCCTGGCTTAGAGTAATCTAGTAGTCTGTAAGTAACTGCTGGAAAATGTACTTCTAATGTTTTGTATTGGGTCTAAGAAGGAACAATATTTAAATTCTTCACATTTTCAGAACACTTTATTAAGTTGCAGACTGTTAGTTTTATTTTGTTGTGTTCAGAATAAAAATAAGTATGGAAAAGACGTATTTTTTCTTTCAAAAAAAAAAAAGTGAAAAAACACTATTCTAGTCCTTAGCACAGTCCATGAGGCTCTAAGAGTGTTCACCTGGTCAGCAATTCTCTCAAATTTCATTTGTCTTTAATCAATTGAGGAAGCAGCTCAAGCACTCTAAAGACTTTCTGCCCTTTGGTTATGTAAAAACATGCAGAAGCTTATTTAATCAATTTAGGACTCAGTTTCATAAGAGAGGACGGCAACTGTATCATCATCTGAAAAGAGAAATTCACTTTGTTTACTTTTTGGGAGTGCTTTATTTTGATCTACCTGTCCCTGATCAAGTTGATAGCATTGGCACTTTGTATGACATGTATGTTGCTTGAAAATTCTCCCCACCCCCAGTATGATATATCTGTGTTAAGTAAGGTGTGCCTCAGAGGCAGTACTGACCTCTACTGGGAATGACAATTGAAGCTGTTGGGGTTCAGCAGTTGTGTTGTCTTGCAGTAGACCACTGAGCAACAGCCCAACAACACCACCTTTGAATAAATCAGCAGACAGGGCAGTGTTGCAGGAGGAGAATGTGACTGTCTGATATCATCCCTTTCAGCAGAAATGATGATCTTGGTATGATCAGAAATGATATCTTGGTATTGCAGAGATTGATGTTTCAGCATCAGTTATTAACATGAGCATTAATTACTACTAGCATGTTGAGCAATGCATAATTGTAGCATGTGTGAACAGGCAGGTATTTTGGAAACAGCTATGATGCTTTTTGATTCAGTAGGGAAAAAAAAAATCTAATCCCAGTATTTGCTGATTGCCGCAGAAGAGTAACTTCAGAAATTTGGCAGAACATTTCAGGTGTGTCTTTGTCTCCACATTTAACACGCTCAATATGGTGGTGTTTACCTTTGATTTGTAAAATTCTGAAGCAAATAACACTTTTTAATGGTGATTGAGATTATCTGAGACAAGGAAGATTAGGAAAAGAGAGGGAATCCTGCAGTAAGAAAGAATATCACAGAAGCTACTGTTATCCAGTGAAATCAGAGGCTGATGTTCATTTTATCTTATGTTTTCATGATTTTGCTGCTTCTGGTATGACTTATGAATCTAGCTCGGTTGGCTTTGCATGGATAAAACTTCTCTTCAGTATTATAAATTTTTTCTTCACTTGCAAGCAAACACCTTCAACTTTAGGTAGCAGCAGATAGCACAGAGGACTTAAAGTCAAGGCTTAGACTCTGTATTCTGAATAGTAAAAACCAAATAATGAGGCCCTAAGTCTTCTGCATTTTGGGACCCTGGTCATATTTCCCACCCTACATTGTAGGTGTGTCATGTAGTAAACCAGACTGAAACAGTTTGTTGTTGAGATGCTAATGGATATTAGTTTTTGTGAAGCTGTCAGAAATCGTGTGAGAGAAATCACAAGCACCGTATTTTTATTTTTATTTTTTTGGTATGCTGCCAATCTTGGAAAAACAAACAGGTTCTCCACAGATAATCTGCAGCTAGAAAATGTGTCACAGATTACCAGCAGTTATATTTGAATGGCGCCATGTTCTGAGTAAAACATCACCAGATACCTTATGTTTGAATATGTTAAAACCATTTATGATTATGGCTTTTTGGGGATTTGGGAAGGCAGAAGAAAAGCTTGAGGATACAAAGAGCTTCACAGGCCTCTCTTTTTCTATTTGAGTGGTTTTTCTTAGGGGACAGATAAATTCTTGTCCTTTATTGTTAGTGAGGGGTCTGGTCTTCCCTGAAAACATGTGGAATTTAATTAAGGGTTGAGTAAATAATACCTCTGGTTCCTTTACATCTCTTAATAGTTGCCAGTAGAGCTCCTTAGCTATAGATCAAAAAACTATGCGATAATCTTGAAACCTGTTTAAGAAGGACCCACATTACTTGTACCGTTTCTAATGAGTTGTACTGACTTCACAGGTAACTGTCTGGTAGCAGTGGAGCACAGCCTTTTTCTGTGTTAACAATAAACGTGTGACTACATAATAGACTTTACTGGTTCATTTGAACCATTACTTCCATTTAAAATACTCTCTGTAGCAGAGAGAGGAACCTAAATTAGAAAGCTGAGTTAAAAATAAATAAGTCTGAAACAGGGAATCATAATGGGATGATTTGCCTATCATCTCTCATTGTGTAGAGTCATGTAGATAGTTCTCAAAATCAAGGTATTGTGGTACATGTCATAAATGTTTTGGAAGATTTTGATTTTAAGGATCTTAGTTCTCTAGAGAAGATTTCAGAGGAAGCCTTATCTATTCAAGTGCTGAATAGACGTATGTCCTGATACCTACATGGGTATACATACCGTAACAGTTCTCTCTTTTTCAACTCCTTGTGTTTTAAAGTATTTCACAGCTTTGCAAAGCTTTAAACTCTGGTAACATTTTCTTACCTGGCTTGTGAGCTGTTATTTATTGACTAATTTGGATTCATTGTACATAATAGCCTTCCTGGAAAAATATTTAAGGTTTGCTTTAATGGGTAAGCAAACATTTAGAAGATTGTACATATTGTTACAATTTTAGAGCTGGAGACAGTAAATAATCTGTTTCTATGGCCATAAAAAACCACAGCATTGTTCATTGCAGCACATTTGGGTTATATAATTACTGTCTCTGTTATTGATCTCAGAAAAGGCAATGTAAATATATTTTTAAACAAAGCTTACACTTAGCACTGATAGTATGTTAATAAAAAGCTGATTGGATTCCTGGCAGGAATCATTTGCTGGGGTGTCCATTTGTTCTCATGATTTTGTGAAATCCAGTGGAATTATGCTCAAAAATTCCCTGGAAGGGGAGCCTGGCACAGTGGCACTCCACGAGGATACCTGTATGGTAAGCAGCTATTTTAGAAAGCAGAAAAGCCACTGGTACTGCCGTATTCCTGGCTGCTGGTACAGAGCACTGGGACTGCAGAAAGTTTCTTTCCATGATGCCAGAATACAATCATAAATTTCTGAATGTCCTTGTTTGGGGAATGGAAGGAGGTAACTTAACAGTTTTTGACTGAGACTTCGTGAGGTGCAGCAGGTATGATTGTATTTGGCTGAAGGAGACCCTTTAATGCATTTGTAGTTCAGAAAGATAAAATGTAAAAATGCTTTAGGTCCCATATTGACTGCTTCTTGGTGTTCTCTTACCAAATGTGTTCCATGTCGCCTTAATACTAACTCTAAGAACTTGACCACTGCTGTAAAAGTTGAGCTTTCTTTCAGTTTCATGCCTTACTGCCCTTTTAAAGTCCCTGCAGTATTGGTAAGATGGAAGTATTGTTTGTGCAACCTTTTCATTGCTGGTAGGGTTGCATGATTGTGAGTAATTAGAATTTTTTTTTTGTAAGATATTGCACAAGAAGTAATAAAACTATCTGCTTTTCCATTTAGCAATGATGTGTCTTCAGGGCTTCTGAGGAATAAGAAGTTGTATACTGATTTTCATCAAACAAATATGACTGTGAGAGAGTCTTTTTTAAAATAAAAATAGAGACTTTTGTTCAGTTTCAGTTCAAGTTAACGTTTCTGGAACCATCATCCAAGGAACATACCCTGATGACATAACACCTCAGAAGTTTCAAATTTTAGGCATACTGAACCTTTCCTTTGAGCTCTTATTTACAACTGTCTTCATGTTTTCACTTTCCGTGGGTGAGAATAAAATAAAATACTATTTTATGTGTCTGATAGATAAAATGAATCTTCCATGACAAAGTCTTTAGCTTTAATTATGGACATAAATCTTTAGCAGTTGGACAAACTTCGAATTATTTAAAAGACAACTTGAGTTGTCTTTTGCCCATCTATTTACAATTGGCAATGGAATGTTAATGATAAAGTAATGATAAAGATTAAATTGTACCTTGAAAGGCAGATTTTAATTGATCACAAGTAAAAATATAGTGGACAATACTCAGTCTTCCCCTTTCTGTAGCTGATTTCCAGTAACATCAATGGGTAGATAACCTCTCATTACCTTTTGTTGTAGAAGATGAAGTTGTTAAAACGGTAACAGTGAAGTAGGCTTTGAAGGACTTTGCCTGATAATGTTTGTCTTGTGCAAGAAACAAAAAAGCAAAGACAGTATTCACTAAGACTGTACTGTGAATACGTTGGGTGAATACTTCTTTCTGAACTCATCACAAGAATTTGGTAAGCAAATATGTGAAATTTGACTTTTGTTTTTCATGTTTCTTTCTGAGCACAGACTTTTACTGTCATTGGTAATGTTAATTGAAATCCGTAATAAAATCCGTAATCCGTCTTCAGATGCTCAGAAGTTCTTCAGAAAAATCATGTTTGCTCTATATGTCTCATTCTTAGCTGTTTCTGATTAATCTGTGTGTGCTGTTGGTCCATGCCCCCCTCTTGCTTGCTTTCGGTTTGCAGCTTTTGTTTCTGGTGCTTTTTGGCATGAGTCAAGGAGCAGGAAGAAAGAGGGCTGAACATGTGTCCATGAGCTAGGTGTCCCTTTCTTACTGTAGTCCAAGAGCAGCTCTAATACAGTCTAAAGGGAGTGTTGCACTTCAGTGTGAAGTTGGCTGTTCTGTTAGTTTTCATGTTTTTTGCACCAATCCAGCATGGTTTGTTTTTGTGGGTCTTTGGTCACACTCTGATAGTGGCAGCTCTGTCTGGCTCTGAACTATGCCGTTCCTTGGAGGTTGCCCATCCAGTTACTGACCCTTCATATGGGCATTTGAAGGTGGACAAGTTTGCAGTAGATTGAGGAGAAGCTGAGAGCCAATTTAAGCACCCTGGGAAATAAAGCTGATCCTTTTCTAATAGACTTGCAAACTTAGCTGAGTGCATACTTGATCTGAGGAAAGCACTGTGTTTCGTTCTGTGGGTACAAAGACCGTAGAGGGCAAAGACCTCTGCTTAGAAAGGATTAGCTGGGTACAGTGACCTGGTCTCCAGCCTCAGCCTTCCTGAGAGTGTTTCTTTAGCTTCATGGATTTGAGTTGGAACACTGGCATTTCTTGAAATAATCTTGTGTATCTGCTTTAACAAATGTTTGTTCTTCCATTTGCTGTTTGTAGTATTAATTAAAGCCAGAAGTTTAAGACATGAGTTCTCTGGAACCATGCACCCATGGAGATTTGTCAGCTTTAATCCTATATGGACCCTCTCAGCAGAGCACAAGAAGGCTATTATTGCTGCCTTGGCTCATGCTGTTTTCATGTTACAACAATGAGCCTGATGCTTTTAAACTTTGTGTTTCTCTTTGTGTTAAAGAAATGTATGTCAATGAGCTATCAGCTCTATTTTTATTTTAATGAAGTAATATATAAAAAAGTATTTTCTGTGTTCATTGTCACCCTCTGAATTAGGGATATGCAGCTTAAAAAAAATAATAAAATCAGAATGGAGGTTCCTGGTAGGAAGGGAGAACTTGTCAAGCCAGAACAGTTTCTCTGAGATAATGAGCACAGAAGGACAAATAAGTTTGGCTGTGTTAAGCTACGCAAGGAAAAAACAAGGCAGGTGAGGTTAGTGTTGCATACAAATTTATCCCTCAGGAACATCCTGTGTGTCTAGCTTTGACACAATACTGGTGCTAACAGCTAGAATTTGGGTCAAGAACTGGGGGTAATACACATAAAGAGGTGTGAAAGTTTTGTGTTGTTGGTTTTTTTTTCTTTCAGTGTGGTAGTGGTGCTGAGACCAACTATGAACTGAAAGTCATTTTTTGTCTGTTTTGCTACCCTCTTCAGTTCCATCCTATTTTGCTATTGTGATGACTTCTTATATAATATCTCATTCAAAAGTCTGTGTATTTAGTATTCTTTTTTTTCAGTTTAAACATTTACTGCATAAACATGCTGTCCTGTTTTCAAAATCATAAAGACAGTAAATGGAGCTGGTCTTGCATCGTTTCCATTGTGTTGTAAAGAAGTCTAAAATTCTAAGATGTCATATTTTTGGGGGGAGCGTTCTTGTGTATGCGTACTTCTGATCTCAGTGAGGATTTTATCAGATTTTTCATAGCTCAAGTTGGTCACTGCGTTGAACTTGCCCTTTTCCATCTGTCAATTGTGGTATCCTTTTCAAAAATGAAGGTGCGTGTGTACGTAAATAAAATATATTTGAAGTTCATGTTATCTGTGCTCTCTTTAATGTGGCGTTACATTTTTCATATTGTTTCTAAGGTTTGAAGTTGGTTGCTGACACATACATACCCACAAGTTCACTCCCAGCTGGGTTCTATTGTTGTTTGCTCCGAAGCGTTGATAAAATCTTCCAGAGCTGCCTTATCTTCTGTTTGACAGGCTCCACCCTCAGCTAATAGCTTTCAAGTATAGTGTTCTCTGGGCTTGACACGTAGTGCTTCACTGATCCCTATGAACCTGAAGCATCCAGACCCTGCTTTCAGAACAGATGTATTATGAGTGACAGGCTGTCTATAAGTGTATATGTTGTTCCTTTTGAAATCTGCTTGGGACAGGTTCTATGCCTTGGTACAAGTACCTCTGTAAAAGATAATTACAATTCAGAGCTAAATTAGAAGCTATTGCTGACCAATAGATGGAGGACATGAGTTTTCAGTTTGCTTCATAGCTCTTCCACTAAATTTTGAACCTTTTATTTTTACCATAATGTTTGGGAAATGTTTTAAAGAATAGCAAAGACTGTCAAAATAATTTGTAGTCTTTCTAGTAAACTGAAGTGAGTGCTGCAGTAATTCACAGCAGGCAGAGGTACAGTAATTTATCTGATGGGCATTTAACCTTCATATGCTTCCAGTAGAACATTTATCCGGTCAGTTTGTTAAGCCCTGTGTTGAAAATGCAACCACAGCTCAGTCGGAGGTATGAATAGGTCCCAAGGTAGCTGCTTGGGCAGTAGCTGCCAGCCACCTTTGCACTGAGTGGGTTTCATTCCACATTTGTTTCAAGTATTGAGTTTCTTGCCTTCTTGGTTGTGGCTAGAGCTGTTTTTAGAGCTTAGGTTAAGGCTAGTTGTTTGTGTGTTCCTACGGTTCTCTCTGACTTGATTCACAGCATCCCTGACCTGTTGCTTCTGTGGTGTAGTAAGAGCCAGGTGAAGGCCTGTTTGTGTACAGTGCTGCAGAAACCCTCCTGCCTTGTGCATTTGAAAGAGTAGCTCTGGCAGCAGAAGCACATCACAGCAGCTTGTGCTGCTTCTTGGCAGTGTTGGCTCAACAAGAATAGGTGATCTTTTTTTGGGTAATTTTTAAGTATATGAGCAAATGGCTATCTTTCTGACTGAAAGTATCAGGAAGCAGATCTGAGTACGAATGTGCCTTTTTTTTTCCCTCCTAGAAGTCATTTTTTAGTGAGTAACTGTTCTTTTGTTCTGTCTAAAGCTGGCATGTATTATTCATTAAGGCTAGATTGGTTTTATTAAAGACAATTCTAATCAGATAACATAGGAAAAAAATACCTCATTTATTAGGTGCAAGTCCTTCATGTTCCTGGGTCACTGGTCATAAACAATAAGTCTGATATTGCAGGTTTTCTCTTTGTGTTGTGCTAAATGTTTTTTTCATTTTTCTTTTCTTTTTTTTTTTTTTTTTTTTTTTTAAACAAAAGCCCTTCCATTTTAGAAACCGTCTTTTGTCTTTCCACCTCCCAGATGTTGTGAAACACTCAAAGTTAAATGAAGGCAGCATGAAGTGGTTAGCCAGCTTGAGAGTTCCATTTCTTTTTCTCAGGTCCGTTTAGGAGATTTTTAGTTCAGGCTCAAACTATTCTTTTAAACTAATGAGTGTTGGGAACACTTCTGTTGTAAGCAAAACTGATGGCTTAGTGAATATATGTATATATTGCTATGCTATGTAGTGGAATTTAGTCAGACTTCTGATAGCAATAACTCCTGACAATAGCATGAAAAGTAAGGAAAACTTCATGCTAGAAGTATCTGCTGCAGGATTCAAAAATACCCTGAAGATAAAGACTCTGTATATCTGTGGGAGATCTTAAGAGTATGTTGAAGCCACAGCATGAGATAATGTAATAAAAAGCTGTCTCCTAATACAGTATTTACGACACATTCTGTATGAATTCATGAGTTTCCTGACACTTGTTTAGCTGTGCAAGCATGACATCCGGCAATGCTACTTTTTTTTTTCAAGGAAATTCTCAGTTGTTTTAAATTGGAAGTAAAAATAAATTTCATTGTCGGGAACAATTCTATCATCATCATCTTTTTCATGCATTATGCTCAATAAATGAAGTCAGGGATGCTACCTAGTCCTGCCTCATTAAGAGATTGATTCAGAGAAGTACTAAGTGTCCCTAGCTCTAATTTTCTTTGTGAGAGTTGAAAATACACAGTGCCTGAACAACAGATCTGGTGTATGATACTAGCTCAGTGAAGAGAGAGATCCTGTAAATACAAAACCATAAGTGTTGCATACAATCTGAAGCTCCAGAAATATTTCTAACTCTTTTTCCTGAAAAATCTTGGGCATTGTAATCAGAGAGCAGTTGTAGAATAGTGTATCACATACAAATTGAGATGGATACTAAAGGGTTTGACTATAAACAACATGTTTTGGGTGGTCAAACCAAATTTCTCATTAATTTCACATGAAGCCATCCACTAGACATGTTGTGGGGCTGCTCCAAAAGCTTTGATTGAACGCCTCAGAGCATCAGGGAAGATGCTTTGGTACACTTATTTTCAGATTTTTTTCCATAAAAGGCTAATAATTGATGACTTTAAATTTACAGTGGGGGAAAAATAATGATATTCAGAACTGTACAACTAAGATAGTTTCATTCAGATGAAGTTCAGTATGAAAATTGATGCATTTGAATTACTGTTTTAAATGCATTAGAGTACTGTTTATAGCTTTGTCTTTGTACTGGTCTTTTCTGGTTTAGGGTCTCGTTTTGAAAACAACCCGGTCTTTGTCTGCCCTTTAGTTTCTGATGGATATCTCTTCTTGTTTTCCTCTATTTTGCAGTTGGTAACAATTGTCTGACAATTTCATATTCCATTACCCTGTTAATTAACCTTGCTAGAGGTTTCAGATTTAATATAAAAGCATAGCACAAATAGGACAATTGTTGACTTATTACTGCTAAAAGAAATTCCAAAACGTAACTTTGTATTGATCCAGTAGCGATAGTTCTTCAGAATTTTGCAATCTGTTTGTATTGAGCCAGGTTCTAAAAAGCATTGTATTGATGAGAACTACAGCTCAGCATTTAATTGCTGTTTGACCAGTATGTGCAGTTTAGCATGCAGTTTGTTCTGAAAAGATAAACTTTAATGGCACTTCGTACTCAGTCGACGCTCTCTGAATAACAGAGTGGTTCAGTTTGGAAGGGGCCTCTGGAGGTCAGCTGCTCCAGCCTCCCTGCTCAAGTAGGGGCAACTAGGGCAGATTGCTCAGGACCATGCCCAGGTGGCTTTTGAAGACCTCCCAGGAGGGAGACTCCACAACTCTGAGCAACCTGTGGCAGTGCTCTCTCATCTGCACAGTGAAAAAGTATTTCCTGTTGTTGAGACAGCGTCCTGTGGTTTGGCATGTCCATTGTTTCTTGTCCTGGCACTGGGCACCAGTGGAAAGAGCCTGGCTCTGCCCTCTTTGCACCCTCCTTTCCGGTATTTATAGACATTGATGAGATCCCCCTGAGTCTCCTCTTCTCCAGGCTGAATAAGGCCAGCTCCCTCAGCCTTCACTAAAAAAAGAAGAGATGCACCGGACCATTCATCTTCTTTGTGGCCCCTTTGCAGTATGTCCATGTATCTCTTGTACTGGGGAGCTCAAAACTGGATGCATTTTCTTATAGGTATTGCAAATGCCCCATTTATTTCGAGGTCTAATACCACTTTTTTTTTTTTTTTTGTACAAGTTATTTAAAAAATTGTGTAATTTACCTACAGCAATTCCTCAGTGTCCTGTGGGGTTTTGTTTTCTTCCCTTCAGAAGAGGGGAATACCAGCCAGTGCCATTAGTGTCATAAGAATGACCAGAGCTGTGAATCTCTGAAAAGCAAGTCACAGTGATGCAGCTCCTCAGTGAGGACACAGAGGACTAACTTTTCAGGATGATATGGGTAGACAGTCCTTGAGGAATGATGCTGAGAGGAATTTTTCCTTGAGGAAAAATGGCTGAGAAAATGGAAAAGCTTCCAGACCTCAATTAGCTCCTTTTCTTCTTTTATTGAGGACTTCATTTTAAAGAAAAATATACCAAGAAGCAGGGGGGAGGAGAGCTTGGGACAGGGCAGACAGGCCTCAGGACTCTGCAGCATTTCTCCAGTCTTCTAAAGTTTTTATATTTTAAGTATATTAGGGAAAAAAAAAGGCAGTCTTTCTGAAACAGCTTCTAGTAATAAACTTGTTAATAAAAAACTATTTAGTCCTTTAAGTTAGGACCTTCCTGTCTGAGCAGTTTCTTGGAGAATAGTTCTGGTTTAGGCAGGGATGTTCTAGTGTGCTAAGGGGAGAGAAGTGGAAGAGGTCTTGCACTGGCTCAGTGTGCTCTGGTATACGATGTACTGTTACATGAGGATTAAATCGAGGGATCTCTTTGTAAGCACAGCACAAAAACTCACAGTGAGCTGATGGTAGACATATGGTTCAGTAAATCTGTCTTTCTTCACTAGTAGGAGCTTTTCAGTAGTTGTATATCCTTTGGATTTGTTTTGTTATGCAATTTTTACATTTTTTAATTAAAAAAAATATATATATTTTCTAGAAAAGATTCCTATTACTGCATTCTGGAAAGTGAATGAAAAATATGCTCGTGTCTTTCCCATGAAAGCAGGATCAATGTTTCTTATAAAACCATCCACTCCTGATCATGTCCAGCATGACATCATAATCCTCTGCATATGACGGTACAATCCTCTTCACAGCAGCTGGCTGTGAAAAACGTTCACATGATTCAAAGCATTAATCTAAGTCGCTTTTAGGCCTAATTAATTCAGTGTTAGCAATTATATTTTTATTTATATGGAACAGAATTTTAAGATGTTAGACATATGTCACTTTAACATTGATGTTTTTTCTATGCTAGTGGTTCTTTTGTTTGTTCATTTTAATCAAAAAAACATTTCCCTTCCATTTTCTTGCATTTATTGACCCCCAGCTTTTTAGCAGCTTTCTTCAACTGCACCTAATCAATTTTCTCCAAATACAAATGGTCTCTTACACAAAGCTGACTGGCAGCAGATCACCCTGAAATATGAATGCATAGTATGAGAAAGACATATTGCAAAAGCTATTAACTAAAGAAAGTGAAAATAAGGAAAATGCAGTCCTTGAGTTTGGGTTGGATAGAGTTGTTTATTGTTCAGTTTGTTATTTCTTGCTAACTAAAAGCAGTTGGGTTCTACTGAGTGTCAGAGGAACTGTCCTTTGGGAGCTATGTCTCCTATGATTTAACAGAACTATTTGTGCCGAACAAGTATTGGGAAGGAGTTTATGGGGCAAGGCTGAGCCCTAGAGATCATTGAAGTAGTAGCAGTAAGAAGGGTGAATAAGCTGGAAGACTTGATGCAAATATGGAATTCAAAATGGTAAATTAAAAGAAAGCTGATATGTACATGGTCCCAAACCTTTAATAAATAAGTACAAATTTAGGGTGTAGAAAATGGTCCTCCTGTGTTTTACCTAATGAAGCAGAACACTACCAAGCCTACCTATGTTTGGCTTGCTTACTTGTTTGTTTTTTCTACACAATGACTCTGTCCTGGTTTCAGTTAGGACAGAGTTAATTTTCCTCCTAGTAGCTGGCAGGGTGCTATGTTCTGGATTAGAATGAGAAGAGCGCTGATAACATGCTGATGTTTTAATTGTTGTAGAGCAGTGCTTACACCAAGCCAAGGACTTTTCAGCCTCTCTCTGTCCTGCTAGCGAGCAGGCTAGGGATGCAGCAGGAGCTGGGAGGGGACAGACCCAGGACAGCTGACCCAAACTGGCCAAAGGGGTATTCCATACCATCTGACGTCATGCTGAACAATATATAGGGGTGGCTAGCCGGGGTGGAGGGGGGGGGGCCGGCTGCTCGGGGATAGGCTGGGCATCGGTCAACGGGTGGTGAGCAATTGCATTGTGCATCACTTATTTCGTACACATTATTACTATTAAAGTATTATTATTATTATTATTATTGTTATTCTTTTTCCTGTCTTAATAAACTGTCTTTATCTCAACTCACAGACTTCACTTTCCCGTTTCTCTCCCCCATCCCGGAGAGGGAGGGGGGAGAGTGAGCGAACGGCTGTGTGGTGTTTGGCTGCCAGCCGGGCTAAACCACAACAGACTCCCAGTTTGCAAATTTTTTTTTTTTTCGGGCTTTTCAAGGGATTACTTACCAAATTTAGCTACAGAGAAATATGCATAATATACTTTTGAAAAGAAAATTGATGCTTGAAACTACCTGTATAATCTTTCTTAATAAGTTCTTAATTTCTTAGTTACATCGACAACTTAAGTGTCTCTGATTTTTACTGTTTATTTTTTCCTAGATATCATGCATCTTTTGCCAGAGACTGAATAATGATAGCTGCTGAACAGAAAGACCTCTTCTTGTTCGCAAAGCAATTTCAACAGAAGAGGTGGTGGCACTGTTGTATCTCTCTTGTGTTACCTATGTCTTGTATACTAGCGTTTTGAATGACAAAAATGATTTTATTGTACAAAACAAAAAGAACAGCTAAAAGGGAAGACACTTGGAGGCAGGATGAAAGCTATAGACTCAAGTAAATATGTCCCACCAAGTAAAGGAGAGTCTGAAAAGACCAAAAAATTATTTAAAAAAAAAAATGGAGTGGGGGGAAAGGGCAGAATGAAAGGCATCCTTCAAAAACTGACAGTCACATCCACTGAAGAAAATAAAAAGGAACTCAAATTCTGCCATTATAAATATAGAAACACAACAATGAAAACCAAACCAGATTTTTCAAGGCCAACTTTAAAAGTGCATAACAGGTAATACTAAAAACAAACAAACAAAAATATATTCATATATTTTAATCCATAATAAGCAAGAAACAAGTTTGCCAGGGAGTCAACAAAGCTAGTAATATTTAAAATGAAAAGGAGGCACTACTGGAGGGCGATGTGATTGCAGCACAGCCATTTTGTCTGTAATGTATTTCAAAGTAACCTTATTTTTTACAGACTTATCTTCTAAGTCTTTCTTACACTGAACTGATGAGCTCTTCTTCCAGATATGAAACCTAGTTATTGATGAAGTTTGCATGTTATTAGTATGCATAACTGTAAAAGTTGTACAATTTTATATCGCTTGTACCAGACTCAGATCTGCATTTATGGCAAACTGTAATCTGGAAAAAGCACAGATGCCTTCTGGTTATTTAGCATGTTTTCTCTGAAAAGAGCTACAGTCAAGTCTGAAGTCTAGACTGTCTCCATTTGATATTGTTTTGGTTTCCGCATAGCATTACTTCAATTCATTTTTAAGTGTTCATTTTAGTTTTAAGTATCTTGGTTGATATTTACTGGAATGTTGTTAGATTATAGTTGCTAAACTGGGGAGCTAAAGAGGAGAAGGAAACGGAAAGAAAGCCTAGTTGAGATGCCCATTTGAAAATACCAGAAGACTATTTTGGATGAGAATTAAAGGAGACATAGTAGTAAGTAGGGTTGTGTCTGAGCCTTTATACTAGACATAAACTCTTAGTGCATTGAACAGCAGAAGGTTCATCACAGTACTGAATATATCCCTTTATCCTAGCGTTTTGATGCCCTGTCAAATTTCACTTCATTCTTGTATTTTTTTCTTGGGTCTGTTCTAATTGTTTCTGATTTATTTTTTATTATTTTATTTTTATTTTTCGGCCTTCTAGGCTGTTAATGTTTTCAGTTTTTCCCTTTAATGTTTTCAACTTTTTGACCTGTAATTATGTGTGGCTTTCCTTGTTTTGAATTGTACTGTTCTTGTGCTTTACAAGAACTGCTTCTGACTTCTGAAATGCTGTGCCTAAGCATTTCCTTCCTTTAATTGTTGCTTACCTCACTGAGAAGTAAAGAAGAGTCCAACTAGGAAGTTACTCAACCTTTTTACTCAATCACAGATCGTCATGGTTTGGTTATCAATATTACTCAGGTTGGAATATGACAGCAGCAGTAATTATTTGTTTACAAAATCATTATGAAGATTTGTCCATCCAGATTGAAATGCGAGTTATAAGCAGTTGGCAACACTTTTTTTTTTATTTTAATGCACTGATTCTTAAAAAAAACATTATAATCTGAGAGAAGAAATTTGCGAATTTAACCTTTTTAGCGTAGCTTCACTCCTTGTAACATTGACTTTCTCTGTTCTGGTCTGCTTGCACCTTGAACTCTGCATGGACTGTGTTTTGGAGCAGGGGCTGGTTGAGTGGCAGTTATCACTGCAGGTAGAGATAGAGATCCAACAGCCATTCAGGAAGGTGATTTGTGAGAATACAACAAATAACATGCACTGCATCAGGTCAGAAAAGCAAGGAGCAGAACAGGAAGTGTTTGAAGCACTGTTTGGGCATGCAGGCACAATGTTGAGAGCAGCTAGTTGGTCATCTAGTGGTCTGGAATCCATCTTTCCAACTAATTCAGGTGGGCATAATTACTTAAAGGGAATTTAGTATCATCCATTACTGATTAGAAAGAAGAGTGAGCCCCTCTGTGAGATGGGCACTGTCAGGCAGGATGTGCACAACTACCAAGCAGACATGCAGTGTTGCCAGCATCCTCCTTTTCTTTGTGCACCACGTATAGCCTCACCTTGGTGTTCAGTTACAAACATGTTTTGATCTAATGACAGCCGTAATGTGCTATTAAGGTGATAGGAAATCAGTTATGTTTTTACATGCCTAACATACAGATGAGCTCCTGTTTCTTAATCTCAGGGTGCGGATGGCCTCTTTAGAGATGACTGTTTGAATATGAAGATGCTTTAACTAATGCCAAAAGGGATTCAAGCGGTATCGTTAAAGCAATGACCACATTAGAAAAGGCAGGTTTATTTCAGCTGATGCTATCAACTGAAATATGGGACACTCTAGTGTTTTGTTTAGTTTTCTTGTTATTTGCTTTCATTTCATCTGGTTCTCACTTGGAGAGCAGACTGAGTGAAGAGCGAGTCTAAAAATCCTTCATGATTGCTGTGGCTTTGAATAAATATTTAGAGTGGGTTCAGGGTGTGACTTATGCTTGCAACAGCGTTAGTTGGGGGCTTTCTCTCCTGCCTCTGCCACCGGTGTAGTTATTTCTTTCAGCATTTAGTACATTGAGAAGGTCAGACTTGTGTGTGTTGCACATCAAACAGCATGGATCGCATTGTAGTCACTTCTTACTCCATTGAACCCATGGTGAGTCTGTAATGTGTGAATCATGAGAATAAGTGAGGGAGTTGTTCTTAGCAAGGCACTGAAAGGATCAGTGAACAGCTAGAAATGGTACTGATGGAGAAAAATGTGTGTCTGTGCTCAGAGAGGGCATGGCAGGAGTGCCAGAATTGTGCACAGTGTCTTCTGAAAGCTGAGCCTGGTTGCTCCTTTCCCAAGAGAAGCAGGTGCCCAGTCCCTTCAGATCCGGGAGGGATCTGGGAAACCCATAGAGAGGTCTGATGGGCTGAGCAGGGGTTTTCTGCCCTGATCAGGAGCTAGAGACAACATCAGAGCAGTCCTGCCCAGCACAAAACTTGACTCTGTGGTCTTTCGTATTTTTCCCCTGTTGTTGCTGCAGTATCCGAAATACAAGGGCTCCGGAGACAGCATTTTCTTCAAATTGCTTCAAATTTTTCTTCAAAATATCTTCTGGGAAATGGGGAACCATTTCTGTTGCTCTCACAAAGGTGGGGTGTACAGCTGAGTGGAAATACTGGTCCCCAAGAAGATTGGAGGTAAAAATATTAAGGCTAAGTGAGTCAGTGGGGAAAGAAGCAGCTAGCATCAGTTGACTACAGTCATATTATGGCCTCTCCCTGGTTATGTTTTCTCCTCCTGCCCCACTCTGTGTACTTCCTGGGGGCTTCCTTTTTGCTCTTCAGTGCTGTACCCTACCTGGAGACCACTGGAGGTGTCATACTGGACACAAACTGAGTCTGGGAGTCCTAGCAGTCAGCATCACTGTGCTAAGGTTGTGAGGCACTTGTTTCTGGGTTTATAGATTCTATTGATTTTTATTTTTTTTAAATAAACTTCCAGATGTTATTGTATGGTACTTGAAAAACACAAGAAGTAACCAGAACACTATATTTAGTTTTAAACATTGGAATTATAAATAGACACAATGGATGTGTTTAAATGATTGATTAAATATAAATAATGGAGCAACTTTGTCTTTTTCTAAAGGAGAAGAAACAAAGCGCACAAATGCTCGACTCAAATTTTAATTTGAAAAGACACTGTCAGTATGAGAACAACATATTCTACTCTTTATCATGCTACAATGTTATTTCAGGATCAGGATAATTTGTCTAGACTTGACTGGTGAATTCTGTTGGTCTTTAGCTGAATGTCCATAATACTTCAAAATGTGAGTTATTTCAAAATGCTTTAGATGTTGGCATGGCTCTGAATGTGGGGCAGCACTCTCCACCTCCCTGCCTCCAGAGACAGTAACCTTTCTGGCATATTTTCCTGTCTTTTCTGTCTTTAGCAATCTGACCATCAGAGTACTGGCAACTTGAGATTTTTTCAGGCAACTGGAGTACAGCCCGGCACATGTACCACCCCTCCACACACCCCCTTTTGTGGATAATTTGAAGTTTCTCATTCTAATTTTACACTGTTGTACTGGTTATAGTGATGTAGTTCTGTATATTAGAAGGCACTGTTGTTGTGCAGTGCAAGGCAAAGAGTTTTAATGGTTTTCCAGTAAATTCATTCAGTGCCTATTCTCAAAGACTTCACCTTTGGGACTAGGTGGCATTATGTTGCGCTGAATTTAAATGGAATGAATGGGATCCAAACAGGAAAGGTATTTAACAGTATTTCATAGCTCTGCAAGATTTGTTAAATAAGATTCTGAGTACTGAGGCCCTACTCGATCACAAAGTAGCCAGGTGCTGACTGGGGAAAAAAGAAATCTGTGTGTTTTGTGTAAGAATACAGTTAATTACAGAACTTCTTTTTTTTTTTTTGTGATAATGACATCTAGTTATTTCTGTATCATGTAAATAAAATTTCTGGGTTAAAATATTACAGGCAGACTAACCAATGCTTAAGAGAAAAGGAGAAAAAATAATCAGTCACTAAGGGGCTAATGGGGTGGGGTGGGCAACCACTGTTTTTGGCGCACCGACTTGCTCCCTTAAAAACCTCACAAGAGGAACACGAGGAAAAGGACAAAGGTAGGAAATGGCTCCCGTTTCTGCAACTAATGTGCTAAAGGCAGATGCATGGCGTGAGCTCTCTGTAGCCTCTGCTTGCCAAGACTTGGAAAGCTTATGTCAAGCTTACCCTTCGAGGAGAGAAAATTCTGGTGGCATTCCTCTGAGGTGTTACCAATAGATACTGTCTCATAACGTTAGGGTTTTTCTCAAGATCATTGGGGTAGGTAATGAATTTAGCTCTGGTAATCAGCATTTTCCAAGCGAATACTTCTTGCATTCTGTCACAACTCTCATAAACGTATGTGTATTTCCAGGAAAACAACTGTGAGTCAGCTGTTTTAACTGTGATGTGCTGGTTTATGTGCCTGCCTACACTAAACTGGCTTTCCATTATTCTTCTGGCCCAGCGATCAGAACGTGATCTTCCTGTCATAGTGCTATTTGGAGGTTTAGGTGGTGCAGGCATAGCTGGGATAGCAGGGTATTTTTGGCACTTGGCAGATGGCATAAATTAGGGCAGCTGAAATTATGGATATGAATGGAATTTGTGGAGAGGGAATAAGCAGAATGAATGATGTATTCTTGGAATTTATTTTAACCACATCTGTGTCATGCATGATATGAAATAGCTAGGAGTATTTTCATGGAAAAAATACAGGCATGAATAGTAGAACACACAATGAAAAGCCCTTTTGGATAAGAGTATCTTCTTTTAAATTAATTTAGTACTGCAACATGCAAAATGATGTTTACAAGAGAGGAAAAAAAAAAGGAAACACTTTCCACAGTAATAGTGGGAATTTGTTAGTGTCAGTTTTGAAGAGAGGTTATTAGGATTTGCTTGGCAAATTCTCTGCTGGTTTCCATTTGTTTTGGAGTTAACAGGGAACACTTCTCCCAGGTTTTCAGTAGCAAATTCATTAATATTTTCATATTTAATGGATGCAAATTACATGTTTTCTGCAAAGTCCTGATATTTTCCATGGTTCTTACAAAAATCAAAGTTTCTGGTTTTGTTTCTTGTTATTGACCTAGTTGAATCACACTGTCTTTGAACTTTTGTTGACTCAAAATATGTTTTTTTGGTATGTTTGTTTTCACTATACAGTATGCAGTGTAATGAATTATGTTATTTTTCAAGGCTGCAGTTTTTACTGCTTTTAGGGTTAAGTGAGGCTATGCATTGAGGTTCATTCCTCAGTGCTTCAATCGAAAGCACCCACCATGTAATATCCTGTAGTGGAGTGGGTATGTGTGTGACATGACATGACAGTCTGCAGTTTAGTTAGCAACAGGGTTGCTAACACTAACTAGTTTTTCATTTAATCCTGTTTTGAGATTTGTAAACTTGCTTTTTTCCTTGGGATGAATGCTTCTTCAAGGGGAACAGTGTGTGGAGTTAGGAAATGGTAAGGAAACTCACAAAAAATGAGTTACTTTGTCTTGTGAATGCATGCATGGGGAAAATGATGCTTAGCTGAGCTGTTTGGTGCCTGGCTGGTTACTAGAGTATTTTAGACCATTGTGCTAGGAAAGGGAACGTGTGCATATGTGTACAGTGCGATGTATAATACATAGCATTTTGTGCTGCTCTTAGCAGCAATAACCGCTCTCTGCTTTGTGGCTGGGACCAGCATGGGGTTGGGAGAGCAGAACAGCAGCACTGCCTACTGCAGTGGAAGGCTAGGGTGAATGTACTTTGGGGCAGACTGCCCCATGGATACATCCTCTTACTCCAGCTCATTCAGTACTAATTTGGATATGCAGCTAAAAATAGCATCAAAACAACTTCCCCTAGAATCACAAAGGAGTGTACAGAAAGTGCTCTGTGAACAGAGGCAGCCTGCTTGATGTCCTCCATCCTGGTAGGTGCAGGTCCCTGCCAGTGTGCCTGTAGCCTGTGCTAGCATGTGCTCACTGCCTGGCCTGCCAATGTTATCAACCAGCTGCAGAATAGCCAAGCTTTCCCTTTTAGCTGAAGAAAACTAATGCTCTCTCAGTGGGAGTCAAACTTTTTTCATCCCCAAACTGCAGCCTAACTCAATGCAATCTCATGATTTTTGCCAAGTCCTTACACTATCTTGAAATGGGCTAAAGCCACATTAAAAATATTGCAGTCTGTGAAAACTTTTTTGTACTGATCTAATAATTGCAGACAGATCCAGATTGTTTCTCTTTAATAAGAGAATTCAGATAATCCCAAGACTGGCTGTGTCGAGAGTATGCTGTCTCTCCTGGGAACATTTGTGAATATTGATGCTTCATATACCATGGCACATTGTTGCTTCTATTGGCAGAAGCTTAGTGGTTTCTTTGTTCTGATTTTGCAAAGATAGTTTCTGAATTTTAAAATTAAGTAGGATCAAAGGCTAATTTCAGTATTCCATGCATAGAGAAGAAATTTAATATGTATAGGTATAATTTATAGTTATGTTTTTGAACTAGAAGCAGTGACTTTGTATTCTTAGTTAATCATTGGACACATCAGACAACGTAATTTTTCTGTTATCTGGGTAAGTGTGTAATGTTACGTTGCAAAGTAATAGATCATTATGACTGTTCCATAAAGCATCCTGATGTTTTGATAGAAAAGAAAGTTAATTAAGCATGGTATTATATCATGGTGTTTATTATTCAGTTCTGTTCAGCTGACAGGCTATTTATTTTTTTGTCAGAATTAACTTGTATTAAATTCCTGTGCATGGTCAAGATGACTCTGTAGGACTTCAAAATAATAGACTCCATGTTCTTCAGAATCGCTGAACGGCTGATGTTGGAAGGGACCACTAGAGATCATTTTGTCCAGCCCCCTTGCTCAAGCAGGGCCACCTACAGCTGGTGGCTCAAGACCACATCCAGGCGGCTTTTGAAGATCCCCAAGGAGGGAGAGTCTACCACCTCTTTGGGCAACCTGTGTCAGTGCTCCATCATCTACACAGTGAAGCAGTATTATCCTGTAATTGCGGCGTCTGTGGTAGTATGTAAAGGCAGCAGTGTCTTGCAAGGTACTGGTAGAGTATTAAGTAAGTAATGATGCATCATACGAAGAATGTGCAACCCAGTCTAAAAAACTTGGAATTTTTTGAGAACCACTGTAGCAGAGGTCAAGCAGCAGTGTTAAATAGCTACGTGATGTTGCACTCTAGATAAGTATCATGGGAAAGTACAAAATTAAAGAGTAACATCCTATTTTGTAATTCTGTTGCATGTACTGTGGTAGAATAAGACAGTAATATATGGGAGGCTACATATGCACTTATGTTCGTTCATTCTGAGAACTGAGTTACATAAAACACATAATTAAGAACACTGCCTATTAAAATTAATTGCAAAATATAGAAGTTTAGAATAACATAATTTTTCACTCTTTAAGAATGAAACTATTGACAAAACTAAAGTGCCATTAATAAAGATGTAAAATGTTTAAAAAAAACCACTCAATTAAGCAGGATTATACTCCATGATAATAAGTAAAGTGAGACATTTGTTCTCCTGTCTTTCAAGCCAAAAAAAGATAGGTAGTGTACATCACCTGTATTACCCTAAGATGAGAGCAGTGGGTATCACAAGAATATTAACAACAGAGAAGCCGAATAGCTGAAAGGTACAACGTAGTGTGTTAGGAATGTCATGGCAAAGACTTCAGATTCCTTCCTCCATTTTTTTTCCTCTGCCTGTGTGATTTGCATTAATGTTCCTGTGTTTAAAAAGCTAGATAATTTTAGGGCATTTTCAGGATATGAAGCTTTTCACCTTGAGATCACAAGTTCAAATTCAGATATAAAAGGCAATGAAGAAGTAGTTGCCCTGTGCTCGTGCAGTGACTTGCTGGTCCTAGCCTAGAGCTCTGTGGAAATGTGCCCATGTAGCAAATGGCATAGAAGTGATCAAGCTTGCCAGAGGATAAGAACTGAATGGGCATCTGGGCACTTAATTATTCTCCAACTCCTACAGAGTATATGTGTTTTTGCAAATATGCAGTCAGACAGCAGTCAAACTCAAATGGATTGCCTCTGAGCATTTTCTTTGCCCTGAGTTTTTCTGAAGCTGAGACATGATATGAACACAAGCTCAGATATCTGTGTGTGGTTGTTTAATGTAATGTATACATGGATTTATTAAGTTATATTTAGGGAGGATTAATTTTTCATGTGGATTACTTGAACAGAGCTTCTCCAGTGATGTCAACCATTAAGTTGGCCTGTCTCTTACTGTTCATAAATAAAATGTCCTGTTTGTTACTATTGATAAATTAAAAACAAACAAACAAACAACACACAGAAACAAATGGTTTCTTGGATGGGAAATAAGCTTTTCTTTTTCCTTTGTAAGAATTAATGAAGAGGTTTTTTGCTTTGGTCAACCCTTTCCTGTAACGATTACTTTGACTGAAATGCATTGCTGTAAATGTCTCTTATGTCCCTTTTAATCTGATAAAAGAATATTATTTAGCATGATTGAGATCCACAAGAAAAAAAAAATCAGTTTTAAAATGGCCTTTTAGTGCTACAATTAAATCTTTAAAAAGTGGGGGGGTGGAACAGAAGCATTATAGTGTTATCATTTTTGTGCCACCTCTTGCCTGCATTTCAAACTCTTTATTTGAGGAACAGAAAGTAGAAAGGTTCAAAGGTGGAGCTTCTAGTACGTGCAGGATTAATTGCTTTCCCTTTTTATTATTATAAGCAACACTGTTGCTATATAGTCATTACCTGTATTCAAGGGTTCCATCTTTTCTTGTGCATCCCACAAGATCTGTTCCCAGATCTTTGATCCAATATGTCTTATTGTAGGACGGCTGTCTTTCTACTGGTAGTGAGTTGATTCATTCTACCCTAGATTTCTCTCCTTTTTTGGAAAAACTCAACCTCCAGCCTCTCTCTCTCTCCCCCCCCTCAAGCAAGGGGGATGGAGTGGGGTGGTGGTGGTGAAAAACATGGGACTCTCACTACCTATTTGTAGCTAAACTACTGCTCCTAAGCTTTGCTTACCCGGCTTCTTCCAGTACCTTTTTCATTGCAGAGGATTAATTCATCATCCTGCCTGCACTTCGACCCTGCAGGCCAAGTGTCATCCTTGACACCTACCTTTAGGGCCCGGTCTCTGGGCTGTAACAAAAGATACAGGCACATGATGCCACCTGATTGAGTTGCCACACTGAATCTTTTTTGTCTATCTGCCTTCAAAACTGTAGTCCTTGCCTTGGTCATTGCATACATTTTGATTTCAGTCTGTGCAATCTCAATACCTGTTCCCTTGCATGCTTCAACCTTTCAGCTGCTCGCTTGGCTTGTCACTTCCTTTATCAGCTTGATTTTCTGCAGTCGCCCAAGTCAGATTCCTTGTCCTCCATTTTTCAAAGTTTCTAGTAATAGTGCCCCTTACTTACAGCTAACTAGGATTGATTCCTGTTGTAACTCTGCCAATTATGCCAGACTTCATTTCTTAAACTTTTTCTGTTCTGTAACAAATGTGCTTCACATATCTTTCAAAAGCAGTCTGTCCTGCTGCTCTGAATCAGAAGCGCTGGATATTGTTCTTGCTTCTAAAAGGGTTTGAAATTCTCACACTTTGTTTGCTGACTGCGTTTCATGTCTATTGTATTAACCCCCTTCTTTTGGTCATCTCCAGATCCGTCCCAGTTTTCTTTGTCTTGTCTTGTTTGGTTTTCCTCCCAGTGCTCTGTAGGATGTCTGGGGAGTGTGGGTAGCAGCTGGAAGGTTACGCATCCTCTGAGGGTGAACGGGAACAGCTACAGCATGTCCAGTTCGGGATTATGCTGGTAGTCAGTCTTTGTGTCAGGAGTGAATGCTTTCCTCTGTCTTCACTGGATTATTTTGAATGTATCACTTTTCTCTCTGCAGACTGGGTATGCTGGCAGTGTTGGATAGGAATCTGTTGTGCTAAATTTCCTGTTATAGTATGAATCCTTGATATGGATAACTTCTGCATTCTTTGACCTACTTGTTCTGCCTTTTACGCTTCCTGATAAGGGCTAGAGGGTTGGTGCTTTTGTTACATGTAGCTTGTCATTCGTGCTGTTGTTGTGTTTTTGACTTAAGCTAAATGTCTGTTTCATGGCTACTTATAATTTGATGTTTTTTTTTTACATTTACATGCCTGTAAAATGATATTATCCCATTACAATATCTGTCACTGCAATACTGTTAATACTCTTTCTAAAATCTTATCATCAACTTGTTTTAAAAAATTAAGATTTCCAATGATCAGATCCTTTCTTATAAACTGTAAACTTCATGTTCATTTCACAAAAGCAAATTTAAAAGTTCTATGTTTCAGGACAAAGTCCCACCCACCTACCTCCTCATCCCATTTTGTTGCTTTTCTCTTCTTTAGACAGCAGTTTCCAGTATATTCTTGTCTTGCATTGCAGACAAGTATGCACAGATCCTGGAGAGAAGTGTCGTTCCAACCCCTTGAAATCAGTATAGATATCAGTGTTCTTGCCTGTTATAAATATTGATTTCAAAAGCCCCAGTAGATTGCACTACTCTTTTGTTTCAGACTTTATCCACGCAAAGATAAAAACGATTCTCATCCAACATTATGGACTATTTCAACATGGAAAAAAAATATGCCACTGTGGACAAATCTGTAATATACAAGGCCATAAATGCAAGGATGGATGCTTTTTTTTTTTTTTTTTTTTTGTTATTAAATGTCTGGCAGTTGGAACTGGAGAAGAGAGGTCAGGACAGAAACTTAGCAGAAATTAAAAGTATCAAAGTTAGTTTTGCTTATACCATCAAGCCTCTAAAACACTGACAGCAATGGATAGAAGTTGAGTGTGTAGGGGATTACTTTATTAAGGGAAAGTCATGCTGGAATAAAGAAGTTCAAATGAAATTGTTTATTCAGTGGAGAAACTGCTTATTGTGCACAAAAGCTAGAGCTACATAATGGATGTGCTTTAGTCCCTGTTATTTTCAAGGGAGATTTTCAGCATTGCTCTTTAGAGAACAGTGCGAGAGAGAAATATGAAATAGCAGGGACTTGTTATTGTATTGTGCTGAATTTTTATTTGATTTGTCAGGGCTGAGCCTAGACTGTTTTTATCTTGGAAGAGAGACACATTTTAAGTTTGCTGCTGGGTCTCAGTTGAATCATCTAAATAAATATGATTATTTCATTACACTAACCAGGTTTATTTTTGATGGTAGTTAATCTTTGCAGGCTACAAAGACAAAAATACAACTGCATATACAAAATGTACCAAAATACAAATTTTCCAGTGCAGCTATTCCAATGAAAATTAAAGACTAGTCTGACAGTTTGATTTCACCTTTCATCTGGCTTTTCAGTTGTTATACTGAAATAGTTTGTTTTTCTCACAACTGTAACTCACACTAGGAGTAAATTATGCTTCATTTATGAAGTTGGGATAGCTTTTATTATCACAAAGAGAAGAGTGACCAAGATGAAAAAAAATATTTCTAAACAAACTGGTTTCTGCATCCATCTGCAAACACATTAAGTTAACTGCAGTAAACATTACTACAGCCACTCATACACTACTGTGAAAGAATCTTAAGTGATGAGTCCAGTCATGCTCGAAGTCTTTCATATTTTGAAATCTGGAGGGGGTTCAGAATATAACCTTTAAAATAACTCTATATTATACCATCCTGGAATGTTATTTGAAATTGGTCAACCATATCTTCTGCTACTTCAGCATATTGACTACAAAGCCTCTGAAATGTAAGCAAAATGCATTGAAATTATATACTGTGCCATCTGAAAAGCAGGGAAAATCATATGCCCAGTGTAAAGAAGACTGTGCTCCTATTAGTTTGCAATGTGTCTGCATTGTTAGTAGTGTGAAATGTAAGTAATAAACTTTTTATGTTGCTGTTTCAAAACAGTGGTTGCTTTTCAAATGTAAAAACAAATTTCCTTGTTTTACTGTATTCAGTTTTTATGAAGAACACCCAACAGTTGGTATTGCTGTTTAAAGGCAGCAAATTGTACAAAATTTACCAATCATTTCTGTTTATCTCAGTGTGAGACTTTGCCTGTAGTAGTAAGATGATTTCTTTCCTATCTGCTCAATGTTTGTTGCTACTATGTAGTCACAGTCCTAATGCTTGTTTGTGCAACTGTTTATTTTTGAAGTGAGATGAAGGCTTTACTTAGGTGCTTATGTTTGAATAGAGAAGAAAACCACGCAGGTGAAGAGGTCAGCGTATGACTTATGTGCTGTGAGGGGCAGAACCCTTCAGATACCTTAAATCTGTGTATTGCTTGGTTCCTCCCTTGCCTATAAAAAGATGACGGAGCAGCTATATTTTTTTTCCACAATTCCATTTCTTTCACCTTAAAAATGATATACTTTCAGGATGTATGTGCTGAAGGAAAACAAAAACAAAAAACATAGAGATGTTTGGATGTATAATGTTAATTCTGAAGAGCAGTGCTTTCAAAAACAACAGGCCTGTTATCAGTAGGCCAGGGAATGAATAACAAAAATAAATAGCCTGTTTGTGTTTGTCCTTTTTTTTTTTTTTTTCTCCTATGGGTGACAGTAGAGTTTTAAAATTAATAAACATATAAACTTTTTTTTTTTTTTTAAATAAAGATGCCTAACCTATTATGGATTGAAGTTTCTAGAAAGAAATATCTGACCTGACTGTAGTTTAAAATCAAAGTATCCCTTGCAGGGATAAGCAGATATTTCCCATTCACTTTATATTTAGTTAAGAGACATAAATTACAATGACTTAATCATAGAGTCAACTCAGCACAAGGTAGTATGTAAATTATTATAGATTGTCCAGATTTTAAAGCAGCAGTTAGTAATGTCAATAAATATATGGAAGTCTTGGGTCCTTACTTGCTATTTTTGTAATCTTTTCCATAGGCAGCTGAATCTGCTTTTAGGAGGCTAATGAAATATGCGTGATATATTTTGATACATACAGCAGAGAAATTATCCTTTCAGCAGTACAAAAGTGACCTGAAGCTAATGCATTTGTGCGCTTCAGCATTCAGGCAAAGCCTGTAAAATCTCAGAGCACTTGTTGGACTCCTCTGGTTATGTTCATCAGATACCAAAATCTTTTAAGGCTTGTTTCTTTTTTTTTGTACCTCCAACTTTGCTATAGCTACTCCCTGAATCTCAGTCATTCAGAGGGTCTCTAAAGGTGTGTGTGGGGGTGGAGGCTGCTCATCATCTCATGTCGTGATTGAAACAGGATTCTCTTAGTACTAATTTCAAGCTTGAGAGATGGGATGCTTCTTGCTATAGGATTAATACCGTCTGTGTTTTATTAACTGCTCCTTTCCTTAAAGGAGCGGAATCCCCTGTAACTCACCAGTCTCATGATACATTGCATTTTCTACCAAGTGATTGCAGCTCTTGTGACTTTGGAGCGAGATTCAAGACCTTCTGTATGTTGAATGGTGTTGCCTACCTGGGTATTCCTCTCTGTTTCAGATCAGCTGTGGCAAGTGACTTCCATATCCTTAAATCTAGGAGCATCCTCTGGGCTGATCAAGGCATTAGAAGAATGAATCATCTCTCGGTAGCTAGTAGATTGCTAGCGGCCGCATTCCAAGTTTGCATAATTTATAAAAGTCTAGAGTTTCTGTACACAGTGCCTGCAGCTGCAAGGAGGTGAACAGTCGATTTGTTCACCTTTTGCTCTTGCATCCTTCACTTATTATAGCTTGGCCAAAATCCAAGCCTGGGGATCTTGCTTGAAAAATAACTCTTATTATTTTTAATAACCCTGTACTTCAAGTGAGGCAATGGAAGTTGAAGGTGGTGCTTGAAGGGTTAAGAAGCCTTATTCCAACTGTTTCTTAGAAGAGTCATTGTGACCTCTGCAATTTATAAGAAGCCAGTGTAGCATTTTTAGACTGTGCTGCTGTGCACTGCAGCATTTAACTGCATGTCCAGAAACTGTGCAGCAATCAAATGCTGTGCAAAATATGATAGCTGTCTAGCAAAGCTGGATGATAAAGCCAAGTCAGATAATACCACATTCAGGAGCGTCCTGACTGTCATCAGTTTCCCAGGTGGAATTAATTCCTGGAGCTGGGCTAGCCTTTTGGAGACCCAGGT
The DNA here is from genome assembly GCF_013377495.2 of Cygnus atratus. NCBI lineage: Eukaryota > Metazoa > Chordata > Aves > Anseriformes > Anatidae > Cygnus > Cygnus atratus. The sequence continues at coordinate 65,807,493 of NC_066363.1, read as the reverse complement.
AGTTTGCTGGTTAGGAGACCTCATGCTGCTGCTAGCTCAGCTGATATGAAAGGAGTTAATGTGAAAACATTCCCATTTAAAATAGGGAAAGGTTATTGACGGGTGACAGTCTCCTTGAATCAAGAGCCCCCTTAATTTCCCTCATCTGCTTTGGTGGTTGGTTGTTGTGCTGCCCTCCCTCTGCAATCTACTTACTCACTGTTTATCCCCTTGTCTGCCTACCACTTTCAGCCTTTTAAAACCATCCCAAATGCATATCTTGAGCCTTTTATTTAAAATAATAATAATAAATGAACTCAGAAAGGACCTTAGGAAGTTGGTCTTTTTTCTAGGCGTAATATTTTCATTGTGTAGATTTTCTTCCTTATATTCTTTATGGCTAGATCTCGGAATATTTTGGTTGGTGCTGCAGATAGTTCAGTTGGTCCCTAGATTACCGAAAGCAGTACCTAACCCTGGTCTTAAAGACCCTGTCTAAGACCTTACCCATATGCAGCAGGCTGGAGGGTCATTTCACCTGTTTCTTAGCTTGTTGTGCTTTCAGTACTTTTCCTTTGCAACGTTATTGAAAATACTGTTGCTTTCTAGTCGGCTTGTAACCTTCCCCAGAAGAATCCACCCGTGGAGAATGGCTGACCTACTGCTCTTCCATCCTTAGTTGTGCAGTTGGTTCTCTGTGTGTGCCTGCACAATCTTGGGTTTATCCCGTAATGAATTTCACAGAGGTTTCTTTTCAGGCAGTTTATCAATTTTCTAGGTCATTTAGAGTTTCTTCTGGCTGCCTTTGTCATCTGCAAATAAGCGTATATTCTTTTGTCAGTGTCATTAATTAATGACTGACTGAAACAGACTACAGTGCCATTTGATGTGTCTTTCCATTTTGAGAGTGTTCTGTTGATAGCTCCTTTGTCTATGGTTACCCAGACAGTTTTGCATCTATATTTGTTATGTCAAGACTATGCAGCACAGATTAATTCTTCTTTATTTTTAACCTTTCTATAAAGGACATCCTAAATACTTATCTTGAGAGCTTTTCATTGAGAGAAAAAATTAGAAGTGTTTTTGAAGATTACCAAAAAGATTGGAGTTTGTTCTTGCTATAATAAAATGGTGTAAAACCTGCTTTTTCTGACAGATGCAGTTGCAGACCATAGCAGCTTAGATTACATTTTTTTGTAGATTGATTGAGCTTAAACAGGACATAGTAAAATAATGAAATTGTTGCCATGTGTTTTTTTTTTTTTTTTTACTTCATGTTGCCATGTGTTTTCTTTTTTTTTCTTTGTAAACTGAACAATTAATTTCCATCACCGCTTTCACTTATGTGGGTGAGATACTGAATTACTTAATGAAATAGTGTGGAAGGCCCTAGGAACTGAAGTCATTCTTCCTGTATTCCTCACTCTGATTTAAAAAAACAAAACAAAACAAAAAAAACCCTCCTCAGTCACCAAGTCTCAGTCCAGCCTGGTTTATGCTGATGTTTTACCAGAACAAGTTGGAAAATCCTGTTATCAGAGTTGACTTGGAGTTTTCTGTATAGACTTCACTATGTGAGCTTGGGCAAATCTTTTGGTCCCCACCTTTGGAGGTATATGAATATCTTACTTCCATTGATTCCTTTGAATTAAATGTACTTTTTATTGCCTCCCAAGGGATATGTAATACATATATGTACTCTTTTTACATTATTAAAAATCAGATTTGCTTGCAAAGGGTGAATTTCATCCTTCCTATGGAATCATTTTTGGGTTTTGTTTTTCTTTCAAAATCTCTTTGAGTTTTGGATATAGGAGTTGCCTTTTCTCAATTAATAACCAGATTTCAAAAGTTTTGTTTGTTTTGGGTTTTGTTTGTTTGCTTTGGGTGATGGGGTAGTGGTGATCATTAGGTTTGTGTAATTGTAGAGGAATGTTGTAATGTCAGCCCGGATAGCCTTCCTCTGCTCTACCTTCCTTCATGATGTTGGTAGCGAAAAGCACAAAATCCTTGCATCCTTTTCCCACACAGTTGTGTTAACTGTTACCTTCATCATGTGAATTAAAGAATGAGTGTGCTTGGGTTGTGTTCTTGCAACAAATGCAAATTTCACAAGTTATGCAAACTATTTCAAATCTCTTCAGAGGTCCTAGAGGCAGCTCTCTTCTGAAGTTGCATGTCTCCTGTCATGAATAAGAGTTCTATATATTCCACTGTGAAAACAGGTGAAAACACAGGCAATTTTTTTAGTCCTCTTAACTCTGGTTTAGAAAGTAAAGTTCTATGTCTACTGATTTTTCAGATCTTTGTCTTGAATGGGTCCAGAGTCTTGTAACTTCTACTCTTGGCCCATAAACTATTTAGAAATGCCTTTGCAACTGGTGACTTCTTCCTATACCACCATAATCATAATTAATATGATGTAATTTTAAATCATCAACTTTATGAATGAGAAAAACAGCAGAGCAAACATAGGTTACTTTGTTTCTGCAGTGTTTCTTAAGTAATATTTAAGTTAATTATAATTCAGGAAAAGCTATTTTGCCTGCAAGCACAATTCTACTCATCTGTATGGTTTAATTAATAGTTAATTATATCGGAATCCCTACATAATAAAGTTATGCAACCACATTTTTGTCTAAATGACTCCTTACATCTGACACTTTAACATGGACAGCCTCGGGAAATAAGAGTAATTTTCACTTTTCAGCATCTTTGCCTTTCTGCTAAGGTCAGAAGCGTGTTTTCACCTCTTACTGAAGATGATAGGTGTTTTGCCAGAGACTAATGGGGGTTCAGGGAAAACAATTTGAATCAATGTGTGCAGATTGGAAATGCAAATGGTCTGGAATTGCAAGGATGCTTTTTGAGTGGCAAGAGCTGGTGGCATGCTGTTTGTGTATGGACTTAGCTCCAATCTGTTCTAACACCTGTGCCCCAACTGCATTACGTTTTCTTGTTTTCTAACAAGACTTTGACTTCTCTGATAACAGCAAGATTTTCTATGCATCTCTTTCACTTTAGTTTTTAATTGATCTTTAATTACAGTAGCGTCTGCTCCTTGAGTCTTAAGTCTGCGTAACCTTTTATGCGTCCTGAATTCTGTATTATATGCAGGTAAAATTGGGGATACAAGTGATGCCTAGAGGCCAGAAGACAAGAAGTGACTTGTCAGATGCCACAGGGGACGTTTCCATAGTTTGGGTTGCTACCTCTGGTGTCTGAGTCTCAGCCCAAGCCAGCAGGTTGTGCTTTCTCTGCATAATCTTTCTGAAACAGCCATTTCCAAAGTATTGTGTTTCCTGGTATGGAACAGACTGCAGAGTATACAGTTGAGAGATGTGTGACTATAATAGTAATCCTGTCCTTTGGTCTTCAAAAGTACTACTAATAAATTCTTTCAGTAACTGATTGATGCAGGCCACAAAGTATCTCTTTTCTATCTTTTCTACCATCTTAAATGTGCCTATGTATGTACAGAGAAATTAAGTACAGATCACTTACAGAAGTAGCCTGTTTTGCCTGTATGTGTTTTAGATCTATTTTTACATATGGTTTTCTTTTCAAGGTCCTGAATAGTATTGCTTGCTCATGGAATTGTGCGTATCCTGAGTCTCAGATTTCTAGTATATCTAAACTTGTACCCTTCCTAATGTAAGCGTCACAAAAAAGCATTCTTTAGAGACTGGGCACATTATGGATGTAAAAGCAAATGAGACAGCCAAGCTTAGAATGTAAGAATTTGTGGTATAATGCTTGGTGCTTATATACCAAGAAATAAAAACTAACGTTCCTTTGCATTTTTGGCTTATAGCATTTTTCCATTTATATTATCATACAAAATATCTTAACCTAACTCCCCTGACAGTATAACAATTAGTATTTTGAAAATTAATGTTTAGTATTCCAATTTGTTCTCTGTTCTGAGGTTATTTGGGAGTTACAAAACATAAAAAGGAACATAGTGGTGTAAGGATTATTCAAGCTGAAAGAACTCCAAAATTACTTCTCCTTAGGGCTTGTGGCTGTTTTTTTAACTGCAGATCTCTGCTTTCTTTCTGTAAGATGAGTAGTCATTTTCCTTTTTTTGGTTTTTGAGTCTGGGTAATTCAGCATTGTCTGACTCAAGCTGCAGGGAAATGTTTTGTGACCTCCACCTCTTCCCCCACCCCTGACTGTCTTATTGAAATTAGGAAAAAATAAAAATAAAAAAGGAAACATTTTGTCAACCTTTAAGTAATAGTCAGAATATCTCATTTTTCTGGCAAACCTTTGTGCCAAAGTAAGTCCAACAATGTCCTTTAAGTTTTGTGTCTTTTAACATTATGTCATTGCTTTTTAATATAGAATTACAGTTGGCAAAGAGCCAAGTTATTTTGAACATTTACATTAATATTTTAGAAATCAGTATTATTTTAGTGTTTTCTAACTCTATTAACATGATTTGTTTTAAATAGTTCCCCCAAACTATTTAACGTGATTATGGTGTCCTTCAGGTTTTGAAGTAGAAGAGCACTTGAACTGAGTAGTCATGTGAGTGTGGATAGAGAGGAGAAGAATCTAATTTTTGATGTTACTAGGAAGTAAAGTATTATCAGGGATTTAATTTAAGTCTGGGGTCAGTATTGCAGTGCTGATAAAGAGGGAGTTTATCACTCCGAATTTGTTGTAGAGCAGTTTTGCTTGAGGGCTGTAGGACCACATCAGTGAAGGGGGGAAAGGAACCATCATCTTGATTTAGAGCAAAAAAAAACCAGTGAAATGCAAGTCTGAAATGAATATAGGGTGGATATAATGGTGTAAATAAAAGTTAGTGAATGTTTTAGTCCTTTTCCTTGTGCCCTGGTGTGTAGGTGTACTCAGTAAGAGGATATTTCTTCAGAACTGTGTGGTACAAGGGAAAATGCAAACCAGCAAACTAATACAGCAAAACCAAAAGGAGCAGAATTTGCTAGAAGAGAAAGGCATGGGGATATTTTGCTAATGTTACAGGTGCAGAGGCAGACAGGTGGAGAGGAGCTGAATTTGTGCATTATAGTTACAAATTTCTTGCCCTGAAACGCAGTGGTAAGCTGTATGGATGGGAGGGTTGTTCAGGCCTGTTAATGGAAAGACCTATGTCCTCCCTTGCTGTCAGTCCCAATGAGCTATGGAGACCAGCAAGTCAGTGAGAGATGTGTTTTGGTGAGTACTTAGTGCTGCCATACTGTTTGCAGGTGCTTAAAACCTTTGAGAGCAACAGACTTTTATTTTGATCTTTGAGTCACATGTGTGCAGGGATTTGTATGGATATATGTATGTGCATATGCTATATAAATATCACAGACTGGAGTTGTTGCTGGTGTCATGCTAGTTAAACACTGCAAGTGAGTGACAGCACTGCTGCAGCAGTGACAAAGTGGCATTTATGAGGTGCCTGTGGTCACTGCTGTTGAGGAATTGAGCACCATGAATTGTGAAAGTAGAGCTGGTACACAACAACCCAAGTGTTTAATTTTAAACGTTATTAACTTTCAGTGTCTCCTGGAGTGATTTCTATAAGGTGGTGTGTCTAGGCTGCGCAGGGCATGGGGTAAGCACAAAAGCGCCCGTTGGAACAACTTCGTGTATCCTTCCTCTCCTTCCCAAGTTTTCTGAACCACTTCTAAGATTTGTATTACAGTAAGAGTAGTTGTTGTTTATTCCTGGGTACGTAGTGTACTTGGAACTATCTAGCATCAATATACATTATTCAGACTCTACATAATGGCAGGCAACCAGCACAGACATAATTGTAAGATCAAAGAGACTTGGAAAACAGTGGAAAAGGAGCTGCTTCCTCTTTAAACTTAGAGATAAGAATACAGGCAGAAGTTGAAATAAACTTACTTCATTAGGGAAAATATTATTGGGGCCGCAGGATCCGAACTGCTTGCCAAATACTGCTAGGCTTTTAAGTATTTGCAGGCTTGTGTTTGGTGCATTTATTCCATTCATAATGAGCCTTCCTTGGGAAAGATAATCTTTGTGAGAGGGGGCACAGTGTGACCCAGAAACAGGGCAGTTCTGGTCTTGGGAGAGCTAGAAGAACATTGTGAGCTCTGTTACCAAGTAGTGTGTGTCTTGGCAAGTTAGTTAATTCTCCTCTTTGTTCCTCAGTACTTTGCCTAACTAGGCAGAGCAGGCAGGGCCAGTTATTGGCACAGTTAATGTTTCTTATTGTACATTTGTATAGTGCCTAGTACAGTATATCCCGAGTCATAAGAGGCTTCAGTGCCTGAGCTAATGTGTGCTGTAAGCTGTGCAAAACAAATGGCAATGCTGAAAATCCTCACAAAATGCAGAATCGAACTATGCTAGCCCACCAGATTTCTGTATCGTTCAACACAGTCAGGCAGTGCAAGTTTTAATGTGGTGCCTCATTCAAGAAGATATCTCATTGCTGCTAGCTTGCTCCAAGCCTGCAGAAGTGCCTAGCTGGTAGGGTAGCACTTGGTGTACTGAATTAGTAAGTTTGTGCCAGGGCAAGGATGAGGGCTTATTGTGTCTCTTCTGGTTTTGCATCTGAGACAGTGTGAAAGGGCTTGAGCTACAGATTGTTTGTCAGATCTTGGTTCTGTTTTTCATTGCTATGGCTCCTAGAGTTGTGGATATCCAAGTAACAGTGATGCCCAGTGCACCATCGGGGTGAAGTCTGCTGGCAGAACCTGGGAGGGAAACGAACACTGTATGGTTAGTCCAGAGTTCAGTGGGGTGTTGCAAAAATGGAAATGGTAGGCAAGGTAGTATCACTGTCTAATAATAATTAAATATATTTATATATATTAGACTCGCCATATTGAGCAAGTTATTAAATAATGAATGTTTTCTTGGCTTTAAAAACAGGTATGAATGTTGTATATGACAATAGCTGGGCTCAAAAAGTCCTTTCTGGATAGACAGCTTTATGAATTGGAAAATTAGCAATTAAAGTGATTAAAAAAAATGCAGCTTCAGCTTCAAAACTTTTATCTTATTACTGTTGTTCCCCAGATGGCAAAGTTTTGTGGTGGTTAACTGTAGTGGAAAGGGGCAGTAGTATGACTAGGAAAATATTAAAAAGCAAGTGCAACATTTTGCTTGAGTAACAATTCTAAATTTTTTCCCTCGGGTAAATATGTCAGGGGTGTGTGTGTGTGTTTTTTTGGTTGTTTGTTTTTGTTTGTTTGTTTGTTTTATTGATTACCCAGGAGATTGGAATTGTAGTTAGGCAATAATTAAAAAATGCATATTGTGTGTCTAATAGGCCAGTACTGTTGAATATATATAATATTTCTATAGCTTTTTTTCCCTAATTTTGGGATGTTGTTAATTTCTGAGTAATTATGTATTTTGGATTTTTTTTTTCTGTTGAAAAAAAAAACAAAACCAAAAACCAATAAAACTTGTTAATGCCAAATGGAGAAACCAAACTGTAATTCTGGAAGTCTTTGACTTCCTTTTTTTACAACTGAATTTGTTCTTGTGTTGTCTAGAACCTGTACATTATCTTTTCTCTGTTTCAAGGGGCAGGTAGATATTTTGGGAACATTCTAAGAGAGTTCTCACAAATTGAACAGTTGTTACATTAATTCAGGGAAATAACTTAAGGCTAATTACACACACAGATTTTGAACTAGTTCTCTTCCATGTGACATCACTTCTTATGTATCTCCTTTGCTTGCATTGACTTTACAGAAGTTTTGTATTCTCTAAGCCAGCTCTTCCCACATTAAAGAATGGCAACATAGGGCTAAGTTTTCATTGCAGACTGTCTGAACTGAACAAAACAAAACAAGCTGAGGTCTAATCATAATCTAAACTATATGAGAACATATTATTGAATGTAATGGAAACTCACACTTTTTTTGCCAGAGTAAAAGCTTTAAATCATAGAATAGGCTGGGTTGGAAGGGACCTTAAAGATCTCCCAGTTCCAACACCCCTGCCATGAACAGAGACACCCCCCACTAGACCAGGTTGCCCAAAGCCCCATCCAGCCTGGCCTGAAACACTTCCAGGGATAGGGCATCCTGATTTAGAATTATCTTGTTTTTGTTAAGACAAAACAAAATTTGTGTGAAGAAAAAACACTTCCATTAATACTTTAATGGGCTAATGACAGTGGTAATGCTTCATAATTTTTATGGAGTACAAGCATACTGAGTATCTAATGTAGTAATGTATATGGTAACAGATTTATTTTTTTTTTCCTGCTAGACAAGTTAGCAAAAGTAATATTGCATGCTAAAAAGTTCGGTTATTCATTATGCTGGAAATTGAATATTTCTGTTAAAAAAAAATAAAAATAAAAATCAAAGCTGCTTGATATGTCTGTGTCACTGAATGGTATTCCGTGCAGTTGAACACTCCTTCCAGTTTATGTACACATAGATAATGCCTTCAAAAGGATGAAAATACTGAAGTTTTGCATGGTAAAGCAAAACAGTGCTTTATTTTGATTGCAGAAAACTCTGGTACTAAGGAAGTGAACATAGAATTGGCCTTTCCAGATTAATAGAATGTGATGGATCAAATAACATATACTACCAATAAACACAACAGGAGATCAGGAAAATTAAAATGTCACTGTTACTATCTTTAATATCTATGGAATTTTACCAGCTTGTTTTTGATCCAGAATAGGTTAGTTAGGTTTTCTATTTTAAGTTTGATTCTGTCGGTGTATGAGTTTGCTTTATAAATCATTTTAGCTTCTGTCTTGCCTCTGATGTAGTTTTTCCTCTCCATCCAGGGACGTGAGTAGGGTCCCTCTCCCTGCTGAAGTAAGATGCAGTCTGTCACTGTGCAGGAGAACCTGGTAGTTCCCTTGATAGCCAAGGTGAGGTAGGAAAACGCTTCTGTCCCCATTTCATACATGAAGACTGAAGTTAAGAAAGGTGCTGTGATTGTTGTCCAAATGTATTATGGAAAGACTTCTTGAAGATGACTGGGTGACCTCTTCACCATGGAAGAAGATCCAGCTGTCAGTCAAGAGAGGGTCTCTTGTGCAGATCTGGGATGCACAGGCATCAGAAGAGCTAGCCTAGACCTCCTGGGGGAGGAGAGCTAAATGTCCTGTACTGAGGCATCTCGGACTTGATGCTGTTTTAGGTATGGTCTTGAACATTGCCCTGATGGACCTCTTTACTAACTTTTGTCCGATATGGGTCTCAAAACTGATTGTTGCCATAATTCATACTGGAGAAAAATGCATGCCACCATGAAAAAAAGTAAAAACAATAATAAATGTACTTCTCTAAGCAGCATTTGAGTGTAGGGATTGAAGGGAATTGGCAGGAAAACCCTATTTTGTTTTAAAGCTGGATAAATTTCCACACTTGTGTGTCTTTGTAGCTTAAGTTGTTATTATTATTTTTTGACTCACTGTTTGATCATATAAATGGAACCATTTTAATGGTGTTTCAAGTAAACAATAGCTAAGGGTTTATTTCTGAGAGTTATAGTCTTTGACCAAATGCTATTTATTCTCTGCTAATTTGCATGGAAATTACACCCACTGGTTGTTTGTCAGTGCCAAATAGTCAGACAACCAGGGTTAGAGCATATTTTTATTAAAAGAGGATACTTTTAATAAAAGTACAATTTTTCAGAAAAAAAAACCTGTGTATGCTTGTGAGATATTTGATAAAGTAACACTGTAAAACTATATCTGGGAGATGATTTATGCAAGCCCTAAGGCTTATTTTTCATTTGTTAAAAGTAAAATATCCTATTTCTTGAAAATACATTCTCTTATTTTGGTGATGGTAGGAAGTCTATCCATGAAGTGCTTGTTGGTAGTAAAATTAGACTTGTTTTGTCCAGGGAATTTGAAAAGCAAGAAGTCAGAAGCTCACCAGAAACACTTCATCTAATCAAATTTGAGAGATTTGTTTATTCCTGTATGACAAAACTGGTCTAGACCTTCAGCCTGGAGCTCCATCAGTCCCGAGTGCCTAGGGAAATAATGGATATGGGAAATAATACTGGATTCTCCAAAAGCAAAACAAACCAAACCTAAAGCCCTAAAGTTCCAAACTCTGCCGTTATTTAAGCAGTAATATTTTTACCCCGCTTCTAAGATGTGGTATTCTATTCTATAAAAATTAATTTTCCATATTTTGGGGGACTAGAAATCCATACAGCAGAAACAATGCAGTTAATTATATTTACTGTTTTATCTGCTTCTTTTGACAGAACAATGTGACATTGTATCATGTGTCCTTTACGTACAAGGTGGAACTATATATATTGTGTAGTCCTGTTCATTTTTCACTGTGGAACAGTTGATGGCTGATTGAATCTTGATTTTTTTTTTTTTAATCCCACTTTATTTACTGGCAGTCAATATCATAACTCTCTTCACGTAGCTGGCCCAAAATGTTGAAAATCATGAACCATACAATTCTGAAGTCAAATACAACTTCGAGTATTTTTGTAACTTGCATAAAGGAGTTTGTCAATTTAGTTTTCTGTTAAGATTTGTTTGACCCTCAAACTTTTCTAAGTATTCAGGTTTGTTAGAATTTTATGTGTACTGTTGTGTGCTTATGAATGCACCATGCGAATGTATGCTACATAGATGCTTTATTTTTGGATGAAAGTAGAAGAAATCAGTATCTTGAAATCAACCAGTCAGATTCTTTCCAATATAATATTTAAATAAATCTGTGGCTTTCAAGTATATCTGTCCTGGTTTCAGTTAGGACAGAGTTAATTTTCCTCCTAGTAGCTGGCAGGGTGCTATGTTTTGGATTAGGATGAGAAGAGCGCTGATAACATGCTGATGTTTTAATTGTTGTAGAGCAATGCTTACACCAAGCCGAGGACTTTTCAGCTTCTCGCTCTGTCCTGCTAGCGAGCAGGCTAGGGATGCAGCAGGAGCTGGGAGGGGACAGACCCAGGACAGCTGACCCAAACTGGCCAAAGGGGTATTCCATACCATCTGACGTCATGCTGAACAATATATAAGGGTGGCTAGCCGGGGTGGGGGGGGGCCGGCTGCTCGGGGATAGGCTGGGCATTGGTCAACAGGTGGTGAGCAATTGCATTGTGCATCACTTATTTCGTACACATTATTATTATTAATACTATTATTATTATTATTATTGTTGTTGTTATTATTTTTCCTGTCTTAATAAACTGTCTTTATCTCAACTCACAGGCTTCACTTTCCCGTTTCTCTCCCCCATCCCGGAGAGGGAGGGGGGAGGGTGAGCGAATGGCTGTGTGGTGTTTGGCTGCCAGCCGGGCTAAACCACAACAGCCCATTTGGCGCCCAACGTGGGGCCCAAAGGGTTGAGATATCGACAGATTTGACCAGAGTGTGTTAAACTAAAATTGGTATAAGTATTCGACCTGCTTAATAGTTGCTAGTCACAATGTTGATTGCCTTAATCTCAAGTCTGCTGTGCCTGTTTCCCAAATTGAGTTTTATAGCATGTTACTTTCTGTATGTGCTCCCTGTCATGCTGTTTATCCTTTCCAGGCCCTGGTTTAAGATTGTTATGGTACTGTGTGGTGTAACGATGGCTTATGAAATGATGAGATTTCTGGTCATGACTCTAACCTGGTATTTGTACTCAGCACTGTCGTCGACTCTATACTTCGGAAACCATATCTCAGAAACTATTAGCAATTACACCTATTGCCTTTTTTCATCAGGGAGACAATCTGTGGAGGGGACAGGGGAAGATATTTTTTCCTACCTGTTCACTCTCCCTTCCTCCTTCACCACCCTCTTATCCCCCGAGCTAGTTACGGTAGCTCTCCAAGATGTTGAATATCCTTGGGATACTCAGACCAGCATGTTCTTGTTGTTATGTCTCCTGAATGCGCTTCAGGTTTTGTTTAAGGTTAAACAACTACTTAGGAATCTCATCCGGAGATCTGTCTTGAGGCGGGATAGTTGCGAGTGGCAGGGAGTGTGGGAGGATATGGGCAGGTTTCTAGAGCAGTGGGCACCTCCAGTGTTTTGGACATTCACCCCTGAACAACTGCAAAATCCTAAAAAACTGGTAGAATGCTTGAAAAAAAGGTGTCATGACTCTGGCAGTTCCAAAGTGACACAAATCACTGTGGCGTGCTGGGGTCTGGCTTGTGCCTATCAAGCTGCAATTGATGCTACTATCAGCCTAGTGACAGACCCTGCGGCCGTTCCAGTCCCGGCTCCCGCAGCCGTTCCAGCTCCCGCAGCCGTTCCAGCCCCTGCAGCTGCTCCAGCTCCTGCAGCTGCTCCCACTCCTGTGGCTGGGTCAGAGAAACGAACTGTAGCAGTGCAAGTTGTCCCTGCAGAGGGTATTCCAACCCCTGTGGCAGACCCTGTGGCTGGGTCAGAGAAACGAACTGTAGCAGTGCAAGTTGCCCCGGCAGAGGGTATTCCAACCCCTGTGGCAGACCCTGTAGCTGGGTCAGAGAAGTAAGTTGTAGCAGTGCAAGTTGCCCCTGTAGACAAGGTGAAAAAATGGTATAGAGACTCAGGTCGTTTAGTACGCAGACAGTCTTCTGCTAAGTCTGGGTATGGAGAAGATGGGGCTGGGCCATCAAATGTGCAGGAGGATGAAGATGAGGATGAGGATGTCGAAAAATCAACAGTAACTACCCGAACCCTATACCAGCGTGAGCTACGAGATGTGCGAAAAGATTTTGGTTGCTGTATAGGTGAGCAGCTTGTCACCTGGCTGCTCCGGTGCTGGGACACTGGAGCCAATTGTGTGGAATTAGAGGGCAGGGAAGCCAGGCGATTGGGATCCCTTGCTAGAGATGCAAGCATTGACGAAGCAATTGGAGATGGAGCACAATCTCACAGCCTCTGGAGGCGTCTCCTGTTAGCTGTGAAGGAAAGGTATCCCTTCAAGGAAGAACTTGTATGTCTACCAGTCAAGTGGACCACCATGGAGAAGGGAATTCAGTACCTGAGGGAATTAGCCGTATGGGAAGTAATTTATAAGGACCTAGACGACGCACAAATATCCACAGATCCAGATGAAGTCCAGTGTACTCAACCCATGTGGCGGAAGTTTGTACGGAGTGCACCATCATCATGGGCCAGCTCATTGACAATAATAACCTGGAAAGACGGTGAAGACCCCACAGTGGGTGAAATGGCTAAACAACTCCGGGAGTACGAAGAAAATCTCTCCTCTTCCCTACAGGCCTGCGTCTCGGCTGTGGAGAAACTCTCTGAAGAGTTCCACCAACTTAAAGAGAATTTATCTTCCCCCCCACCTGCACAAACCAGTGGCCACCAACTAAAAGAGAATACTTTGGAAAAACTTTCTGAAGAGGTCCACCAACTTAAAGAGAGTTTATTTTCTTCCCCACTTGTACAAACCAGTGTCTCGGCTATTAGGGGTAAACGTTCATCCGTGCAAAGAAGACGATATGGTGGGTACACACCCCGCGCCACACTGTGGTTTTACGTACGTGACCATGGAGAGGACATGAGAAAATGGAATGGAAAATCTATTGAGACCCTAGAGGCACGGGTACGTGAGTTGCAAAAGAAAACAATCGGGAGAAAGGGGTTCTCTGAAAAGTTTGCTGCTCCAACTTCCAGCAGGCAGTCCTTTAAACACAGAAACGAAGATTCTGACCAGGACTAGAGGGGCCCTGCCTCCAGCCAGGGGGAGGAAAGGGACAATTGAGTTTATTGGACTGAGTGGATTCGATGGCCTGGCACGTCTGATGCACAGAAGTATAAGGCTTTAGTAGACACCGGTGCACAATGTACTCTAATGCCATCAAGCTGTAAAGGGCCAGAGCCCATCTGTATTTATGGCGTGACAGGGGGATCCCAGCAGTTAACTGTATTGGAGGCTGAAGTAAGTCTAACCGGAAATGAGTGGCAAAAGCACCGTATTGTGACTGGCCCGGATGCTCCGTGCATCCTTGGCATAGACTATCTTAGAAGAGGATATTTCAAGGACCCAAAAGGGTTCCGCTGGGCTTTTGGCATAGCTGCCTTAGAGACAGAGGACATTAA